>NW_022103909.1:13919134-13949698 GCF_000313985.2 Echinops telfairi | reverse complement strand
CTTAGGCAACCCCTGTGAAAGGGTCGGTTGACCCCTAAAGGGGTCACGACCCACAGGTTGAGAACTGCTGCTGTAAGGCCTCTCTTGCTTCCATGTCAAAATATCTGAGTAATGCTTGAGAATCAGTGTTTTAAACAAATTCTCCAAGAGCTCTTATACACATTTGAGTTTGAAAAGCTGTGTGCTGGCATAACTGGAGCAGGTAGTGTCTCACCATGCTAAAAAGCACTGCCTCCGAGAAAGCAGAAAGCAGAAACCAAAGTACAATGAATTACATGTAATGGCTCACATCGGTTCTGTCTTAGTCTCATATATGAGATGGGATGTGAGAAACAAATTTGATTGAGATAGTTAAGTAGGATCACGGAAAAAGGGAAACTTTCCTATTGAAGTAAAGAACGGTTTGAGCGCAAAATCAGGGCAAGTCCCACCGTGTGGGTGAAACAAGGGCAAAGTAGCATATATTGTGGCTAAAAGTAGAATTAAATGTTGAAGGAGACTTGGTAAGGCAGGGAGGCAAATTTCAGGCAAAAGAACAAGTATTGCAGAGACAAATTAAAGAGGTAAAAATCCATAGCCAAAGGGCTGAAATTGAATTCGAACTATTTTTTGGATGCTGGCAGCTCCTATCTCTTAGACTTACTCTATTGCAGTTGCTAATTCTCCATCCTAAACAAGCAAGTGTTTGTATCATTAAGACAATCCCATATTTACCACTGATTTGTTTATTCGTTTAGGTTTTTTTCATTCTTTAGATGTCAAATGCAGTGATAAATGATGTAGATACAAAAGTAACAGACAAATGTTACTTAGGCATTAGATAACTTTTTAAAACAAAAAACAAACCCACTGCTATAAACTCAATTCTGACTCATGGAGACCTCTTGGACACAGGAGCATTGCCTTATGGATTTTCAAGGCTGGAAATCTCCACCCAAGCAGAAAGCCTCATCATTTTCCCTTTGGAGTGGCTGGTGGGGTCAAACTGCTGACCTTGTGGTTGGCAGTTCAGCACTCAGCCCACTATGCCACCAGGGGTCCTTAGTTTCTCAAGGAAGTATTTAATTACAATTGTCAAAATTGAACACACACACACACACACACACACACACAAAAGTACAGGTATTGTAAAAATTTACTGTGAAAGTTGTTAGGTAAACTACAGATCATCTAACCTCCCTTGCAAGGTAAAAAAGAAATGATGCGATTAAGTTAGGTAAGAAAAAAGTAGAACCAAAACCATTCCAGGCAAGGGGACAGCCTGTGGAAAGTATGCGCAGTGGGCATGTCAGTCACTGGTGAGTGGAGTGGAGTGACGAGGGGAGGAGAGGACACAGTGAAGCGAACAGTGATACGCAATCTGCTCCGCTCTGTTGAAGACGTAAACAGCATCCTCCTGGCCATGGGAAAACCATAAGCTAGGAGACAAGATGATGCCACCCGCAGTAAAAACAAAACCAAAACCACATAAAGCTTCTAACTTTTACGATAGAATATTTCACTGTAATGCATTATTGAGGGAAATCTTTTAGGAGGTTTTTGAAAGAGTTTAGGAGAGAGATGATGATCATTTGGCTTGGGTTGCTGCCAGGGAGAGAAGAACGAAGCAGATGGGTCCAGTATATATTGAGCATGTAAAAGCCAAGGGCTGAGGAGTCAGAGAGGAGGAGAAACTATATACCAGATGACTTACAGGTTTCTGAATGGAGTCGATCTATAGAAAGTAGTACTATTTATTGGACTAAGAAGCTTAGAGGAAGACCAAATCCTGGGAGACAAGGCAAGCGCTGCCTGAGTGTGAAATGTTTGTGGAATAAAACCTAAAGTATACAGTTGGTGGGTCTGGAGTTCTAACTTGGCTGAAATATGAGTATAAGTTTTGATTTATCATACATGATTTTTCAACTTAATAGAATGGATGGAAATACCGAGGGAGAGTATGAAATGAGAGGAGATTTATTATTCTTTAATATTTTAAAAGAGCCCATCAAAGAATGCATGCAGAAGCATTAGTTAAAGCAGAAGAGTTTCAGAGTTCTCGCAACTAAAAAGACCAGTAATTATGGGCTCGAACTCATCAAAGTGAAGTGGAATAAAATGAGTGACACAACCACCTTCCTGTCCCCATCTCTTCCTGCATTTATCCATCTCAGTTAATCATTCTAAACTGTTTGTTCACATCGGCTTTTTTTCTCTTGAGGATAGGAACCACAATATCGTTCTTAATGTCATATCTCCTATTACCCATATAAAGTTTGCATATTTAAAGGGTAATATCTTTTAAATGCCAAAAAGAAAGAAAGAAATAGAAAACATTTTATTCATCAAAAACCTCATACCTAGTAAACATATCTTAAAGAAATGCAGGCTAATGAGAGAGGTTATCAGCTAAAAAAAAAAAGAAAGTAAACTAAAGTTAAGTAAATTTATTTCCAGTAGACAGATTTGCATTACAAAAAATGGTAAAGGAAGTTTTTCAGGTCAAAGAAAAATAAAATCATAGGGAGTTGCACAATATGGAGAGCCAGGTGAGAAAGCATGCATACTCTCCCTGTATTTCAAACTGTTTACTCATATTATTAACTTAAACAATATTAACTTAAACAGGAGTGTCATTATAATTTATTTTATAACTCATAACTCACTGCCATTGAGTTGACTCTTATTGACAGTGACTCTAGGATATAATAGAAATACTCCTGAGGGTCACAGAGACTAACTACTTATGAGCGCAAACAGCTAACTAAATGTACCACCAGGAGGAGAAAGCGGGAACCGATCGCAATGATCAATGTACCCCTGCCACCCAGAGGGACAAGCAACAGAAACGTGGGTGAAGGAAGGAGACAGTGGATGGTGTAAATTATGAACATAAAAATAATTGATAAATTATCAAGGATTTACACAGGTGGGAGGGTGGGGGATGGAAGGGAACAAAGAGGAGCTGATACCAAGGGCTCAAGAAGACAGAAAATGTTTTGGAAATGATGATGACAGCATATGTACAAATGTGCTTGACACAATTGATGTATGGATTGCTATAACAGCTGTAAGAACCCCCAACAAAATTATTTATTAAAAGTAAAACAAACAAAACAAGAAATAGAGATTTGGGGCCTAAATTATTTAAATCTAGGGTTGCTATGAGTTGAAATTGATTCAATGGCAGTGAGTACTATCCACATTAAACACATTCATGTTAGATATATTAACTCTGTTCTGTTTTCTCAAATTTTAAAGCAAGTTAAACATCTCATTTACTTATAAAAATTAACGTATGTAATTAAAATCTGTGAAATAGAATAAATAATTAAGAAAAAATAGAGTAAAAATGCCATGTGTTGTAATTGAAGTTTGACACAGCTAACATGAAATTCCAAGCAAGCAGTTTTGCAATCTCTGTCCTTCAGTTTCTTCATTTGTAAAATTGAGGGTTGTTAAGAAGATTAAACTTGATAAATCCCAAAGAGTATTGGTATTTATACAATTACTGGTATGAACAAATCTCAATGTTTGTTGGATAATAGTGTTTGATATTATATACAAAATAGACCACTATTAGAATTTGAACTAAGATTGTCTATTTCTTAGTGTACAATTGGATCACATTATTTTTAATACTTAAAGTATTTAAAGTTATTGATAAAGATTGAGATATTTTTTTCTCTTAGTGTTATAGATTTGTAAACAATTTAGGTAAAATTTAGGTAAAAATATGAAAACACTAATGAAACACTACTATGCTTCCATCTTTTTCTGACAGAAAACAACCCTTGTGTTTATGTATTCTCTGTCTCCATCTCCATCTGTCTACTTTATCTATAACTATCTATTACAAATATATTTTATGCAAGCTATATGCTGTCTGTATAGTATAGAACTATGGTGTCAGCAAAACGACACCATTAGTGCTTGTTCCGTGAGGACTATGCGATTTAAGTGCTCTTTGTGTTCTTTCATCTAATCAATTTTCTCAAAATCCTATGAGAGATATTATTGTCATTAATGTGTTCATGGGGCAAATTAATATAGTGAAACTTCAGTAACGTGGTTATGGATGAGTAGTAAGTGTAAGCCGCATGACCTGTCCTTTACAACTAACCAGAGAGATATAGGGGACAACATTTGAAAAGGAAAATTACAAGTAAGGAGAAAAACAATTTTTAAAAATTTTCCTTCTTTCTTCTATTTGTAATATAAACAATATTTGTGGAACCTTAAAAAGGTAAACAAAAAAACAGCAACAGCAAGATTAAAAGGTTTGCTACCAAAGGAGGTTTTCCCAGCTCCCATGGAGACAGGAACTGACAGCTTAACCATGAAGAATACAGAAATCGATCGTCCGTGGAAACCAGAAGTTAAAGAAGTTAAAGCAGTCAAAGGTTTTCAACACCCCGGCAGTCATCTCCATACCAGATGGGAACACATCAGTCTTATTAAAGTGCTAGAAAAAGAAGTGCTAGTCAAGAAAATCCTTAAGAATTTTAGAGGGTCTCCCTGGAGAAAGAAATTGGAAATGACAGCTACAGTTATTAGAATAGTAACAGTTAAGCAGTGTCTTCAGTCTTGGGCTGAATCTACATGGAAATTTAAAGCAGCAGAGAATTCCAGTAGCTGAAGACATAGTGTTACAGCGATCATAGGCTTACCCTCTGAAGAGCCAATGAGCTGGGACACGAAGCCAGAGCAGGTTGTTCAGTGAGGGCAACAACAAGTTGAGGGAGAATTCAATAGAGAGAGATATGGTTTCACAAGCCAAAGAGGAAAAACCCTTGGATAGAAATAAATATCCCAGATAATTTAGAGAAGTACAATGCTCAACTCCCCTTAGGCAAGACTCTGAAGTTAAAAATGATTTATTTACAAGGAGACAGCGCTGTTCCAACTGATCAGCTCTATCACAATGGTTGATATCACAAACAGAAACAATCCGAGCCTCTGATGCAAACATATGCTGGGCCATTCATGGATTCATCTGTGCATTTGGCAAATATAATTTGGTACCCCGTTATGTGATAATCACCAAAACCACGGTAAATTGAAGACAAATGAAACAAATAGGTGCTTTGTTGTTGCGGGACTACATGATAGTGGAAGTGGCAGGGGTTAGTTATAAATGTGGTCAGAGGTAAAGGGAAATACAGATGAGAATGACTCTCAGAAGGACATGTCCTCGTTTACAAGGGAAGATGGTCGGATCTGAGAAATATAGAGAGAATTCAGTTCTCTCAGAGTGATAACTTTCAAACAAATGACTGGGCAGATGTGTCTGGAGTTCAGAAAGGCAGCTTTATTTAATTCAGAATATAATTCCCCAGAATATGTATGTTTTTCCCAGTTCAAGAGATGATATTCAGGTTTCTGTTATGACCAGTGAGTGGAGAGTGGTAGCCTTTACTGGAATAGGAAAGATTAAGTAAAGGCCAAATTCATGGAGAAAACACAAGAGTGAACGTGTGGACTCACAGTGTTTGCTGTAGTATGTTCAAAGGCAAACCTCATATGAGTGGACTGATGAGTATTAGTAATCAGAAAGGATGTTTTGGCTGGGGTGTATTTGGCTTTCCTATACTCTATCTTTACGAGAAAACATCAGGAGAGAGTGAAATGGAAAGAAGGAGATCACAGAGACCGGAAGAGCACCTTAGGGCCACAGATCTTTAAAAGGGACTAAAGCGATGCTTTGGTGATGGCCGAGAAGGAGGATAAGGGAGGGAGGGATCATCCAGGAGAGTATGGGAAGTTGGCAGAGAACTGAAGTTCTCCTTCAGCTCAAGGAGAACAGAGGTCCCTCTCCTTTCTCATTTCATCTTTCTTCTGCGTTTGGATAGTCAGTTTCTGTTGTTCAGTCAGCGTCCTCTGTTAGAAATCTGGTCCTATCCTTAGCATGTCTTTTCTGCAACATAGAATCAATGAGGAAAACCTATTCATCATGCTTTAGAATATCTTTGGATTCTTTTTGGCATCTTTATACTTATATTAAATTACTCCATTCCAATTTAGTTGATTTTTCTTCACTGTCAGACCACCACATACATTTTAAGATGCCATCTGCTTAGACATTCTTCAACCCTAAAATGCATTATGCTCCTATATGAGGGGGGCCTCAATTTTTTTTAGAAAAAGGAATTAAATGGTAATAAAAATCCCCACAAACTTTCTGAACCTCTTATGCTCAGATCTGCTTCTAGTAATTCTCTTAATTCTAGAACACAGTTTCTTACTTTTTCACATTTCTTATAAATTTCAAAACATATATCATATATTGTATAAATTAAAATAATAGAGTTAAAGTTGAAAAAATTATCCCTTGGAATGAGCTAATCCCAATTTACTTTATTGTAAATTTTCTAAATAAAGTTTTACTTCCCTGCACATTTATTAATACTTCACTGTGTGCCTTCTCTCAAAAATTAAAAATTAATAATATAAGGAGTACATGCTGGAGGAGGTGACAATATAATGGGAGACCAGATTTGTTCATAGATACAGTGAGGGAAAATGAGTATTTACAAGGGTCATGGCTGCCAGGGAGTCTTACTAGAGAAGCAATCCTGAGCAGGATTCTTAAGAGAAGCCCAAACTAAAGAAGTTTATACCCATGAAATATTTATGAATGATTTCATTATGAATCATTTCTTAATGGTGCATTCTGATGTTGCACACAGTACAATATGACAGGACAATAAAGTTAGAAGGGTGAATTAGGGGTATTGGTCATATCATGAAATGTCTACTTGGTAGGAGTTTTACATGATGGGAAATTGTTTGCATAATAGAAAGCTGTTAAATAATTTAACACATTGGAAGAAGATGGTCAGTTTTCCATATTAAAAAGACTTCTTTGGCCTCAGGGTCTAATTGATAATAAAGACCTAAGCAAAATCATGGTAGTTAGTGGGAATAAATAAGGAATATTTGGGAGATAAAACTGGAAAAACTTGGTGATTAATGGCTACAAGGGTGAAGAAAGAATTGATAATGGTTCATGTGACTCTTACTTGGCTTATGAGTGGCAACATACAGAAATGGAGGCTTATTGGTGAAAACTCCAATAACTGATAAAGGTATATAATATGTATTGACTGTTTAATATGTCCTCTGTACTTTGAACGTATTAGTTTATTAAGTCATAATAGTCCTTAAATGTAGACTATCCTAAAGGAGATCTGGTTGCATAGTGGTTACATGTTGTGTTACATGTTACAGCTGTGATTCACAAGGTCAGCTGTTCAAAACCACTAGCCGCTCACTAGGAGAAAGAAGGGGCTTTTTACTCCCTGAACAGATACAGTCTCAGAAACTCACAAGGGAAGTCCTACACTGCTCTATAGGGTCTTTGTGAGTGGACATTGATTTGTTGGCAGTGAGAGATGACAATCCTGCTTTACTCATTGTCATAAAGTTGATTCTACTCGTACCAAGCCTATATAGGGCTTCTGAAGTTGTAAATCTTTACAAGAGAAGATAACCTCATATTTCTCCAATGGGCCTGCTCCTGGGTTTGAACTGCCAACTTTCTGGTTGGCAGTACAATGCTTACCTGACAGTACCATCAGGCTCGTTACAAAATGAAAACTGAGGAAAAGTGATGTTGACCACCTCCCCAACGTCACACAGCAAATAATTTGGTGGTGAAAAGTCCTAGCTGTAGTGCTTCTGTTCACAAATGTCTACTATGCTGATCTTTGCTCCCTTCCTGTAATCACTCACACTAGTCTTTAATCCCTTAGATATAAACCCCAGCTGTGTATACTTCCTCTGCCGATTGCGCATTTATTCTCAACTTAGTATCAAGGCTGTGAATGAAGAATTTAGGTGCAGGTATGCTTCTTAAAAGATGGTCTCAGGAAGCAAGAATGAGGAAACTTAAGACAAGAAAAGGAGAAAATCTAAAAGTAAGTTCTTCATTAGACTTTAAGTCAAATAAACTGATTCCACAAGAGCTTCAGAAAATCTTCCATATTATTTTCTAGAATTTTAAAAATCAGAAATATGAAGGTCAGAAATCTATGTCTGCTGGTTCCCAGCCCTGCTCTTTTGAGCTCTACTTAAACTTGGACAAGCAGGAAATGGGTTTTATAAAGGATAATCAAATCCAACAAAGAGATTGATGACAATTGAGTGAAAGCAATTTATCACAGGCTAGACACAGATTGTAGGAAATCCCAGACATTTTATTTCAGGTGTATTGCTATATTAAGGAGCCCTTTGGGTACAGTGGTTAAGTGCTCAGCTGCTAACCGAAAGGTTGGCAGTTCGAAGTCACTAGGGTGCTCGCTCATCAGGAGAAAATCTGGTCATCTGATTCTGTAAAGATTAGTCAAGAAAGCCTTACGGGGACTTGCTTTGTCGGATGAGGGCATGTTGCTTTGGAAATGATGAAGTGGTGCCCAACAATAACAACATGCTATTTGCACAAGTATTGTTTCAAAATACCTTGAGAGGCTTTACATTTGAGATCATGGTGTGAGACTACAGGAATAGTCACTAATGGCAGTGGCAGAGTGGGTTAAGCCTTCGGGTGCCAACCACCAGTTCTGTGGTGCAAGTTTACCAGCTACTTTATAGGAGAACAATAAGGCTGCCTGCTCCTGTTAAGATTTACTGTCTCATAAATCCTATTCAGCAATTCTACTCTGTCCTGTAAGTCGATGTAGCTGAGATCAACTCATCAAAAATGGGCAGTGGGGATTTCCAGAATAGATAGTGAACTGAGCTTATCTTGGCTTGTTTTCTCTTATTAGTAACAGGATGGGGACCAGATGAAGTACAGAGAAAAAGATAAGGTTAAAGAGGCATCCAGGGAGCAAAACTTAGGTACAAGCAACATTTAATGGAGGTTCAGGATAGGAGGTTCAGGAATTTTAGGTCAAGATTTCTTGAGTACAATGAACTGACCCTTTATTTTAACCATTTCTTGAGTTCTTCACTTCTTTATACAGATTTAGTTTTTCTCAGTTATATTTCTTCCACCTGTGAAGAAATTATTATTATTTGTAGTTCAAGTTTATGGATAATAAATTTTCTCACCTTTTTGATGGTCTAAAATTTTCATTATTTTGCCATTTTTTCTAAAAAATATTTCACTTGGTTCTGAATTCAAGATCGACAGTTTTTCTGTTTCTTTAAAAAATGTTGCTGTCATATCTTCACCATGAGTATTTTCTGATAAGAAGTCTGTTTGGTTTTGGTGCATAATGTGCATGTATCTTTTTAACACCCCTCCCTCAATCCCTTCACTGCCTTAATATATTTTCTTTATTTTGATTTTATCACTTTGACTACAAATTATGTATGTGTTATATTTGTTAGGTATTTATATCTTGGGGTTCTCTGAGCTCTGTGGATAGGTGCCTTGATTTCTTTTCATGCCCTTGGCCATTATGACTTCAAATTCTGCTGCGCCGTTTTCTTTTCTTCTTGAATTCAACCACATGGTGCTTTTACACCATTTCATATTGCCCCGCAATTCTTCAGTTACCTGACCTTTCGTTTACCACTTCCTCTCTTTTGTGCATCACCTTATGTAATTTCTTTTAAGTTGACTTCAAGTTCATTAAAGAAATTCTTGGTCCGTGCATTACTCTCTTTTATTTCTAATATTTTTATTGGATTCTTATTCAAATAGTTTCCACATCTGTGCTTAAATTTTGCATCTGTTCATGTCTGTTGGCCGCATCTAGGTCTTTTAGCATTTTAATACTTCATAAAATTTAAATGCTAATATTGTGCATAAAGCAGTCGAGACAGGTAGACTTTGTGCTTGAAAACAGGAACACCCTTCTTCTCTGAAGCTATTAGCAGAAGGAAATGAGGTAGGTTTTGTTGTTGTTCTGCTTATGTTCAATGACATACAAGCTTCAAATTTATCTCGTGGTAACCTAGTACTTAGACTGAAGCCTGTGGTGCGGGGACTGGTGTACCAATATCTGATACACTCTGGGGTCTCAGTCAGTCCTCTATACATCTTCCCAGAGGGAATGCCCACGCTGCCCTCAGATCTTGACCCAATCTAAGATGTAGAATAATGCTGTTTACTCTGGGGCTCAGGGCTAGGCTCACGCTAGTATTTGCAGTGGGGTGGGGTTCTCTATTGTTCTGGCTTAATCTCAGCATGAGTAGAGTCCTGGGTGCTTATACTTTAAGGGTGGGGCTTTTTCAATATCCTTTACTCCCATGGTGGCCAAATGCATTATGTTTTCATTTGGTCCTAAAACAGAGTTCCCTGTTCTTCCCTAAGGAGTAAAATCTGTCTATTTGTTATTGTCAATGCTTACCGTCCCTGCCATGCCTCCAGCCCCTGAGGTAGTGAGGTTTTCTTTCCTTTTTTTTAATCATTATGTTGGGGGCTCATACAACTCTTATCACAATCCATCTATACATCCATTGTGTCAAGCACATTTGTACATTTGGTGCCATCATCATTCTCAAGACATTTTTTTTCTACTTGAGCCCTTGATAGCAGCTCATTTTTCCCCTCCCTCTCCACTCCTCCCTCCTTCATGAACCCTTGATAATGTATAAATTATTACTATTTTGTCATATCTTACACTGTCCGAAGTCTCCCTTCACCCACTTCTCCAGTGTCCATCCCCCAGGGAGGAGGTTATATGTAGATCCTTGTAATCGGTTCCCCCTTTCTTCCCTCCCCCTCCCTGTATCACCACTCTCACCACTGGTCCTGAAGGGATCATCTGTCCTGGATTCCCTGTGTTTCCAGTTCCTATCTGTACCAGTGTACATCCTCTAGTCTAGCCGGATTTGGAAGATAGAATTGGGATCATGATAGTGTGGGAGAGGAGGCATTTAAGAACTAGAGGAAAATTGTATGTTTTCATCGTTGCTATATCGCACCCTGACTGGCTGGTCTCCCCGCGACCCTTCTGTAAGGGGATGTCCAGTTGCCCACAGATGGGTCTTGGATCCACAATCTGCACTCCCCCTCATTCACAATGATTTGATTTTTTTGTTCTTTGATGCCTGATCCCTGATCCCTTTGACACCTTGTGATCACACAGAGTTTTTCTTTTACTCTTCCTCAGCCGCAAGGTATCTTTGTCTTTGTCTCCTGTGGGTGGGGGATTTTGCTCTCCTCTTTACCCCAAGCACCAGCATAAGGCTTTTACTTTGTGGGAAAGAGGATCCAAGGACATAGTCAGGGGTTACTGTCTGTCCCTCCATAGCCACCTGATTACCTGCACCACCCGTGGGGCTCTGAGGCTCATCTCCTGTGCTGTCTTCTAGCAGAATAGCCAAAGGGGTTTTTAAGTGAGTGCAATTTCTCCTGTGCTCACAGCTATTTCAGACTGACATGCTAGCCCACACTTGCCTTCAGCAGCCTTTCCAGGTTTTATTGATGGCACCTCACCTGTGTCCTGTAGCGTGTGTGCTGCCTCTTCTTCCTGTACTCGGCTTCAGAGGAGAGAGTTTGTCTGCCCTGTCTCTCCTCGGAGGGCTTGTCCCTACTGGACGTTAGGTTACTTGGGTGTCTTGAACTCTTTGCTCAAGGACAAGCAATAATTAAGAAATAAGAATTTGCATTTTATCCAGCTTCCCTCCGAGGTACAGTAGACACAACCTCATGTACAGTTTTCTCCCTCTTAAATAAAAGCAAAAGACACCAAACTTTTCTGAATCACTGTCTTGGTGATGTAGAGCACCTATACCAAGCCAAGCATGTAAAAGATGCAAAGTACATAGTGACTTTTTACAAAAATCAAATATTTGTTGTTTACCTGGAGAATACTTTAGAGAATGGAAACTCACTTTTGACTAACTGTAAAAAAACCAACAAGATTTTAATCCTTGGCCATCAAATCATTCACATTCTCCCTTCCACAGCTCTCAATTCCATTCTGCTCCTCCCCTACCTCCTACAGGGAGAGAGGGTCAATATGACATATTTTGGAAAGTCTCCCTCGGTGTTTCTTATACTTTTCCTCTTTTCATCTCCACCAAAGCTAGAGATGAAAAATTCTATAACCTACAGTGTCCACCAGAGAGTGAACTCTAGGAGAACCCAGGTGCCAGCCATTCCCAAAGAGCTAGCTCATGGAAGTCTAAAGATGACACCAGCTTTATCCCAAAGCTACTTCTACCCCTCTCCCCCACTCTTTAAAAAAAATATGTTCAGGCTTCTGCTGTGATATAGGCCAGAGTCTCTAACTTTAAGGCTCATCCGGTAGTTCTGTGAGGGCTCTGATTTTGGAGAAACTTTAGTGCCAGGGTGAAGATGGGTGCTGCCTAAGCACGAGCCTCACAAGATTCTTCTCAGAGATGGTCAGAACCTCAGGATCACTCTGTGTGTTGATATTCCTTCCAACCGAATCTGTTAGACTTCTTTTCAGCCTTTCTCTACCCCAAGCCCCTTACCTTGTTTTAAAATTGCTGTTCTGTATTTTTAGGCGGTTACCTAATTAATCTGTTCAATCATAGGAAAAATGCACACTTGAGCCTGATGTTAAATTTAATTATATTTAGCATTTTCTCCTCTCTTGAAAAATTATGGTATAAGAATGTGACACAATCAGATGATTTCACGCATACACAGAGCTAATATTTACATATCAGTGTCCTATGCCTTTGTTGAAAAGGAAATTTAACCTCAAAGTATTTGTCTAAATTCCTTGCTTGCCTGAGCTGTATAACCACCTTGAAAGTCTCCTGAATTTTATTCCAACTCTTAATATAGAAAAATTACAGCCCTCCTAGGATAAACGTTCCATGGCCACTGCTTTAGGTTTGATCATTATTGATTTGACAAAAGAGAGGTTATCATAACCTAAACTTTGCCTTTTCAAGACTGATAACATTCATTGAAACTTTGAATGAATGATGTTAAACTCAAAATTGAAAACCATCATTACTTGGAGCTAGTTAGGTTAATTGACATTAGTTGCTAAATTGTAAGCTGAGGTAAATATATCACATAGCCCTTGGTTTTCCATGAGAAGAGAAATATCCTGGAATATAGTAAAAAAGAAATAACCTGGCTTGATGACCTTTGCTGATTTGGGTGGTGTCAATAGTTCCGCCATGCTGATCACAAGCTACCCCGGGGATTTCCCTGCACATGGACTTGAGAAGAAGTGCCTCCGGGCACACGCCAAAACCAAATACCAAACTCACTGCCAACAAGTTGACTTTGACTCATCCTGACACCTCAGGACAGGACAGAACTGCCCCTGTGGCTAGCTGAGACTGGAAATCTTCACGGGAACAGAAATCTTCATCGTTCTCCCTTGCACTAGCTGGTGGGTTTGAACTGCCCACCTTGTGCTTAGCAGAGCAATGCATCACACGTTCCACCACCAGAAACCCTTGATAGCACACAACTGTGTAATTTTTCCACCATACAGAGAACATGGATTTTTAAAAATCTCAAAAGCATTGGAAATAATAATAAGTAGTGGAAGAGAAAATCTTTGAATATTTATTTCTTTTGTTTTCAATGTAATTTATTTAATTGTTAAGTTTCTAGTAAGTCAATTTCAATAGTGGATATTGAAACACCTCCTAGAAAATTCACGAACATTAAAATTGGCATTTGAGCGTTGATGTGGGCGAGCTCCAGCAGTAAACTTTTAAAGATAAGGGCCACTGAGTTCCATGTACTGACTTGGGTGTTGACCCACATCTCACGATCATTGAAGGTTCGCAAAAGGAATAGCTGTGTGAATTCTAGCCAATTGGAGAAGGCAACATGCTTCTCCTTGCAGTGATACTAGCATTCCCCAAACCAAATTTGCTCTGATCTCCACCCTCTGAACCAGTTTGTATTTGTACATATGATTTGGCTTCTTTTTCCAATGTAATTATTCCTGGGTCAAAGCAATGGTCCCTCTAGTCACGAGTTTTCATCTATTTTTCATAAGCACAGCAGTCTAGTCATACATCAAGGGCTTCATTTCCTACTTTGAAACAATTATCTCTTCTTTTTCTAGTTGAAACCTCTTCTATGCCACTGCAACATCGTTTTGTTCAGACAAATCCTCCCTGATACTCACTCCCTGGAACAAAAATATTAGTTATAGTTTCAAGATGTTTTTATGACTATCTCATTAATTTTATAGGACAGGAGTCTATGATGAAATCTTTTCCAGGAAATTACAGTTGCTGTTCTTAAGATAAAACTGATGAAAAAGCAAAGCTTATTGCCATATGCTGTAACATCACAAAACCAAACATTTTATAAAGAATTTACTGGTACATTAATATCCTGCTATTGAACTAGCTTTTGATAGAAAATAAAATGTGTTCCAAAGCAAATGTAGCTATCTAAAGGGCAGACTAGAATTGCCCCTGTGGGCTTCTGAGATTGTAACTCTTAATGGAACTAAATGCCTCATCTTTTTCCTGCAGCGAGGCTGATGGTTTTGAACTGAAGTCCATGAGGGTAGCAACCCAGTGCATAGCCCACTACACCACCAGAGCTCATGAATCAAATGGACTTGACAGCATGGAGTTAGATTTTTTGGAAAATATTCATAAAAAATAATCTCTCCTATAACTTTGCCTTCTCATATGTATTGATATTTGGTGAGCAAACCCATCCTCAAAGACAAGTTCATGCCAGTGTGTTTGCATTCGTACCTCATTGTCCGAGAAGAATGGAATGAGAATGAAAACAAACCCTTTGTGCAAAGTTGGTTTTGAAATGGTTCTATCGCTGGAGACTTCTACAATCGTACTTGGTTTTAAATGGGGAAAGCCCATCAAAAACAAAAGGAACTAACACATGCTTAGTTGTCAGACTAGTGGCTGCCATTTGGGGTGCTCACACATGGGTGGGGGAGTACAAGGGTTCTGGATTTTGAGCCATAGCCTATGATCATTTAGTGTTTGGGCAAGGAAAGGGGCTGGTGAGCATCAGCCCATCAGAAGAAAGCTAGATGAACCTCCTTACAGTCAGTCACTCTGCATTCCCCAAACCAGCTGGGTTTTGAGGGCCATCTCTTACAGCAGGCGTTTTTTAAACAGCTTTATTGGCTGTATGCCATGCATCATACAATTCAACGCTTTAAATATATTAGAGTTGTACACACCAGGTTTGAGCTGAGGGCTGGTTACATAGTTGTGTCAGTTTGTGAAAATCTAACAAGGTGTAGGATGATAAGTTGGTCACAAATGTGAAGTATATTCTACTGCAATGAAAATTTTAAAGTGTTTGCATAGTCATTACTTCAGCATATACAAGGAGACTTCAAAACATTTATAGATAAATTCCTTTTTAAGGCCATTTTCCCCCAAAATTTTTGAAGCTCCCTTGTATGTCTGCCACATGTGCTTGTATACATAATCATGATGCAATTATTTAAAGACATATATTTCCTCAGATGTTTTAAAGGAACTTTTTAGTTGTAAGGAATCTAAACTTGTATAAAGCCCAGGAAGGAAGCCTGCATCTTTCCAATGTTAATGGATATTGTGGTGAGTGTATCGTATATTTTGTTGTTGTTATTTATTCATTCGGGCATTCACACATCCAGCCTTCTCAAAGGAGCTCTTTATGGATGGAGTTGTACTTTTCAAAAGCCCCAAACCCAAACTCACGGCTCTCACGTCGATTCTGGCTCAGAGCGACCTAACAGGACAGGGGAGAAGTGCCTCTGTGGGTTTCTGAGATGGTCACTCTCCCGCAGCAGAGAGCCTCATCTGTCCCTGACACAGCAGCCGGTGGCCCCCTAGTGCTGACCTGGCACTTAGCAGCCCAACGTGTAATCAGGGTTCCTATTTCAAAAGCTCCAATGCCCTAAAATAGCTAAACATGTTGATTTTTTTTGAATTAAAATAAAAGGAGGCATAATGAAATAGGTCTGAACAGCTCTCACACTAAAAATATATTTAATCAAAACAATTTTACAAAAATTTAAACTTGTTATTAGATAAGAGAACTTAGGATATAGTCTTAAAAACTGTTCCAATGTTAGTGGATTCATTTTAGGGGCTTAATATGTATCTAGAGAAACATAGTAAATTTTAGTCCATGCTGTGTTTTTAATATCATGGGATAGGTCTGGTTGATGACATATCTTAAATTAGAGTTATAAATCTTTTCCTCCAAGAACATTCAATCACAAACAGAAGCACAAAAACAATCCAAAGGAACAAATTCAATAAGGAGTTGTTATAATTTCAGAAGCAGCCCCCGTGGTACTGTACGCTAAGTGTTGGGCTTTGAACTGTAAGACTGGCAGTTCAAACCCACCAGTTTCTCCTCGAGAGAAGAGGAGGTCTGTTCCCGTAAAATCTGAGTTTCAGAACCCTATGGAGCAGTTTGACTGTCCCGTAGGGCCACTATGATTTGGAATCAACTCGATGGCAGTATTATTCTTTCCTAGACTGGGGAGTTATTATACTTTCAGAGACTTAAAACTCATTTGAATTAATTTTTCAATTATACCGGTAACCTTTATCAAAATTCTTAGTACTGTTATTTTACATGGTGATTGAATTGTATTTAGGTCATCTTCTTGAATCCTGGAAAATCATTTGGATCTACTGATACCTAATGTTATTTTTTTAAAGCTAATTGAAATATTAAGGAAACTGTTCCGTATTATAGTGAAACTAGAAAACCTTTCGTGGTTCCTTGGACAAGATGAAAGTGTTTCAAAAGTTTTGAGTTTTGTTTTTCGGGTATCTACACACTGTGACTACAAGTCAGCATTGACTTGCTAGCAGGTAGATTTGATTTGGTTGATATAGATATATGTATATGGACACACAGATATATTTAACTCAAACTCTCCCCGAGTGACTGGAGAAATGTTGTAAATAGGGTTAGGAAGTAGTTAGGCTGCTCATTTCCATCCCTCTTATTAACATCATAAGGACATAAAACTTAAGACAGAGGAATATAACTATTAAACCTTGGAGGCTCTCATGCATATTTTTTCTTTCCTAGGTTAAAATATTTTATTAGTGTTTCAAATATTTAGATGTGTGCAAAAATGCAAAAGTAGAAAACTGAGTCCCATTAACCAATTTAATATGCAAGGGAAGCATCTCGTGACCCCCTCATCCCGATCACACGTTCCTGGACTTACTCCAGCAGCGCTGTTCCTGGGCACTGCGTTTCTTCCTCAAGAAGGACCCAATCCTGAATTTAGTATTTACATAATTTTGTTCCTTTTCTTATAATACATCCATCTGCACCCAAACACAGATGTGTGGATACTATATGTATAGATCATATTTTCATGTCATTTCATTTATTTTTCAATCTTATATTATTGGCCTCTTAACATATTCATTATTCTTTCAAATTTTTCTCAGTGTTGAGCATGCTAACATTTATACTCCTTTTTTCTCTTTGGGGGGATTTTTAAAATATACAAATATGATTATGATACAGTTTAATAAATATTAACTTTAACAATGTGGAAGTCAAAATCTGTCTTTGTTCTTAATATCTAACTACCCTTGGGAAAGTTACTTAAATTATTTGAGACTATTTTTTTCTCCTCTAATATTATGTAGTATATGTTTCATAGTTTATGTAATTGTATTTGTATATATGTGATGTAATATGAATATTATAGGTTTGTAACATAACAATGTTAGGTCTTTTTTTGCTTTCTCATTTGATCATTCACTTCCCTGTATTTTTTTAAACCATTTGTTGGATATTTAAAAAGAAACAGAAGATGGAGAAAAACATTGCATCTTGAACATGGCTTTGGGCAGTGGTTCACGGGCCTGATGTGTCAGAAACTGTGAAGTCAGTAAACCAGAAGGTCCCTTCCAGCTCACATTGGTCATGTGACTTCTGGAATATTGGTCATCTGGTTGCTGCTAACTGCCAATGGGTCAAGACCAAACCTGGGACACAGTGACTTGACAAATGTTTTCACTTGTCGTTGAGCCTGATTAGTCTTTAGTACACAGAAAGAAGTGCTACTTAGCTGAAAAAAACTTCGTGATAATTAAATGAAGTGTTTTCAAATGAATTATTATTAATGTAATCAATATTGTTCCAGGTTTGCAATGTTGTTGTTAACTGCCATTGAGTCGGCTCAAGCCATAGACATCCATGTACAGCACAACACAGTACTGCCATGTCCTGCAGCATCTGCACAATTGTTAAAGGGTCTTTAGAATATTTGTCTTATTCTTCTCTCCTTGAACCGACCCTTCAGTGAAATACAAAGAGTGTCTACTAATTGGTATTCTTTGCCTCTGGTCTCCATATCCCATCTTCCCATGGTGAAATGTTGCATAACTCTTTTTCTACAGCATAACATCACACTCGCAAGCAGAGTATCACATTTAAGAATTTAATAATATTCAGTATTGTAAGAATTATAAAACAGATTCTAGATCATTATACCTTGTCATCTAACAGAATAACCATGGTACCCCCAGCTTTTCATTTTCAACAAGGAGGTTTTAATAAGTTTGTGGAAAGCAGCCACTATCTTTGAACTATATTTTTTCTTGAACTTTTTGAAGGCCTCTTGTAGATACTTCAGAGAGCCCTGGTGGTACTGTGGGTTAGGTGTTAGACTTCTAACCACAAAGTCCGGTTTCAAATCAACCAGAAAGGTCAGACTGTCTGTTCCTGTAAATATGTGCAGTCTTGGAACTCACATACACGGTCACTGTGAGTCGGAATCAAATCAATGGCTGTGGGTGTGTAGACAGTTCAGCATCTGAAGGTAGGTCCTGGGCTATCATGCCGCCTCGTTGTTCTCTGCCCGAAACAGCATTCCTTCCAGCTCTTCCTGATTAGCATAAGCTTTGGGAGGGTATAAGTTAATGTTTCCAATGTCTTTGCTATGTTAGAGTCTGTTAAGTGACAAAGATATTACAATATTTGAATTTTCTAAACAAAACTGTGAGGTTGATTGAATCCTCATTTCACAGATGAAGAAACTGAGGCAGGTGGCAAAAATCCTATCTGCCTACCTACAAAAATTCTATTCCTAGTTAGTGTGCCCTAATTTACATGTTTAATTCGAATAAAAAACTTTAATAGATAGCTGCCTTTGCCTTGAATTCCACATGATAAAACCAAAGTTTATGGAGTATTAATGGTACAATCAAGGCAAAAAAGTGGAATTTGTTGAAGTCTGAATTGAAACTTAAAATGTATGTGACATCAAAAACCCTGTAATTTCCATTATACCACCCAGCATCATTAAATCTCATCCCACCAATGAATCATTGTTTAATGTCTTCACAGGGAGATTGTAATTCAGATATTTCTTCCGCTGCTCTGCCTCACAGAGTGGAATAAAAATCAGGTGAATTAACATTTACTTAGAAGTTTGTACTTGCCATAGTGGACAGTTCCATATGTTTTGGCCATCTTCTCATTTGTATTTTTTAATAATGTATCATAGGGAATATGTTCATCTTCTTCAGTGAACTTTGAGCACCTTAGAGGCAAACAGTACTCTCTATACATATTTGTTTCTCCCATATCTGCTCTAATTCTTGCAAGACAAAAGTATACATTAAATATTATTTTAAGTAAATGAATGGGATATGATATTTATAAACAGAAAGTAGGTATAATGCCTGGGGGCCTTACTTATCAGAAAGCGGATATAGTCTTCTCCCATTAGACATTCCTTTAGGGATACTAAAATATTGGTAGATTAAATTCTTTTTTAAGCTATGCATGGCATTGGTTTTCTTATTTGAGCCTCGATCATGGATTTTCCCAAATGGCAGTAGTCAGGCAGGCCAGTTTACCTTAGAACAGTTATAGCAAGCTTCTTAGACTAAATAAGCTTTGATTTATTCAACACTTTGATTCATTTTATTGACCTTTTGCACATTACAGGGTTCACTTACTATCTTATATAAATTATAAATTTACAATATTGGAAAACATCTTGTTCTCTGAAGAGATCAAATTCATCTAAAGTGGCTATCTCTGTCCTTCATCCATCTGAAAGGATCAGCAAAGTGTGTTTCTCAGCCATGCCAGACTTCTGGAAAGTGGAAAATGGCTCTTTATTGCAGCCTTAGGCTTTGTGATATCTGGGAGTACAATTTGCTGCTTTTTGCCAATAATTTCCATTCAAGTCATACTTGCTGCCTCACTTCTCTCATTGCTCAGGGACTTACTCTCTCCATAGCATCTCTCATGCCATGGCTTGCTTCTCTTCCTCTCTTCTGCTGGCACCTTAGTGTGGCCTATTCTAAGTTGACTGTGTGAAAACTCACGGAACCCATGCCGAGGTGCGACCTCCACTTTAGAACTGGGTCTGGGACTTTGTACTTGAGAAACAACAGAGACTTTTCTCCTGTTGTGATGGAAAGGAATGGATTCAGCTAATGTTCTTCGCCCTACCTGCTTATGTGTTTTTAAATCCTGTCACTTCAGAGAGCATACTTTTCTAATGTTTACATCTGTAATCTTTAAGAATATGGCAGCAATTTCTATCTGCTAAATGGTTGTCCTTTATATCTTTGCACCTGATAAATTTCCAAAATTCCAAATGCGATAGTCTCTGCATATGAAATGGCTTCTATAGATGATTACATTGACAATAGTTTTGACAAGATAAATATTAAAACTTATCTACATGTTCTATAATTTTAGAAATGACTGGTCTTTTAATCTCCTATGTAACATTAAAGAATATTTCATATAAGATATATTGAAACTATTAGCAATAAAATCTGCTATGTTGTTTATGTAAGTTCATTTGAGTAGTGACAATATATAGACATACAGGGTTAAAATTTTTCCAAGCAGAAATATAAATATTGTATGCACTGAAGCACACGAAGTCAAAGGATACTACTAGGGTTCATGTTTAAACCTGCGTCTGCCATCAGTAGCTGGCTGCAGAGAAGTTCCTTCAGCAATATACTTGTCATCACCTCATCAGGGTTCAGACAGTCAAACTGTGGTGTCCCTGGTGATCTGCTAGGTCAGTTGCGTTCAGGACAGCGAGACCAGCTCAGAAGGTTATGGGGTGTTTGGGGGATTTCCATAGGATCAACTTGATAGATTTTCTCAAAGGACACAGGACAATGTGAGGATTTATTAAGAAGTTGATAAGAAAATGGGAAACTGCCTTGATGAGAAAAAGTCCAGGAAAGTGGTTTCAAAGAACTTTTCCCTCATCGCAATGACAATGTATCTGCTCATTCTTTGATAGTTGCGAGGGCTTATGCGGATTTCCATAGGAAAGCTTACCCTATCCAGCCTACAGCCATGATTTTGTCCCATCAGATTTCTTTTTCTTCCCTAAACTCAAAGACCAATGAAAAGAAACACATTTGGGTCCTCCGAGGATGCCAAAACTGCTGTTGTGAAATGATGTAGATCAAAGAGCCCAGAATTCTTCATGGGAGGCTTAGAGAGATGGAAACACCACCTTCAGAAGTACATGTATACAGAGGGGAAATGTGTTGAGAAACAGTAGCTTCTCAGTTTGCTTAATAAAGGTTTCCAGAAGTTTGTAGCCTAATTTTTTGACTGGACCTTATATAGAATTTAGAATGCTATGTAGACTATTTTAATATACCATCAATTTTTCAATCCATTGCAAATCATCTTCTCTGTAGGACGAGCACAAATTATGCTTGTTTTCTAACCAATCCTGAACTACACTCCTATTGTTATCAGTGCCCTTACTAGCCTCGCTGTTATTGATATATTGACTAAAAATCACCATGATCATACTCCTTTAAGGGTCAATTACTTGCTCCCTGAAGAACAGTTGTCAGATGGAAAGCCTTGGTTGTACTGTGATAGTTATTCTCTACTCTAGTCTTGAACTTAAACTTGATGGTTTCACTCTGATTTTATAAATGGACAAGTGCCATGTCATAGAGCTGAGTGAGTGTGTGTGAGTGTGTGTGTGTGTGTGTCTTTTCACTGTTACACATCCACTTCCTCACTATAATCTACTTGGCAAACACTATCCTCCTGCTGCGTTTTCTGTTGTTGAAGATCAGCAAATGAACTGGGCATTTTCTTTTAACCCTAGCTTTTCAGGGTATGATGAAAGACTCATAAAAACGATGTGTTGTTAGATGTAAACTTTTAGAAGCAGGGCTCTCAGGCACTGGCACACCCAGTGAAAAGGTGCTTAAGGTCCCAAACAGTTCATCTTCAGGATACATTCTATGGTTTGAAAAAGAAGACGGTGCGTCTACGTTTTTGCAATAAAAAAGGACGACACTGCCATGAGAATTCTTCTTGGAAAGGGTATTCAGATGAGCCTGGGTGAAAGTCATCTGGTTTTATCATTTTGCATCACTATTTTTATTCTCTGAATTTTCACGGCAGCCTTGTTATTTTTCCAGAAATGACAGGGAAAATAAATAAACGTGGTATATCTCACATAAAATGTAAAACATTCATCTTGAAGCTTCAGAAAATACATCTTTTGGATGAAAGAATACTGATAATGTAGCATTTCTGACAAAGAGAGAGTCCAATGCAGCCATTCTGCTGTTTGCAAATGTTACCTCTTCCAGGCGAGAGTTTTACCCGAATGAAGGCTGTGGGCTTGGCGTCTTCTGCCTGTGATTTAGGTTGTGATTTTATTTGTGGAAATAAACCAATCACGGAGCTCCAATTGTCTTAAGGATGCAGTGATCAATAGCCCATTACTGGATAGAACGGCGACTACAGGAAGTGCATTGAAGATTTTAATGCATGAATTATGCATGTGAAGCTCATTCTCTAGTCTCCAAACAGAATGACAGGGTTTGTGAAGTCGCCTCAGATAGTTTCTTGCATTAAGTGACTGCAGTGAAATGCTTAATATTTTCAGGCATAGAGCAGCATTGACTCCGGCCAGCCAATTTGGGGAGATGTAAATCCCCCGGCTCGCAGCACAGACCGCTTTAGTTGAAAGTATTGCTGTGGAGAGAGGCAGCTTCGCTCTCATCTAACCAGCTCTCCCCAGAAGGTTGGCTGAAGGATGGGAGCGGCTGTGTCTGCCTCTGAGGTCACAGCTTGAAGTCCTTTTAACTTGCTTTCTGCTGCAGGGGAGAGGCGTATTGTGATATTACAGCCATTGAATGTATGTGAATGGACAATTTGCAATAGATACTATCCTGCACCACCGCTAACAACACAGGAGGTAAGTCAGGTTTTCCTGTCGGGTAGATCATTGTGGACCCTGGGATGTGCTGAGTGAGGCTAATGGTGATGCAGCGTTGGCGAGGCTGACTCACAGCTCGGGCTTGGAATGCAGTGTCAGGGCTCGGGTGGTGATGGTAATTATTTGGGGATGTGAGTGTATGGTGCACTTGGGTATTTTATGCTGCTACAAAAGCTTTTCAAGAATGTGTGCCCTGGACAGATAGACGACTGCACCCTGTGGAGGGGCAGCGCCCAGAGTGAGCTGGACCGGTGAGAGACAATTACCTTCTTGTGGAGAAGTTTTAAGAAGGCTGCAGCGTTCCTTTGGCTCGGGTGATTTTCTTAATGTCAACATTTTCAAATTTTGGCCAAAGACGCTGATAGAAACTGAAAATGCTCAGCCTCTCTCCCAGAAGTGACGTACCCCAATTCAAATACAGTCTTGCATACAAATTGAGCAGATAGAATTAAAACGATTCAGGCTAGATGTCCTTGAAGGGAGACCTTGTTGTCAGAAACACAAAACAGTTGACTTATACCGTGTGTATGTGTGTGTGTGTGTCTGTGTGTGTGTGTTTCCTGTTAAGAATGCCTTACTCAAAAGGTATAGAGAGACCAGTTGTGATAGAATACATTGAGAAATTGCCACCTCTCAGAAATAACATTTTATTTCCCACTTTCATGGACTTTTTAAAAATGAAGCTTATACAACTAGGGAATTGACTATATATGTGAGCCAAGTAAAATTTACAGACTTTGTGCAAAGCCAAAATATATAGTACTATGCTGATATATTTTCATGAAGTCTGTGTGAATTAATGCTTCTTGCCTAAATACATGCAAATAATTAGTAAACGTACAAATCAGGTGCAGTGTGTTATGACTTCTTGAACATCTCTTTAGGGTGAGAAAATACCATTATAAATATTCACTAAGAGACTTGAGATACAATAGCTTCTGTAAGGATGCTTTTCCGTCATAAATTTACACTGTTTGTAAATGTATATAATCCATAACTGATAGGTGTATATCTAATGACTTCGGCATGCATGTTTATCAATCCTAATTTTTGAAAATGTGTTTGTTAAATCACCTGTCAAAAAGCAGAAACATGAAAAATAATGCTAGCCATGCTCGGGTATACTTTATACAATTAGGTGTCATTTTTATGAAGAAAAACAATAGAACAATGATGAAAGGGAAAGGAGAAAAGTGGTTCTTAAAGATTTCACGGTGCACTTGAATTCTGCTGAAGGTGTTGCTACATTGCTTGAGCATCCTCTCTCCAGCCTGGTAGAGTCGTAGCCCAGAGCTCTCGTGCTGTAGGATGTGTCTAAGTCTTCACAGGGACTCTAGAGCAGGTCGATGAGGACTTTTCCATGTGGAGGTTTTCCTCGGGGAGGAGAAGACACCATCAAGAAATTTTGGGGGGCTCTTGATGCTGAGTCACAGTGTTCAGCTCTGCTCAAAGACCCCCATGAACAGCCAGGAAGGTGGAAAATGAGGGGAAAACGAAAGGGGTAGGAACTTAGAGATAGTTACTGCCTAAGGACACACAGTATATTTTTAGTAATGAATCTAATGACAGCGCTACTTGTTGGATCTGGCTGAGGTACCCGTAGGAAAAGAACAGACCCCCAAAGAACACATCCCCACACCCCATGATGGGCACCAAGCCCATAGCAGTCAAATTAATGGATTAACATGGGGGAGAGTGTATAAACACAGAGGTCCATGGAGTACTGCATTTGTACGTAACCAAATCTCCCTGTCATTGTGCTAGTCTCAACCCAACCCATCAATCAATCTCTTTTAAATTATAGGGTTGTCAGATAAAGAATGTTTCCTTATTCATCAGAGGGAAGTCTAGAACAAAATATGCTCAGTTCCCAATCTTCATGAGAGTCACAACTAATATGTATAGGATATTAATGGGAAAAACTAAAGAGAAATCAATGAGACTATCTTAATATAAACCCAAAGATACAAGATAAAGCCTCAAAATGAGTTTAGACAGGGATTATTATAAGTATAACCACACAAAAGGCTGTTGAAAAGGAGATCTAAGACTTTATAAAGAAATATATTCAATTGAAAAGGAAAGTAGAGTGAGAAAAATAGTAGTGAAATATTAAAGTATTTTTTACTTTTGAAACAAAAAATGTGTATAATTCATGGTTACATATTTTATTAATACCCTTTAAAGTCCATGTATGAGAATTCTGAACTATCATGGTTCACTAATGTAAGGTTTTAAAATTCACTTTAAAAATGAATTTTAAAGGTTACTCAGTAGAGTAAGCAATCAGTTGAAGGGAATAGTTTAAAATATTAAGCTATCAGTTTTCTTAAGGGAATACATGCTGGTATGGAGATAGGATATTTATACATGTGAATGTGTAATAAATCTAAGTACAAAACCCTATATACCAATTTAAAATTAATTATAAATTAGGAAAAATATTTCAAATTGTGGAAAAATTGAACATAAGAGTATTTGAAGAAAGATAAAATTCCCATTTTCCAAACTTAACCAACATATACATTGATTAATACAAAACTTATAGCTACATTAAAAAGATATTTATCATAGGCTTCTTTAGTTTATAAGGTTCTGAAAAGCTTCAAGCTTCATAAAATTCATGGAAAAATGTTTAGTTATAGATCTGTAACAAAGACAGATACCAAAACCAATTCATTTTCTTGTTTCTCCATTGGAGATTTTTTTTTCTTAATCCCTTTCTTTTCACAAGACAATTCAGTGCAATTAAAAAGTGTGCAATAAAGATCTTTTTTGCGTGGTCTTGCAAGCTATTCTGTTTCTGTAGATATAAGAGATGAAATGAATAAATGCTTCAAATGAGGGGAGGAGCGGGGAGAAAGAACAGCATCGAATCAACGAACATAGTTAGTAAACAGTTGTTTGTTTGTTTGTTTGTTTGTCTTGCCATAGGATAAATAGTGACCTGTACTCACCATTTACATAGGAAGCCTGGGAGATGACTATACATAAAGGCATGAAAGGGAATTTTGAAGTGTATCCTAACATTAGGATTAAAACTGCGGGCTTGGATTAGTGTAATTGGGGATAAATAAGGTGAAAGCAGGTGAGTAAGGAATCTAACATCATAAGAGCATGTCTAAACTTATTTTTATGGCACTGAGCAGCCACAAGCATTATTTAATTCTACCCAAAGCATCCATGAATCCTGGTGACGCAGTGATGAAAGCGCTCAGCTGATACCCTAAAGAGCCACTCAGCAGGAGGAAGTGAAGCAGAGGCATATATACAACCTCCGGAGCCCCGCAGAGCATTCCTACTCTGTCCTATGAGGGCACCAGGAGGTGGAATTGGGCTCCACGGAAGTGTGTTTGGTGTTTTGGTTTGGATGTTTCTACTAGTAGACAAAATCCCTGTCCCCTGAATCAGATGAATTCTCCAACCAGAAAGCTTGGCACACTGGCTGCAACCATGGGCTGACATGTGGGAGCTCTCGTGACGCTGGCAAAGGTCGGCTCTGCGCTACCTAGTTATGAGGCGGGACCAACTTGACAGCACCTAGCAACAACAAGCGCTATTAGGATTTTGAATCCAGATTTTATAACTTGAGAGTCCATTATCAATTTCCCCTACTGTACTTTGTAAAAATAACTGTTTGTGCTTGTCTAAATTATTAATTTAAAAATAAGTCTATATAACCTGTTGTGGTCATATAAAAAGTAAAAATAACAGAAACATAGACATATGTGCTATATTCCATATACGTAATATGCACAGCCAAGTCTTTGTTCCTTAATTTAATCAACTCTTATTAAGTTCTCATATTACTTTGAGTGTGGGTGAATTTTTAATGAACCTTCTATCTACTGCAACCGCTAGTTTCCTATGAGTGGAATCTGGCTCGTGGCTGCCCGCTGTGAGTGAGGGTAGAACTTGGCTTCATTGGGTTGTCAGTGATGGCTTTTTTTTTAAAGTAGATCACCAGGACTTTCTTCCCATGTACCTCTTGGTGGACTGAAACTTCCAACTTCCTGGCTCACAGTCAAGTGCACAGGACATTTGCACCATCCAGGAACTCCTCTAAACATATGCTTAGCCATGTCCATTGTTGTAACTGATAACGGGGGAGGATAGTCCTCAGAAGTGTGAATAGATGACAGTACATTTTCAGCTGATGACAAGCTACAGTGCGTTTAGACTGATACTTCTTTCACATGTAGCATGTTGTATTGTTATTAGAAAACAAAGATCTGCTCTGTGAAGACATAATAAATATCCAGGGAAATGTAATTGGATGCTATTTGAATTTTAAAATTCTTAAACTGTAATTATAAAATCAGCTAGTGCTGATTGCATGATGTCTTTGATTTCAAAAAGTAACTATTATAGTCATCCTGATTAAAAAAATGTTTTTCCTGCCGCATTAAAGCTAAAAAAATTGTATTGAGCTATCTCGAGAAGGTATCGTCAAAGAAAAAGCTATTTCTCATCAGTGAATGGAAACTCTAGAACAATAGCTCAAAGCCAGTTCACCACAGGATTGCCAAGAGTTGGGCCACACACTCAAAATACACTATCGCTGGAAGGTTTAGAGCAGATTATATCCTTAAGGGGTAAAATCATTCAAACTTTATATGAATGTTTGAATTCTATGACTGTTAAGTCTCCATTTTATCCTGATTATGTAATTTTATTTTATTTTTTATTAATCATATTATTGGAGGCCTCTTATCCATCATTCAGTTGTATCAAGCACACTTGTACATATCTTGCCATCAACATTTCCAAAACATTTTCTTTCTACTTGAGCCCTTGGTATCAGCTCATCTTTTTTCCCCTCCCTCCCTCATGAATCCTTCATCAATTATATTTTATTATTGTTATTTCTTGTCTTACACTGTCTGATGTCTCCCTTCACCCACATTTCTGTTATTTGTCCCCCTCTGGTGGGGGCTATATATCTAACCTTGTGATGGGTTCCCCCCTTCTCCACCTCCTCTTCCCCACCATCCCCCTACCCTCATGATATCGATACTCCTCTTACTCTTCCTGAGGGTTTTATCTGTCCTGAATTCCATGTGTGGAGAGCTCTTATGCGCACCAATGTGTGTTCTCCAGTCTAGCCAGATTTGTAAGGTAGCACTAGGTCGTGGTAGTGGGAGGTGGTGGGGAAGAAGCATTCCAGAACTAGAGGAATGAGGTGTGTTTCATTGGTGCTATACTGCACCTTGGTTGAATCATCCCTTCTTGTAACCCTTCTATGTGGGGGGGGGGGGGAGGTGGGAGTGGGGGTGTACAATTGTCTACTGATTATAAGTTATTATTGCAATCACACCAGCCCCTTAAGAGAGACATTTTTATTCAGGAAAGTCAAGTGTAATATTGGAGAGGATGTAGGTGGAGGGAGTCATGCTAGCAGATGGAAGGACAGCAAGGTTGGTGGCTGGGACAGCATCTGGAGGCGGAGCTGTGCCAGAAAGAACGTAGGCATTTCAGCAGATGGAAGATGACGTGAGTTGGCTCGGAGTGAGGCTGGGTGACAAGCAGGAGAATCTGCTAAGACCTGGTTCTGTATGGAGCCAACAGGTGAATTCCATGGATCAATAGTAAAAAAAAAAAAAAAAAAGGAGGTAATTATCAGGGCACCCAGGTTTCTGCCCCCCACCTCCAAAATAGGAGAAGAATGACGAAACACAACTACAACATTTTCTATTTACTTGCACCTGGGGAAATAGTTTTTAATGAAATTAAAACACGCACACACACTTTGGAATGATGAACAACGACTGATAATCTTCTAGGGGAGAAAAATTTTAGTATTAAAGTCTTACCACTGAGAGAATTTAGTTGGCACAATTATGATGGGTCTATGATTTACTTTATTCCCTTAGTTTTATGTTTTCTATAATTTCCATTTTGGCCCTGGCTTTGTTAATATTTCAGGATCCTCTAGGCAGAATTGGAGTTGGGTGGGAGTTGTTGGGATGGGGGATAAAAATGGAATATAAAGAATTTCAAACCCTCTGAAAAAAGTAATTTTGTCAGACTACTAGAAAATTTGAATACACTGTATTATCTTTAGAAAAGTTGTTTATTACAAAGTATAATAACTGTCTCAATGAACTCAAAGAAGATCATTTCATTTGGTGTTCCCGCTGCTGCCAGGACTTTTTTTCTCTGCCATCAAGTTGATGCCAACTCATAGTGACTCTGTAGGGCACAGTTGAGTTGTCCTTGTGACTTTCTAAGACTGTAAACTTTTACGGGCATAGGGTCCAGTCTTTCTCCAGTGGAGCTGCTCGTGGTTTCAAACTGTTGATCTTGCAGTTAACAGCCCAACTTGTAACCACTGTGTCACCTGGGCTCCTTCTCTGCCAGGCTTAGCTCCGTTAAATTGTCACATTCTCAGGCAATTACTCATATTTAAAAGCACTTGGTAAAAGTGTGTAATATAGGTGAATACAGTTTAAATGACAATAGCTATTTTGGGTTGATTAAAAAGTACAATGTACAGTCATGTTTGTGGAAGGGACCTGAGTCACAAGGCTATTTTGATTGACCATTCATACAAGGCTTCCAAGTAGAAGAGACACTTTCACCAGATATATAAACCTAGAATCAACATCACCTTTTTATTTTGTTCCTCCATCTAGCCATTGACATTTTTTTTCTGAAATTGCCCAGCATATTTTTCAAGCTAGTGTATTATGATTTGTTTATGAGTCAAAGATCCTATGCTCTTATACTTGAAAAGTCACTGTTTAATTAGCAATAGATTCATTTATAAAGTACCTGGATTCTAATCAATATCACACACGGAAACAAGGACAATTTATCCTAAGAATTTTATGACTTATATGACTATGTTCTACCAAATCCTGTTTTAAATTTCCACCTTAATCCTTAGAATTAAATTAAACTTTTAATTTTAGCCCCCCTCCCCTTTGTAAACAGGGATAATAGCATCATTTCCCTAGGTTCCAAGTACCCTCTTAATATATTTTAGAGCAATGCTATTGAGCTAAGAAATCGTAACTGTAATTGGCAAATCCTATATATATATGTACCACTTGTCTGTCAGTTTATTATACTGCAGTAGCCTGCGCATTTCTGTGTTGCTAGAAGAGACATTGCTAGAAGACCAGCGGGGTCACCCAAGAAGAGCTTGTAGACTAACAACAGACTATGACGAAGGAACAAACTGTGCACTCCAAGGAATTCGCCACTGAAAACCCTCTGAATAGGATAGAAACATTGTCACTTACTGAAAACCTAATGTCCAGAAGCACTTCACTGTCAAGAGTTAGTGTGAAAAGATGAGCCCCTTAGGTCAGGAAGCACTCAAAATATGCCGAAGGAGGCATTGCCTTTCAATGTGGACTCAGCCGTAATGACCTGGATGGAGGAACGCCTGTGAGAGTAAAGCTTTGAGACCTTCATTTACAGAGGGAGCATGACTCAAACTGCGAAGAAACACCCGCGAGCATCAATTGATAAT
>NW_022103909.1:13891237-13918318 GCF_000313985.2 Echinops telfairi | reverse complement strand
ATGAGGGCAACAAATGTATTGATGTGCTTTACACAATTGATCTATGTATTGTGATGAATTGTATGAGCCCCAATAAATTGATTAATTATAAAAATAAAATTAAAAAATTTTAAAAAATTGATATATGTATGGATTGTAATAAGAATTGTATGATCCCCTAATAAAATGATTAAAAAAGATGTTTTTAATTGGATAAAAGTTTAATGTAATTTGAAAAATTAATCAGAAACATAACCCAATTTTTTAAAGGTCATTTCATTCAAGTAGGCAAATTTGTCTAATGAATAAGCAACAAAAAATGTTATTGGGAGAAAGACATAAACATTCAATAAAATGTACCAAGTTTAAATGTTACCAAACTTTAACGTAGCTTAGTGGATGATCAGTTTGTGGTAAATTGATATTACTTAATTTATTAAATGATGCCTCTAAATATATGAATCAATGGTAAAAAAATAATAATAATTTTAATATCTTTCCTAGCCAGATAATTCAGGCTCTTTTGTTCTTTTGTTACTTTTTTTTTCCCCCTTAGTAAAGTTTGCTAATTTCAAAGACCCATGAAAAGTAGACATAACATCAGTTCTTTTTTTCATAACTGTACGCCCGGGTTCAGTGCCATGGCCCGGGCAGTTGTGTTTGGTGGGCACTTGCGTGAGTGAATGGTTCTTGTGATTGCTGGTAGATGCTGTCCAGTCGGTTCTGACTCAGTGCGGCCCTTATTCGTTCCTATGTAAATAAGAACCAAAGGCCCTACACCGCGCTTACAGTTGCTGCTGTGTTTCAGCCTAGTGCTGCCAACGTTATGATAGGCCATTTTACTGAGCCTTTTCCCTCTTCCACTGGCCCTCTGCTTTACCAGCACGGTGCCCTTCTCCAAGGATTGGGCACCCTGGTAGCATGCCCACAGGAGACAAAGTTTGCCTCACTTCCAGAGAGCATTCTAGGTGTACTACTTCCAAGACAAAATTTCTTCAGAAAGTTTCTGGTACTTACCATATTTTACACCAGTGTCATCATTCAAAGATTTATTCTTCTTCCATCTTTTTTTATTCATTATCCAGCTTCAATATGCAAAATATGACGTGGGTTGGGTAAGGCATGCACCTTAGTCCTCAAGTGACGTGTTTTACTTTGAATGTTTTACGGCAATCATGTGCATCAGATTTCCCCAATGCAATCTATCATTTGATTTCTTACCTGTTGCTTCTACAAACATGTATTACGGATCTAACTAAAATTAAATCCTTAACAACTTGAATAACTTCTCGTTCGTGATGTTGGCTATTGATCCAGTTGTGAGGATTTGTTTTACGTTGAGGTGTGATCTGCCCACAGGGAAGACTGCAATGTTCTATTCATCAGTAAGTGCTTCCAAGTCCTTTTCACTTCAGCAGACATGGGTACGAGTCTTCCTCCAATCCTGATGCTGCTACTCTTCGTCATGCAGTCTAGCTTCTTAGATTATTTGTCCACCATATGGATGGAATAATTACAGTAAACGGATACAACTCCGACACACACCTTTCCTGATTTCAAACCACACTGAATCCCTTGTTCTGTTTGAATTCCTGCCTCTTGGTCTGTGTAAAAGTTCCACGGGAACACAGTGAAGTGTTCTGCGATTCTTCACAATAGTATCGTAATTTGCTAGGACCTTTTCAAAGTCAAGAAAATGCACGTAAATGTACTTTTTGTGTTCTCTACTTTAATCTAAAATTCATTTTTTTATCAGCAAGGCTATCCCTTGTTCCATATCATCTTCTGACACTGGCTTGAATTTTTTAAAATCATTTTATTAGGGGCTCATACAATTCTTATCACAATCCATACATACATCAATTGTGTAAAGCACATTTGTACATTCATTGCCTTCATCATTCTCAAAACATTTGCTCTCCACCTAAGCCCCTGGCATCAGCTCCTCATTTTTCCCCTCCCTCCCCCTCCCCCCTCCCTCATGAATACCCTTAATAATTTATAACTTATTATTTTGTCATATCTTGCCCTGTCCGATGTCTCCCTTCACCCACTTTTCTGTTGTCCATCCCCCAGGGAGGAGGTCACATGTAGATCCTTCTAGTCAGTTCCCTCTTATTTAAGAAAGTACTACTGCAACCATTTAATTTATCACAAGTTAACACAATTTATTAATTTTAAGGCACTACTGTTTAAAAGTCACAGATGTGACTAATTAATAGACCTTTTGGAAATTCATTATGTTACATATACATATCAAATGTAAGATTGTGGCAAAGTTTAATTACTTGGTATGTCTCTTCTGTGTAAAGGCTTTGTAACTTCCACTAAATGATGGCATAAGAGCGTGCATATAAGGTATGTGGAACTTAAGTAGAGCAATTGGTCAGTTTTGCCATTCTGCTGAGTATAGAATAAGCCATTTCAGAAGCAGAAAGGAGAGAATCGCATGACCAACTAGCAAGAAGAGCTACAAGGAGAGACATTTGTAATTCCTATGTGGGGCAGAGAACATGTGAAAAGTGGCATGCTTCTTTGGGCAGAGACTGGCTTGAAGAGTGGGGAGCCTTTTGAGCATTTATCAGTGCTAAAGAAGCTTTGTAGCACTTGCTTCAGCAGGGGGAGGCCGAGAGGTCCCATGGCTGAAAGGCCAAGGACCAGATGGAGGATGCCTGCCAGCATGGATGAGAAGAGAAGAGGCACTGTGGCAAAAGGACTACATCCTTAGTATTTCTGATCCTGACATGTAGCCTGTTCACTCCCCCAGTAAGCCACGTAGTTGTGAGTATTATGTTGTCTGAGTTCTGGGTGACTGTTGCAGAGCGCCGCGGAGGGACCATTGGTGTCAGGATCAGGTAAAGAAGTTTGGAGGGTGGAGATGGGTCTGACCTCTGACTCAAAGGAATCCTCTCGGAAGACGTGGAGTTATGTCTCTTTCCATTCCGGTCCTGGAGGGAGCAGACGTGGCCCCCGTGCCATTTCCTCAAAGATGAACCTTGCAATAATAATCTCTCTCATGTTTGTTTCTCAGTGACAAAATTGATCTCGAACTAGCTTAAGCAAGAGGGCATGTTTATTGGAAATAATGTGAGATCATTTATATAGAACCAAAGGCAGTGCAAGCAATTTTAGACAGGATGAAGATCCGGTTATGATTGGCTTTAAAATACACTGTTAGGCAGACACCTCAGTGTCATGTTAACAAGGTCAGGTCCTATATGAGTGTGGATCTCAACATCCATGAAGACCCACTTTTCTCCATTTAGGGACCGTGTCCATGTGTCTGGCCCACAAGTTGTCAGTACCGTCGATCTTGCAGCTGTGGCAGTGGGTGACGCTTGTGCTGCGGAGCCCAAGGTTCTAAGCCCTCAGCTGCCTCCCCGGAGAAAGACTAAGTGTTCCACTCCTATAATCTGTTCCAGTGTTAAAACCCACAGGGGAAGCTCTACAGGGTTAACATGAGTCAGAATTCACTCTAACGTATGAGCTTTTTTCTTTAGTTTTTCTGTTTGTTGCTGCACCCTTCACTCCCCACTAGCAGTGAGTATATTTTGTTACAGTTATTTGATGGGTTGGGTGGTGAATACCTCATTTAGGTGAGTGGAATGATCATACAGTTTTTGTTGACATATTAAGAAGAAAATTAATATGAAAGTTTTGATGATTTAAAACTTCATCAGCTATTCTCTCCAAAAAGTAATATAATTTAATATAAGATAATTACACTGTCATTTAATGTAAGAGAAACCAGGTCCTCTGTAGAAGTTAATGGCTCTCTCTCTCGCTGCCATCAGTTGATGCTGACTCATAGCGACCCTATAGGGCAGAACTGCCCTATGAGTTTCCAACATTGTCAGTCTTTACATGAGTGAAAAGATCTGTTTTTGTCTTGTGGAGAGGCAGGTGTTTCGAACTGCTGACCTTGTGGTTAGCAGCCCAATGCATAACCACTATGTCTCTCGGGCTTCTTTAAATTAGTGGTTATTACTGATAAACATCAGGAGCCCTAGTAGTGTACTGGTTACGTGTTGGTCTATGATCTGTATGGATCAAAATCACCAGCAGCTTAGAAACCACTAAAATCTTCAGCAGGAAAACTGTGCTTTCTCCTCCTATAAACATCTGCAGTCACGGAAACTCACAGGGGTGACTCTGAGTCAGCGCTGACTGGGTGGCAGCCAGATTGAGTGATAAATATAGTTAAAATATTTTCAATTATTTCAAATAATACTCAACATGCTTTCAGACTCCTTGAGAACAATGGTTGTTTTGTTCATCTCTACATTCCACCATTTACTTATCAAATGGTGTATTCTTAACTGTTGGTTTACAGTTCCTACATGCATATCATGGTAATAAAATTGTATTGACTCGCTTGAATTTAATTCAGAATAGTGATAGTGAAATGCACCATGGTAAACAAGTAGCATGATGAGAAACTACAAGACCAGTGAATGTCTTCTCTCTTGTTATGTGTTCGCAGTCAGTGGGGAAACCCTGCACTGCAGAGCAGAGGGGCAGCAAAGGGAGGCGGCTCTCAGGAGATGGATGGTGCAGTGGCAGCGACCATGGGCCATAGCATAGGAGCGGTGGTGAGGGGAGCGCAGGACCAAGCAGTGTTGTGATCTGTTATGCACAGGGTCGCGTGGCTGGGAACAGAGCCGATGGCACCCAACAACAGCAAGGACATTCAGAAGTAAACTAACCCGCAAGCCAAGTGGAGCTCTAGTCCAAAAAGGATGTGTCCGCCACATGAGTTTGTATAATGCTATTAAAGATCACTCGCCTTAATAATTTATTTCTTTGGAGTTAAAAAAAAGTAACAACTTGAGAAATTCCTGAGAGGATTATAACTAAGTAGAAAAAATGACCACAGAACTTGAGAGAAGTGGTTATTTGTGTCAGAATATTCAGCTGGAAAAGTAAGCGCGTGCCCAAATGCTTTCATCCATAGAGTTGACTGAGATCTTTTCAAGAGAGCATGAATATCAAAGATTGGTGATTTTAAAAAACAAATACAGCCCTCTAGTCATTTTGTAGAAAAAAAGGAATTTTTTGTCACATGATTTCATGGAACGAAAAGTCATCGATGTAGTTATTTTGTGTTCCTTCACTGAGGCAGGACGGCATGTCACCTATAGACGTATGACAGCCCCCAGGAAAAGTGCTCCTCTCATAGAAATGTGCTTCCAGTGGACATTGCTCAGAGTGCTACAGAAAGGAGTGCTAGCAATCCAGAAATCATGCGATTTAGAATGTATCGCTGTACTCCTTTAAGAAAAAAATACAACTCCTAGTGGTAAAGGGTTAACAAAAATGGTGACTAACCATTGCCGGTAATTTGTACATGTGGAAACTGAGATTCTGATGATTGGACTTTATGATTTAAAAGCATTCTATTTACTCAGGTACATAAAAATAAATTTAAGAGGAGATATTGCAAAGATCGAATAACAGTTTTAAAACTACCGTGAATTTTTTCCTCCCTTAATGGTAGAATTCTTGATTCAGGTTTTATGTTCATCATATAATTAATTATAACTTTGGTTTAAGACAAAATATTTTTTAATAAATTGCTTTTACTCCTCTGAATTATTCACCACCCCCAAAATCTGAACAAAAGAAACGAATCTTCAGTGAAATAAATCATTGCTGTGTAATTCAAAAGATGCAGATTTCTCACCTCTTAACTGCAGAAGAATAATTTTGGAAGAAACTATTCATGAGCATTAATTAAGAAATAGGCACCTATGAAGGCAAGCCCGGCACCAATATAAACTCAATTCTTTGCACGAGCTAGGTCTTAGCAATGGATTTCCTTTGTTTATTATGCTAATAAAAGTAGAAAGTTCAGTAGATTTTCACTGAGGAATGGACAGACTAAATGTTTTAAAACTGAAAAACAGAATGTATAAATCTCTGTTTCTTATATGGAAGACTAGCTAGCTTTACATTAGTCCCAAACTGACAGCAATTGAGTCAACTCACAGTCACCCTGTAGGACAGGGTGGAACTGTCCCTGTGGGTTTCTGAGACTGTAATGCTTTATGGGAGTAGATAACATCCTCGTTCTCTTTCGGACCTACTGGTGGTTTTGAACCTCTCATCTTATAGATGAGCCCCTACTCACCAGGGCTCCTCCTACGTTATTCTCAAAGGCTCACCACCATACAGCCAAGGCTGACTCCTAGCGACCCTTTGGGTTTCTGAGACTGTAACCACTGAAAGACTAGAAGGCCCGTCTTCCTCCCACTGAGCTGCTGCTGGTTTCAAACTGCCGACCATGAGGATCACAACCCAAAGTGCAACCAAAGTAGGAAGATGATGAATTTAGCATCTTTATCTGCAATCGATAAGATCACCTTTTTCACAGCCAAGTTGCTATTGATTGTTTTGATGACAACATATGGCATGTTTTAAAGGAAGAAATGGTCACACTAACATGTATTTCTTTTATACTTTGTCTAGACACTGTAATAAGTGTTTGCACAATTATTTAAGGGCTATCACTGGGGTAACTCATTCAATATGCTTAAATGCATTAATACAATGGAATATGTCAATTGTGTTTAGGAAATGGTACATACTTATTTTAAAATAATTTGACGTTTGCTATTTATAGAACATTGTTAATTCGTGTGAAACAAATTGCAAAGTAATAAAACCCTTATTCTCTTTATTATTAGTGTTAAGAATAGAGTGATTAAATTGGGGTTCTGAAGAAACTTTGCAAATACATACCAGTAGAGTGAAATTAAATATCCCATAATGGCATTAATAATTATCACAAACAGATTAGGTTAATTGGGGAAATTGAAGTGTGTGATGACTTTTGAGCCTGATCTAAAATGAACTTAGCAAAAAACAAAAATAGTCAATGGGAGAGATTATGTTTATAAATAATAATAAAAATACTTTAGCAATGGTACTGTACTGGGCTCTAGAAAAACAGTCCATTCATATGCATAATTGATATGAGGATAGAGTAAATTCACCACTAATTACTAAAATAAAAAGTGCCGGGGATTGGAGGAGCAGAGTTAGAGAATTCAATGCCTTCCTACAGTCTCTGGCAGGCTTACGCATTCATTTGCCTTCCTCCTGCGCATCCTTACCACAGAGACGAGTATTTACTTTTCAATATCTGTAGTAAAGTCGTTCACGTCACTCAAAACTTCCCTTCTTTGATTGCATCTACATTTCAGAGAATGAAAACTCAGTTCACTTTTAATTATTACTAAAACAAGTGTTGTATTCAAAATCGTATGTGAGACCTACTTACAATAATTAAAAATGTGAACTGAAGATTATTTTAATGTTATTACTTCTCTTGATCTTTAGGGAAAAGCTAGAGCAACAGTGAATTGGTAATCTGGATAGCAGTGAGCATCTTCTCTCTGAGTAGCTGTGCTGCAGGCACAGGCTTACACAGAGAGCAGAACAAAGGCAGGAAGGAGCAAGCCAGCCCTCTGGTCTTCTGAACACCACACATGTGCTGTACGGAGAACACTAAGCCTTATGTCTGGACAAAATGCATTCTCTCAGATCTGTGGTTCTCACAGCAGAACTGTTATAACAATTCATATATGCTGAATACATCATATTTCTTTTAAGGTGACCATCTATTTTTGCCCAATGCCATTGTTTAATGTCAACATTTCTCTCAGTGTTCAGTGTTATGAAAAGTATTCAGCTTCATTACAAATTTTCATTTCCTTTATTAAGTATGAGTTAAATAATCTGTTGCCTTGCATTTCCCCCCTTGCACTGGCAGACAGGAAGGTTAGAGCTACATGTTCTCAGTGAAGAGATATTATGGACTAGATGATCTGATTTACTTTATACTGGGATCTCACTTTTTCTTAGAATAGTAAACACTTCATGTCTATTTAAGCTTCACAAAATCATTTTCGCAGTGTTCACATGTATGTAGGAGCCCTGGTGGCAGAGTAGTAACAAGATTGGAGTTTTGAAAACAACCAAGGGCCCCACAGGTGAAAGATGGGGTGTTCCACACCTGTAAAGAGTTACAGTCTCAGAAACGGAGTTCCTTTGTGAGCATAAGCAAATAAGTGAATGATATATGTCCTAACTATTTTAACTCTCACTGGTTTACATTGAGTCCAGAGATTCTTATATGCTATTTTGGCACCATGATAGACATTAATCTAATCACATTATGATACTGGCAAAAAACGTTGAAAGTCCCATGGATTTCCAAGAGAATAAACACATGGGTCCAGGAAGAAACACAGACAGACTACTTTTCATAAGTGAGGATGGTGAGACTTGATCTTACAGATTTTGGACGTGTTATCAGGAGAGACCAGTCCCTGGCAAAGGATATCATGCTTGGTAAAGTGTAAGGGCAGTGAACAAGAGGAAGATCCTCAAGGAAATGGATTATGCAGTGGCTGCCACAGTGGGCTCAAACCTGGCAGTTGTGAGGATGGTACAGGACTAGGCAGTGTTTTCTTATGTTGTACTTCGGGTTGGTTGCTATGAGTCTGAATCTCCTGGATGGCACCTAACAATCATGGCATGAGATTGTCTCTGAAGAGCATTCAAATCTTATAAAATATTGCTATACTGAACCCTAAGGGACTCATCTCCTCCCCACTACCCCTCTGCAAGGTATGTCCAGTTGTCTAGAGATGGACATTGGATCCCCATCATGCGCCACCCTCATTGACGAGGATATGATTACCCCGCCCCACCCCCACCCCACCCCACCCTGCCTTTGGTGTTTGATGCTTTGTCCCTTTGGCCCTTCATGATCACACATGTTGGTGTGCTGCTTCCATGTGGGCTTTGTTGCTTCTGGGCTAGATGGCCGCTTGTTTACTTTCAAGCCTTTAAGTCCCCAGATGCTATAGGTCTCGATAGCCGGGCACCATCAGCCTTCTTCACCACACTTACTTATGCACACATTCATCTTCAGCGTTTATGTGGGGAAGGTGATCACACAATGATGGTTTTTGTTCTTTGGTGTCTGCTACCTGTTCCCTTCAACACCTCGTGTTCACACAGGCTCCTGTGCTTCTTCTCTGTGGACTTTGTTGTTTCCGAGCAAAGCGAATTTTGGGAATGATGAGGGCAACAAATGTATAGATGTGCTTTACACAATTGATCTATGTATTGTGATGAATTGTATGAGCCCCAATAAAATGATTAAAAAATCTTATAAAATAAAGTAAGAGTGTTTCAAAGGCACATTTGATTAAGCTATAATATTTTTCTGAGTGCTCTCAAAGATTGTGCCCTATGTCTGGCAGCTTGAAAGGGTAGTTAGTCTTCTAGGTCTTTTCAAAGATGAAATGCCTACTGAAGTCGTATTGAATTATATATGATGGCTTTGCAGTGAGGACCGATTCTAGATCATAAGCTTCTTTTAATTGAAAATCACTGTTTTCTCCATGAATCCTCTTATCAGACAAAAATAATCAAGTACAATACAGGAAGATACTCTGTCTGAGCTTGTGATATATCCATACTGCTGAGGAACAAGTAGTGAAATGTCAAAAGGAAACATTCCGCCACATCCAGAACAAGGTATACTCTTAAACATCAACAAATAGTAGTTGATGTCATCAATTGTGTCACCAACTGTGGGATGGCTAAGAACCAGAAAACCTGCATTTACCCCTTTAAAACTTTAAAAAAATTTCTCTGAGTTTCTGATTATTGATTTTTCAAATGGGGATTAGCAATACTTAGCCTTACCAATTTGTAAACTGTTTGTTATATACAAATGAAATGCTCATGGAACTGTTTATAATCTGTACCCCTCTATTTTAAAAAATGTTTTATGGACCAAAAAGTAAAATGATTGTCAGCTACAATAAACGCTACATATACAAATATATCAAACAAAATATTGGGAGGACAGTCTGCCTCTACTATTCCCATGTGGACCTGCTAAGTGCAAACAATCAGTTTCAGAACATTCTCTAATTAGGAGTGTGGGAATTGGGTCTTGGGAATCTGTGTCTTTCTGTACCTTCTCCTGTCCTGAGATCACAGGAACTTTTCCATATCTTGTCCATGCACTGGTGTTATATTGCACCTGAACAGCCAAGATATATATATTCCAGGGCAGGCAGTTTATCTCATTAACTTTCAACTCACTGAGGGCTTACACAATTAATTTGGTAACTAGAGTAGGAAGAAAAGTTCTTTCTGGGTTTTCCATTTTGTATCTGAATGAAAAGCAATGGTCAGGCCAAGTGCATTTGAGCAAGAACCCCTTCCTTTGATCATCTTTTGATTTTCTCATGCAATCCAGTATATATGTCACCTCTGATTTATACTACAAAAACCTCAGAGGAGTGCCCACGGATGTGCCCAAACATTCTGCCCTTCAAGGGACTCCTGATAACTCCTGACTCCTGATAAAGCCTATTCCATTTATTTTTGTCCTGATGTCTGTACGTAATAGCATCTGCGAGTATTGTGATTCTTCATTTTGATGCGAAGAACCATGCACTGTCTGATTTATTTCACTTAGAACATCACACACAGAAAACATATTAATCACATGAATACACGAATATTCTACATTGGAAACAATGTTTACTCTCTAAACTAGTTCCTGCAAAACGGACTCACAGTTATTTTTCCAATCATCTCCTAGGATTCTACAATACCAATTTGTAGAAATAACTTGGTACTTTCTAGGGGAATCAAAGGCACCTCATGCTGGGGCTGCTGGCTTACTCCTCAGCCATTTGAAGGTTTTCTGTTGAGGAGACTAAGATAAAATACGGAATGCTAGCCTCGCCTTCTTGTTAGTGGCCATCAGGTGTCTTCATGTGTAACAGGATAAAATGCACAATATTGTATCTTCTTGATAATCGTTACTTTGTGTAGGGTCATTGTTATGACATTACGTTCACCTTTTTAAATAACATGGTATTAATTACTAATATATAGTAAATATTTGTGTTATTAACAATTTCTCAGCTGAAGCATATGTAACCAAAGCAGAGCAAATGAAAATTGAGAAACAATATGTAATTTTTTCCTATGAGAGGTAGCATCCTATCTTAGAGGGTGCAGCGAGAATCATACTTCTGACACTGGAAAGCTCATTAGTCATATACATGAGACAGAGTCAATTGGCCAGCTTTTTAGTGATTATTCAAGTAGTATGCTTGTTAATGTTTATATCTTTAGCATTGTTATTTGTACAGTTCCATTTAACTTTAAATTATTGTGATTTACAAAAGACACCCAACAATTTGTTCATTCTGCCTTATACCTCTCCCATGGGTGTGTCTTGAAAACAATATCTTTATTGTTCATGATGGAATTAATGTAATGAACCTGACTTTCTGAGAACTATTATCTTGTAGTCATTTGACCTTACGTTTCTCAGGATGTGGTCTGAGTTATGTATTCCATATCTTACTTTTTCCCGAGAGAATTCTGCATACTTTGTAACTGTTTATAAATAGTATGTTAGATGCCTCCCAAGCATTGTCCCATAGAGTTAGACAGAAGGAGTGGTGGTGGAAGGAGTCACTAGTTACTGAAGCCCCTGCTCTTTTGTCTGTTGTAAACAGAATGGAATTGTTAGACTCTCAGATTTTTCTTTATCATTCTTTGTGTGCTAAAAAAGCTTTCAGAAGAACTCGACACAGTCTGAATCCATTGCTGTTCTTATCTCGACTGACATAATCAATCATATCCAAAGTGATGATATGGAAATATGAGCCAGCCATGAATACATTGCATGTCTAGATGAATAAAGATAAATGGCCTTTGTGTTCTTCAGCCGTCTATGAGATTATGGTTTGTGACGATATGTACCAATTGATTTGAGTCTTTTATTATCATTATTATTATTATTAAGAACTGCAGATTAGACTATGTTTAAACTTTGTATTATTAACACACTAAACATAAACTAATGATATATTATCCAGTTTGCATTTTTAATGATTACTTTAGAAACTTGAAAATACTTGTTTGTTGTGAGGAAGATAAAATGATTTGTTAGTACTGATTTTATTCATTTAATTGTCTTTAATAGAAAGTAACTTCATCTAGGTAACTTTCAGACTTTAGATCACAAAATATAAACATAAGGGGGCTTCAAAAATTTGTGGAAACATTTCATTATCTTTTGATTCCATTTTCCCCAGGCTGTTTGAAAGCTCCTCATATAAGTACTAAGCTTCTGATTTATATTAAATATCAGTGAATCCTTGATTTTCTATAAGTACTTCTCAAGAGTTTAAGTGGGTTTCTACTCGTGATAGAAGGGGAACTGTTCGGATCAGGTTCTTAGTCAAGGGTAGTGATAAAATTCTCAAGTGTAAGCTAGACGGTATGGTATCTTCTGCTCTTTCTCGTACATGGTATGACTTTGGTTTTCAAGATCTTTTATTGGTAGCCTGGACATCATTTAGGAGCCCTGGTGGCAGGAGAAGACTGGGCTTTCTGCTCCCACAAATATAGTCTCACAAACCCATGGGGGCTCGCTGTAAGTCAGCATTCAGAAGGCTGTTTCGCAGCGGCACAGTGGTTACCTGCTGTGTTGGTGTGGGTGGCAGTTTGGTTACACGTTGGGCTGCTAACCCCAAGATCTGAAGGTGGAAACCGCCAGCTGCTCCTTAGGAGACTAGGCTTTCTGATCCCACAAACAGTCACAGGCTCGGAACCCCACAGGGTCACTACTACTCTGCCCCACAGGGCCCCTGTGAATCAGAACGAACTTTGTGGCGGTGAGCTGGGAGACACTATCCATTCATCAAACACCCATCTACTAGTATTTTGAGAATCACGTGTGCATTTTCAGTCTTTTGTTCTCTATATTCTAAAACCACATTTTCCCCATTTCCCTATTTCAGAAATTAAGGTGCAGTTGATATCACAGAAGGCATTTTTTTTGAAGCTGAAAATTTCTAAAATCAATGGTGTCATAGACATAAAAGGCACAGATTTTTAATTTACTTTTTATTTTTGAAGTTCTCTTCATATGCCTTTGAATCCATTCCTTTCTGTAGAACTTTTTTATTTGCTTTAGGGAATTTCATATATATCCAAATATTTCATTAAATCTGTTTATCTAATGGTTCAAACCACTTAAATTTTTAAAAATATTTTTAAATCTTCAAAATGTATAAATTAGAATCAATCCTTTTCTTTAAAATCGTCATTGCATAGTTTTCTTTTCTGAGATTATTTAATCTTTATCAAATTTTCAGTAATTTTAACAAGTAATTTCTGAATATTTTTCAAAACTGAATGGATTCATGTCAACCTATTTTCTCCATGAGTTAATATCACCATTTCCCTGCCATCAAACTTACCTATGTCTTATGAAATTTTCCCAATGTTATTTTTCACTTATTGGGAGCAAAATCTGTATAAAAAATACTATAGTTTTAGAACTTTATGCTGGTTTTAATAACTTTGTCTTATTTTGATCGGTTTTGTTCTGCAAGATAGTAGAACCTGCCGGGGAGAAAAGCGGGTTTGTGAAAATTCAGTGATCTGCAGAGCTGAGCGTAAGCAGGGAAAGGACAGGGGGTAAACAAGTGTCCCAGAGTATTACATACAAAGAGCTGTGCTCAGTGTAATGCTTGAATCGTCTCTCCGAAAAAAGCTATCTCCTCGACCAACCGCGAACTTGTAAGTGTGACCTTATTTGGTCTCTGTAGATGTCGTACGTTAAAACCCTAGGAATTAAATTAAGCTGGATGTAGGGTGGGACCTACCTTCCGTGACTGATAGCCTCATAAGATGAGAAGAGGCCATGCTTCAGATAGGAAGGCCATTTTGAGGAAAAGACAGAAACCGTAAGCATGCTGCCTCCAGCCAGGGGATGACTGGGCCCACCTGAAGCTAGACGAGGGAAAAACGATTCTCCCAGGGCTTTAGACGGAGCATGGCTCGGTTGACCCTTTGGCTTTAGCTGTCGTTTTGAAAGCACTTGTGAATAGGCCAAGAAGTAGGAGCAAGAATCTGACCTTATTCCAGTGAGAAGGAAGAATGCATGCCCTGGCCTAGTGATCTGTTAGCCTTTTACTGAGACCCTGTAGAACGACTTTTTTGAAATTAGATATCTTTTCATGTACTAATGAAGCATTAGTCTTAAGATAAATTAGTTGTAAAGATATAAATATAAGCACACTGTCCAAGTTGACATTTTCAAATTAATCTGTGGGATAACTTTTAAATATTTCAAATGGAGTAAAATAGTATGGAGACTTGACACTTGTAATTATCCACTGAAAGTGCTGAAAGTAGATCTCATGAGTTGGAGGACTTGCAGGCCGCAGTGACAAGAGGACTTCTCAACATTTGATGTGGTTCTTTTTCTTTTGAATTCATGTTTCCATTCTTACAGAATTTCATTCTACTATCAGATATCTTAGTATTGGAAGCATTTCATTAAAGGTCTTATTTTTAGTTACAAAATGTTTCTTTTTTTTTTCTTTTTTCAATTTTTGACAAATGTAAAGCTCCAAATGCTGAGTTTTTTCTTGCAGCTGAGTGTCATTAACCGCCTCAGGCACCCGGGGAAGCAGGTCTACTGTGCTGCATGTGGCTACAATGGTGCCAAATCAGTTCCATGAGCGTGAGGTCATTGGTCTAACTAGATAGACATGTTGCAGATTTTGAAAAATTATTAGCAACAACAAAGGAAAGCTTTATTGGAAGTACAATTAACATGACAAATAGTCTTTTATATTTTAATTGATGCCTTGAAATAAGTTAGTTATTGTAACTTTAGACAGGATTTAATATCAATTCTATTTTAATTCTTCTATTTTATAGATTTGAACTAGTAAATAGGAACTAAAGATTGTATTGTAGCAGTGTCATTAAGTTATTTGGATTCCTTCTGACTGTATACCAAAGACCACATAGTTACCTATTTTCATAATGCATCTTAAACAATCTATCATTTGACAAATTGTCTAGATGCTCTTTTAACTCTTTTGAAAGCAAAGGGTTGGAAATTACCAATTTTCAACATAATTTGTTGCACCTTTTCAACAGCAGCACACGCATTTCATGCAATGGCCTCAAAGAGAACCTGCGGAGGCTGTGTCCCTAACATTCTGCATGGGAAACACGTTTTCTTTTTCTTTTGTGAATGAAGAGGCTGTAATTAGGAATGGTCAGGTTCAGAAGTAGAACTTGCATCTCTGTTAAGTACACACGCTCAGTTGATTGCCTAAAAATTATATTATAATATATATATGTACATGCATATACACATACATGGGAGTAAATAGAAAGGTATTGTGGAAAAAAAACACCATTATGTGATGCTGTCGTTTCTCAGCATATATACCTTCCAGGTCCGTATACATTTTCAGACAGTGTTTTTACCTCTCTGACCTTTCCCTGAATAGTTTTGCACTCTTTTTCTAACACCACATCAAAACACTAGTATTGGCATCCTGGAAGGTCCTGATCATGTTCATTTTAAATGTTCTTTGAGCTTTAGGGACAAAGTAAGTCTGAAGGAGCAATATTGGGATTGTAGGCTGGGTGTGTAAGGCTTCCCAATTAAATTCTGATAGGGCAGTCTTTTCTGTGCTCAAAGAATGAGCAGGTGAATTGCTACCTTGGGGACAAAATTACTTCACATAATTTTGCTGATTTCTTTTCCGCACCAATGCAGTTCTTCGTTTTTGCTTTTCTTTTTTTAAAGGAAACTTCTTTTAAGGTCCCGTGATCACCTTGTGTCTGTGGAGGACAGATCGCAAGAGCACCTTTCTGGAATTCCAAAATTCCATCTCCATAAACGTCCGAGCTGCTTTCCTGCCGTGAATTTAAATGGTCCGGCATGTGCCCTTGGAAGCTACTGTTTTTATTGTTTGTTTTGCTTTTAATTGAAAAAAAAACCCTCACTTTTTTATTGTGAATTAGATGGGGTTTACATTTCAAGTCATCAATTTTGTGTTAAACAATTGGAACTACTTGTCAAACTCTCCAGTAACTTGTCTCACCCCATATTGAATTTCTCTTCTCCCTCTAACAGAATACTAGCTTCCCCTCCACCCAAGTTAACACCCGTCTCCCCTCTCTAGCCTAGTGCTTGACTGTCCTTTTCCCGACCTCCTTTCCCCGGAACATCAAAGTCTGTTTCTTTTTTTATGTAAACTTTTGTCTTGATTTTTTTAACAGTGGTTTCATGCAATATTTGTCCTTTTGTGATCGACAAATTTCAATCAGCATAATAGTCTCCAGGCCCATCCATGGGATAAAGTGTTTCATAATTTCCTCTCTATTTCACTGTTTTTTTCAATCTTGTTTGGGCTTCTTTCAACTTCTTGAATAGTCATTTTCCAGGAGTGCTTGCACTATTTTCTCTGTGGACCTTTTTCCCTTCCTGTTCTAGAGTAACAATTAGATGTGAGTTTTTTATCTTGATGGCATCCCACACAGATCTTTTTGTTGTTGTTTTTATTTTTGTTGATTGTTCTTCTCATAGATTGAAATTGAGAGATTTATTTCAAGCTCCCTAATTCAGGTTTTTCTTGTTCAGTTCTATGCTTTGCTCCTTTTAAATTAATGTCTCATTCTAAAATCTTAGTGTTAATCTTCTAGATTTCTATTTTGTTGCTGTAAATTTTTCAATATTTTAATTTATTCTTTCCACAATTCTTGATCTTTTTCTCCATCTATTCAAAGTAATCTGAATATCATTCTGAATTGAATTATATTTCTGGCAGTTCCAATGCCTTCTCTTTGCTAGAAACGTTCTTTAACTCCATGTATAGGTCACTTATCACCTTTCCTTGCTTCTTCTTGTGTTTTGAGACAGACTTTTGTCCCCTCAAGATCATGAGACAGGCATTATGGGTGGAAAGGGGTCTGGAGGACTTTTTAAAAATCGCGTTGTTTGGGTTGGTCTCCTCTCAGCGCTGGACCACAAGGAGGAATGTGTGGTCAAAGGTTTTGCAATCCTTGAGCGAACTCTCACCTCACTTGCCCGAAGCTGTGCAGGCAGTGGAGCTGGTGTTCCTTCCACGCACCTTCACAGTCAGGAAACAGAAGCAAAGCCTCACGCCTGATCTATTAGCCTGATGTCATTGGCAGGCACTGCTCTGTTGAGAGTCAGCCCGCCCCACTCTGACTCACACTCCCTCCACGGCTATGAAGAACAAGGGATACAATAAGAAAAGGAAAATGTGCCAAGCTGACGCTGTAGCCCTGGTCCACTGTGGAAATTGGAGCCCGTGCCCTTCTGAGTACTTGGGACCCCTGGGGAAATGGAGCTGGTTTGGCCCTTAGTGCACCCTTTTTCCAAGGGGTGCACTGGCCCTGTGGTAAATTCCACGGCTTCTTCTGTCCCCACCTACGTTCTCCGTGGCTATGGAGGATGCATCCTTTGCTTATTTCCGTTCACTCGGCTTTTATCTTTCTCTTATGAGATTCCAGGCACTTGGCTTTTCCTCCATATTTTTGGTCTGTGTAGGTGCAGAGGTACTCAGTCAAGTGGCTGGCTGGCGGAGTGTGTTAACTAGAAGTCTAGAAGCCCCTGTTCTGATTGCACCCATCTTTCAGAGGCAGTCTCCGAAGACTAATTCAAGTGTATTCATGAAATAACTTGCCTGCACCCACTCACTGATTACAGAGACATGGTATAGAATAAATCCATGCTGGACCCCAGTAGCCATACTTTCTGACTTCCTTTGTACACCGGTCTAGCAACCATTAAGGTAGATTAAAGCAGTGATATTGGTCATGGAAGAAAGGAGAAAAATGTTTAAAAGAAAAAGACACAGATTGGTGAAATGTCATAACTGTTAATCAATTAAATTGGTATGGCACACAAAAGTACTAGGGTTTGGAAGCGTGCAGGATTTTTAAAATGTTCATGTAGATAGTTCAAAGAAGCTAACCAGGAAATATGGAAGGAGTTGTAAGTGGAGATACATGGACCGGAAAGGTGTGACATCTTCTCCTGTGGCGTTCTGTCTCCAGGACAGACAGGCAGAGAAGGCAACAGGTGAGGCTGTCCAATGAACACCTCCAGTGTTCCTAACTCACATCCATTTATGAAACTAACCTTCTCGGGGGGGTTGGCAATAAAAATGGCCTTCACACTCGATGCTACCTAAAGACTTCCGGGGTCTGTGGTGCCACAGATGGCATCGTGCAATGCATGCGCAAAGGTGGTTTGCGGATGTATAGCTCTTGGGGAATGCAGCTCTTCACGAGTGAAAAGTTCTTGGAGATCAAACAAAGGAATTTATCAGAAGAAAGAGTCAGTGATACCTTATTTCACTTAGGAGACAAAGCCATGGAATGATCTCACTCTCTCTCATCCCATAGCTTGGTGTATCTATATTAAAATTAAGTACACGATATTTCAGAGTTCTGGTAGTGCAATGGCTAAGTGTTTGGCTGCTCCCAGAAAGGATGGCAGTTAGAAGCCGTCAGCCATGCCGCAGGGAAGACAGAGCTTGTGATCTCCTCTCCAGGAACCCTGATGTCCTGGAGCACTGCTAGGAGCCAATAGCTACTGGATGGCACCCAACAGCACTCAATTCATAACACAGGTGTGATGTAATTATAGCCTTGGAGAGTGTGTGTGTGCGTCCTAATAAAAGTCTAGGTTTGCAAATGGTTTATTCCCTGCAAACAACACCTGTGTTATTTTGAAAAGCTCTCTAGATCAAAATTTTTACATATTACTGGTCTCAATTTTATTTTATTTTTCTGTCCCGTGGATTCGATGTTGAGTCTTTGTCTTGGTGTCTGTGGACACAGTGCTTTGGTTCCTAGCAGCAGACCCTTCCTCGCTCTTCAGTTTCTAGAGCAGCCCCTCTCGGCAAAGCTCCTGCCCTGTGGCGAGCCACTTTCTCCAAGTAGGAGAACAGCATTTTCCTGCCCTGGAAGCAGCCCTTAGCAGGGCAATTAGTCCTAACTTAGGAAGTGCACAATTCAGAGGCTGGTGTGGTATAACTGTGCAAATTGTGCCCCTCTGTCTGGTTGTGTGCTTTCTGTCTAGTGTCAGGCTCTTGAATTAAGAGATTTTTTTTAATTGCTTATAGCTCAGGTCCATTTTGAGAGTGCCACTGTTCTATCAAAGGTAAATTATTTCACTTTCTTTTCATCTCATAATTTTTGGACTGCAAGTATTTACTTGCCATGCCACCGTAGCCTTCTAATACATAGGAGGAAAGTGAGGCTTTTGTAGATGGCCTGAATTTTTGTATGTATCTGATCTTGTTGGTGGGACTTTTAGATTTACTTCAGTATCGATGGAAACAGCATCAGTTTGTATCTTAGTTTTAGATGTTGATTATTAGAATTGTGGTTAGTGACTTTCCTGCTATTAAAAACTAGGAAAGATTATTTGCTTTAGGTATTAAATGTATCTTGGACCCAAAGTCATGACTTCTGGAATTGTTTTTTAGATTCTTTTCATTTTTGAGATGACAACTCCTGTACCTTTTTTGTGTTTATTTCTAATGTAAATATGTTTTCCTCATGTATAAGATCTGTACTTCCATTAAAAAAATCCTAAAGCAGTCATTGTGACAAAAGCTGTTTTTTATATATTAGAACTAACCTAGTGCTCTTTGAATACTAATTTCCTTTATAATGAAGCTGATCAGATTTTAATTAGCAGAGGCATATGCAATGTGTCTATAAGGTTGCAAAGCAAAGCTTTTGATCCAGTCAGTTAAAAAGGATTATAGAATGCTTGTATCTCTATTTTTACTGTTATCAGAAAAGTATTTTTGAAGTTATATGTGAACATTTAAGTTATTTTTATAAAACCTTGTTATTCCCTTATGTGACTATAAACCTTGTCAAATTATTCAACTATTGTAATTTTTCTATATTTTCATAATTTATATGATCTGTGGATACATATAGAAATTCAACCCAAATCATCTGCAGTGATTTTAATCATTCACCACTCATCTCTCATTTTGTCATATTGTGGTGGCTTCCATGTTGCTGTGGTGCTAGGAACTATGCATTTCAAATATGAGGGGGGAATAAAAAGTACATGGAAAAATTATCTTTAAATTTCATTTCCCAAGAGTATTTTGAAACCCCATATGCCTTCAGGATCACCTATGGTGGACAAGTTTAAGCAGAGCTTTGACTGAAAACCTTAAGACTAGTAGCAGAGCATGGTTTTATAGATTGCCAGAAATGAGTCTCCTCAGGTGGGAGGCACTCAAAATATAACTGGAAGAGCTGCTTCTTCAAAGTAGAGTCAATATTGTAGATGACGCAAAGCTTTTAGGACCTTCATGTGCCGACGTGGCAAAATTCCAATCAGAAACAGTTGAAGACATCCATTAATGATTGTAAAGTGGAATGTACAAATTACAAACCTACGAAAATTGGAAGCTATGAAAATATTAAACGGAAGGCATAAAGATCAAAATCCTGGGCATTAGTGAGCTGAAGTGACTGACATTGACCATTTTGAGTGGGCTAATGACAATGTTTACTATGCCAGGAATAATAAATTAAAGAGAAATTATAGCACAGTCACTGTGAAAAAGAACAATTGCAGATCTATCCTGAAACAGCATACATTCTGTGATTGCTTAATATTCATATACCTTCCAGGAAAACAAGGCAAAGAAAATTTGCACACCAACCACTAATGCAAAAGATGATGTGAGATAAGATTTTCGTTGACTTTTGCAGTCTGAAGTCGATCGAGTGCACTGTACTGACATAGCTCGGACGTGGGATGCACAAGGGGGAAGCAGGAGAAGGAAAGCAGCTGGAACATACGGCAATGTGATAACAACTAGGCTGGAGAGTCCCTGATGGGATCCTGTAAAACCAATGTTATTCCGCGCAAATACCTCTTTCAACAACATAAATGGCATTCATAATCATATCACCCTAATGACTGAAGATGAGATGGCCGTGTGATGATCAGAGATGAAGGACATCATCCATGAATGAAGCAAAAGGCCGTTAAGAAGACAGACAAGAAATAAAAGACCAAAGTTGATGTCCAAAGAGGACAAGGAGGTTGCTTTTGAACCTAGAGGAGCGAAAGCAAAAAGAAGAGATGATGAACTAGAGACACTGAATAGATTCCAAAGGGTAACTCAAGACGATAAAGTTTTATAATAACATGTGTGAAGACCTGAAGGTTATAAACCCAAAAGGACAAAACAAAGAAAGAAAGAAAATTAAAAGGGAAGAATAGGCTTGGTATTTCAAATGGAAAGAACTGAAGAACAGAGATTTAACAGTGCATCTAATAGAATGTATCACAAATTAGCGGGTCAGATTTCAAGCATTTCAGGGATGCCTAGGATCAAGAATAAGTGATATAAAAAGAACTCCAAGTTGCACCCAAGGCCTTAGTCAAAAACAAGGCTTCAGGAGTTGATGCAACCAATGGCAATATGACAAACACAGGTGCATGCTGCAGGTGCTTGCTAGTTGTCACCAGTAAACATTTCTGTCAGACATGACCAACCAATTGGAAGATCCAGATTTGTTCCCATTCCAAAGAAATATCATTATTTGTGTGGGTAAGATATGACAAAATAATAATAATTTATAAATTATGAAGGGTTCCTGAGGGAGGGGAAGCGGGAAGGGAGGGGAAAAATGAGAAGCTGATACCAAGGACTCAAGCAGAAAGCAAATGTTTTGAAAATGATGGAAACAAATGCACAAATGTGTTTGGCACAATGGATGGATGGATGGATTGTGATGAGGCCCCAATAAAATGATTAAAAATAAAGTAAAAAAGAAAGTTTCAGTGACCATGCAAAGGCATTAGACTGTGTGCATCATGAAAAATTATGTGTAACATTGTGAAGAACTGGAATTCCAAGACAATTGCTCATGCAGAAAGTGGCTGGAGAACAAGAGGCATAGTGTGAACAGAACACGGGATAGGACATGGGTAAATATATACCTCAGGAAAGGTATAGATCATGACTGTATCCGTCAGCATACTTCCTCAACCTGTTGGCTGAGCAAATCATTTGAGAAGCTGAGCTATGTGAACGGAGTGGAGCATGAAGATCTAAGGAAGACTTAAAGACAGCCCACCACGTGCAGATTTACAACATTGCTTGTCAAAAGTGACAAGGACTTGAAGCACTTACTGTTGGAGATCAAAAACTAGAGTCAGAAAGCTTTGTGACAACTGGCCCATCATGTGAGCAACACGACGAACAGTGGAAAGACGGATGTTGTCAAGGGTTTCAATACACTTGGATCCACAATTAATGCTCAAGAAAACAGCAACAAACAAGATACCACACAATGTGTTGGATTTGGTAAGATAGCTATAAAAGGTCTCTTTAGAGTATTAAAAGCAAAGATCTCACGTTGAAGACTATCGTTTGTATGCCTGAGGAAAATTCGGGTACTTTTGATTGCCTCATATACATGCAAAATGATGGACACGAGACGAAGTAATACACTTGAATGATGGTGTTAGCAAAGAAGATGGGATAAGCCACAGACTGCAAGAAGAACGAACAAATCTTTTTTGGAAGTTGGAAGGAGTACAACGAGATATTCCTTAGAAGAAAAGATGGCAAGACTTTTAGCTCCTGCGCTTTATTCGTGTGATTCGGAGAGAACCGTCCCTGGGCAGGCGTATCATGCTTGGTCAGAGAGACGACGCTCAGCAGATGGATTGACACTGTGATTGCAAAGAGGGGCTCATGGAGCCAGATGGTGAAGGTGACATAGACCTTATATTATATAAATACCTATTAAAATTCCAGTTCATACATGCATGGGATTCTTTCAAACAAACCATGTTTAAACATGTGTCTTCTATCAGTGGATAGCTAAGGACACATTCTCTCTGTAATATACGTGTCGTAGTTCCATGGTTCTTGTTTCTAGGTGCCATCGAATCAGTTCCAAACTAGAGCAACCCTACGTACAACGGAATCAAATACTGCCAGGCCTGCGCCATCTGCACAATTGCTGATTTGGGCCCACCACGCCATCTCATTGAGGCTCCTCCTCTCTTTCCCTGACTTCCTACTTTACCAAGCATGATGTTCTTCTCCTGGAACTGGTCTCTCCTGAGAACACATTCACAGTGGATGAAACGAAGTCCCACAGTGCTCTCTTCTAAAATATATTTGGGCTATACTTCCTATTATGCACTTACTATCATTAACTCAGAAAACTCATTGCCATCAAGCTTGTGATGAATTCATAGTGACCCTATAGGACTGGGTAGAACTGCCCCCTGTAGCTGATGGAGATTTATCTCTTTATGGGAGGAGAAAGCCTCATCTTTCTCCCACGGAGTCTCTGGTGGTTTTGAACTGCTGACCTCGTTATTAGCAGCCCAATGCTTAACTATTAAGACATCAGGACCCCTTTGGTATCATTAGGAGGGCTTAAAAAATACCTTTCATAACGTAGGGGAGAAAAGATTTTTAAGTCAGAGCTAATATCAAATAATTAACAGCATCCAGTGGGCAGCTTCCCAATTCATGAAGCTTTGTAATGAGCCAAACAAAGTACTGCTCCACGTAAAACAACAATATTTAGATGGATTAAATGGGATCATGAAAGTTGTGAAGACTTTAAAGTCGAGCCAAGAAAGGGAAAATAGTTAACTCTGACAAATGAAGAAACTGTGGCTGAATTGAGAAATTGGCAGTAGATTGGAGAATTATCAATGATGTGATAGCTCCTGAAGTTGGGATCTTACATTCCTTTTCCATTTTTAAGCAAATCTGTTGGTCTGGCTTTCAGTTCCGTGGTTTCCAAAGCTTTGTGCAAAGATGAGCTAGCTCAACACAGCTGATCTTTCCACGAGTCCATAAGCAAGACCAGAACTAATGTAAATGTTTTTATGGAACAAATTGTAACTGTGGACGAATTTTGAATTCACCAATTCAATCTGGAGAGCAATCCCGTAAAAACAGTGGCTTCTGATTTGTTGGTCCGGTCAAATGCAAGGTCAAGGACAGCTCAGTAGTTCATGGTGACTGAATTTTGAAACCGCAAAGAGTAAATCCTCCCAGATTTTCTCATCGAACACTGGATGATCTTGGGGACTTATTATGAAGTTTTAAGTGCTTTGAAAAATGTATTGGTGAAAAAAAATTCCCCATCACAATCCACTTCTTTGAGGGAAGCTAAGGCTGTGCTTTAAGAATTTCATCGAGAGACCTCACCAAGCCAAGCTCTCAGCTTGCCCTTCACACTTTGTTTGATTCCCGAACTGAATGAACATTTCAAAGGGACATGTTTTAAGTCCCTCAAGGATATCCAAACTGCCTTTTTGATGTGGTGTCAATTGAAGAGTGCAGAATCCTTCATGGGAGGGTTAGAGAGATAGGAACATTTTCTTCAGAAGTATAAAATCTTAAATGGATGATGTGTAAAAAAACAAAACAAAACACAATAGCTTCACATTCTAATAATTTTCCTTAGTAAAGGTTTCTATGATTTGATAGCAATATTTTTCACTTACATCATTTTTAACTGTGTTGTTCAGCTCCAAGTATTTTTTAAAATTCATAATGTCATGTACCCACCATTACAGTGTCATACAGAATAGATTTATTGCCTTAAAAATGCCCTGTCGTTTACTTATGTATCCCTCCCCTTCTCCAGAACCACACACAGCCATTGTTATTTTTACTGTCCCTCCAGTTCACCTTTGTAACATGTCACATACTTAGAATGCCTAGAGGTATGTAGCCTTTCAGACAGACTTCTTTTTAGGAGCAATAAGCTTTAATGCTCCTCCATCTCATTTTTATTGCTGAATGTTAGTCCATCTTATGGCTTATCAGTTTGTATATTCATTCATCTCTTGAAGGACTTCTTGGTTGCTTCCAATGTTTTTGAAAAGTATAAGTAAATCTGCATACATAGGTATTCCTGTAGAGTTTTTGTGTGGACATAAGTCCTCAGTTCATTTGGGTAATTACCTAGAAGTGTGATTTTGGGGTTGTGTGGTTAAGTACATAACTTTGTAATAAAACAGCAAAATGTCTTCGAGACTGTAAAGTTTTGAATTCCCACTAGCAATTAATGAGTGTTCTTGTTGATTCACATTCTTACTAGTCAGAATTTGACATTATTAATATTTTGGGATTTTAGTCATTTGAACAGCTAAATAGTGACATCTCATTTTACTTTGCAATTTACTACTATCGTAAGGTGTTGAACATCTTTTCATATGTTTCTGAGATTTCTACATAGCTTTTCTTTTAGGTCTTTTACCCTTAGATAGTTTGTTCCTTATTGTTGAGTTTTAAGAGTTGTGCAATTAACATATAAATGCTTTCTCAGGTATATGCTCAAGAAGATCCTCTCTATCCTGGTACTTTCACAGAGAATGTGTTTGTGGGTTAAAAAAATTAACTCCAAGATTTGGACCATATTTTGGTGTTGTGGCTAAAAAATATTTTTGCCATCTAGATTTTTTCCTATGCTATCTTTTCCAGAGTGCATCCTTTTGTATTTTAAAGATCATTTTAATGTTAATGTTTTAATTTTGCTTCCCATAGGATAATAATATGGCTTTTATTTATTTCATCCAATGTAAACTTAGTCCACCCGATAGTTGCTATTTAGTCTGCTTTTTACACTTACTTCTGATATATATGTGAGTGGCATCATCTAATTTGAGGATTACTGTATTACTGGACAGAACCCAGAACAGTGAGCAGCAATATCTATAATGATATGTTTTAAAGCTGTAAACTGGGGAATATAAAGACGCTCCATAGATACCAAGGTCTCTGTAGTAGCCACGCGGCTCCTCCTTTGTTCCATAGCCAAACGTTCCCTGGTTGCCCACCTCCTGGAACTACCTTCAGCTCTCAGAATTACACTTCCTACGTCTCCTGATGTTTTTGTATAATTGTTTTGATAAACTGCCATCAATCCTTGTTGCTACATTTCCCTCACCACAGCCTGATCCCGTCTTTGCAGTTGATTGGTCTGCGCATGATCAGTGGATTTTAAATTCCACGTGTAACGACGGACGTGAACTATGCTTTCATCCTCAGCAGCTGTACCACCACCTCGTGGCTCCGCCTCCAGCCACGAGGATTATGTTGAAATGCCTCAGATGCTTTCAAGATTGTCCTAGAAATGAACGTGTTCCTAAATTGCAGGGTTTTGTTTTAGTGTAGATGATGAAGTTAGTTACTTCTTAAAGTTGTTTTTAAAAATAGCTTCCTATTATTTAGATTTCCTCCAAAAGTATTAAGTTAAATATTAATGCAAAACATATAAAAACTTTCTAAGTTTCTTGTTAATTTTAAATAAAATGCTCCTGAAAACACCAAGGAATTGGTGTTTTATATAGCATACAAAGCCTAATGTTATAAAATGATTTCAATGACATTTTATATGATTGTACTTAAGGACTCTGAAATGCAAATTTAATTCTCTTAAAAATCAGGAAAACAGCATATTTATATTCAATCCATTGCTATCTGCCTTTATAAACATATAATAATTAATCAGACTGAACTATAGCCCATAGAAATATATCATATGTATCTTAATAAATTAGTGCTATGTAGCTTATTCGCATGCTAAATCTATTGAAAGATTTTGATAGTTTTTATTTCATTTTGCTTTCATGGTTTCCAAACCAAACACAAATTAACTGTAGCAACCACTGACTGTTTTGTCCCTTGGAGATGACAATGGAATGGAAAGATATTATTTGAATGTAAACATAAATAATATGTCTTGATTATAATTATTTTTCTCAAATAAAATGCATATATTTCATTGGGATATTTCAAGTAAACAAAAAAAAAAAAATTAGCCCAAGATGAGTTGTGGAAAAGAAAGCAGACAGGGCATAATAAAAGTATTGGGATAAAGATCATGATACTTTGTCCAAAATGCCCTTGTACTACAGATTTCTTTCTAAATTCAAGAAGCAAAAATAAGATACTATGTACATTAAATTTATATCAGAGAATCCTTGATATATAACTCAAATCATAATAAGTGTTTCAATTTACATTTCTTAATGTAAGATACTCACTTGCAAACAAACGCATAAACAGGACCGGAAAAACCCCAGATAGATCATAGATATTGAGTTCTTTATCTAACTTTTCTAGGTTCTGCATATGACTGTTTTTGAGAAGTATCAAGAAATAGACTTGT
>NW_022103909.1:13890365-13891137 GCF_000313985.2 Echinops telfairi | reverse complement strand
AGATCATAGATATTGAGTTCTTTATCTAACTTTTCTAGGTTCTGCATATGACTGTTTTTGAGAAGTATCAAGAAATAGACTTGTAGTCAATATTTTTCAAGTAATTTCTAATGCATATGTTATGGTAGAGATGAGATGCAGTAAAAGAATGCCAGAAATTTATGACTATAGATTGATGACAATAAATGTATTATGACAGTTTACACCCCCACGCGCTTTCAAAGGTCATTTGAGCAGGATTAGGGACAGTGGATTGTAGAGCAGCCAATTGGATGAACTGCACTAGAGGGGCAGCAGGGGACAGAGGACAATGTGGTTGGACATGGGACATGTTGATGCTAAAGCCTAAGAAATGGATAGACTCTCAGTGGAGTGAAAAAGGATAGCTCTTGATAAATGATTCCTAGATTTTGTGATTGATCAACCCGTTCTCTGAGGTGATCCTCAGGGGAGGTTTTGCTGTTTGGGATCAAATTTTAAGATGATATTTTGCATTTCAATATTGCCAAAGAAGCATATTTGTCAAAAACAAAAAGTTGAGTTTACTGACTGAGTCAAACTCTTTAGCTGTAGATTGTTGGTGGTAGAGATGGTAGTGTAACAGGAAAATGGCAAAACTTCTTTTACTACTGATGCAGAGCAAACACTTCAAAAAGCACACAATATCTGGTTATGAATCATTTTTACAGATGCAAGGTAGTTTAAAATACATAATTTGTATTGGTATTTGTTCTTTGCCCATCACTAAATGCAGTTTGATTTTTTTTTTTTT
>NW_022103909.1:13879984-13888808 GCF_000313985.2 Echinops telfairi | reverse complement strand
AAAATACTAAATTCCTTGGTAAAGATTTTCCACGCCCTGCCATTGAGTGGATCCTTCTATAAGAACCCTATATAATGTGGTTCCAAGGCTGTAAATTTTTGCAGGAGAAGCTAGCCACACTTTTCTCCCACGAAGTAGCTGGTGAATTTGAACCACCAACTGTATGGTTCAGTCCATCACTTGCTCACCAGTGCCACCAGGAGATCCCCCAGGCATTCAACTAGACAGTTGAGATGAGAGCTTGGAGTTTATGAATTCTTGTGGAGTTTTACTCTTGGCGGTGTTATTTACTCTACAGTGACAGAAAAATCACAGTTGTTTTTACCTTATTATAAATATGTTACAGTTTATAGTTTTACAAAGTGTAACATAATATCAAGTAGTAGAACCATTAAATGAACTGGTGTTGGATACAAACAAGGGTGTCCACAGTAACTAAAATGCTTCTTTTACCATATAGTGAATATCGATTTTTTTGATAGAGTTTAGCGAAACTCACCTGATATTCAATTGGCCTTCAGGATATGACAATAGTGGTGATAACAGGATATATTAAGGCAGTTAATATTTGCATCCTCAAAGAAACTTTATGACTCTGTTAGGAGTGATATCCCTTGTGGACAATACATAAACTTAAAGTGAAATGTATGATTTTCATCACGTTGTTAGTGGCAGGTCGTGGTCTTCACCCAGGCCCAGCCAACACTTACTCCATGCCACTGACGCCATGCTGTCCCACTTTATTAGTTAATAACCCAATAAAAATAACAAAAGAGCATAGCTAAACCCATAAAGTAAAACATTATTTCTTTAAAACAAAGAAGAAACAGAATATTTATATGTAAATTATAAAACATGCTGTAAAAGAAAACTATTTTTAAACTTCTTACACATGAATTTAAAGAATTATTGTTGTTACATGTTCCTGAAAATGATCCCCTACTGCTCCATTATAGATTACAATAGAGTAGGATGCATTTGAATGCATTAAAAAAACCGTTCTTTGGTCAAAGTTTATTATAATTCTCTTTTATCAAGCATAACTTTAGTAGAACTATCTTATTGTTAAACTCATGTTAACTCGTGAATATAAAACGTATATTTTAAAAAATGATGGAAACTCTCCACTTTGTTTTAATCTTAGAATATCTTATAAAACAAAATAACTCAAATTTAGCAATCTTTACTGTAAATATGCAGAGCATATTGTGGGCTAAAGAGCTAAAATCAGAGTGAAATACATATCATTATAAAAGGCAGCTGGAAGACTTGTGTAGTGATAAGTTCTGTATCCAGACTGTATTAATATCAATATCCTGGGCAAATGCTTTATGTTATTTTGATCATGCTTTTATTTTTAAAATACTAATTTGAAAATAAATCTTAATATATATCAACAGCAGAATGGATGAAAAAACTGGTATATTAATTTAAAAAATAGAATTCTAGATTGCAGTAAAATATATAATGGTGTTAATGTGAATATTGATTTATTATTACACTTACACTGCTGACTTACAGTGGCTGATTTATAGAACTGTAATTGATTTTTATAATTATATGTTATAGCAATTTATATCCATCATGTACATCTGTGAATAATGAGTTTCATTGGTTTTTTTTTTCCTTTGGGGGGCTTTATGGCCTAATATTGAAGCCAACTGTTGCACAGAAGGGGCAGAAGCAGCCACCTTGCTTAGACTTGAGTTAGAAAGCGAGGGGGTTCGAACTGCTGACCTTGGATCCACAGTCAATGTGTATCCAGTGTGTCACCAGGGTACCCCTGTACCAAACCATCTCCTATGAAATGGCCATTCTGAATTGCTCTTCTGTATTTATGAACTTTCCTTCTTTCCTACCTCAAGACAAAAACAAAATCGTATTATCAGTAAGGCAAATAATATGACTTTCTTCTTTCAAGAAAATTCTGCCAGAAGAGTTTTGTGAGAGTGCAACTTTAAATTTATTTAATAAATTGATTAGGGATTGATCAGTCTGTTTGTGCCTGTGTATTATTATTCCCTGAAAGTTAGTCCAGAGACATTTGAAATGTTTATCTGTGTAGCATAAAAGTTTCAAATCTAAAAATTCCAGTGTGCTATCATTTACTATGATAATCACTTGGTTTTGAGTTGCTTGAAAAGACAAAATTCGATCAAAATAAGTGTAAATGTGAATTTTCCTCTTTTGTCAACTTATAAGAACAAATGGGTTTATTTTCTCTTCAGCAGTCCTCCTTGTCTGCCACCTGACCGTTCTATCTTGATCAGCAGCTAAGTGTGCTTCTCCGTGTGTGGTCTTAAATAGCATTCTCTACTCTCACATCTAGGCTTCAAGATTGGTTGCAAAGGCCACACTGAACTCATAAACAATATTAATGGTTATAGAGGTTATTAAGGAATTAAACAGGCTGGAATGCAAGTGAGAAATGCTCGTCGGAATATGTTACAAAGTTTTTTCAGGACTGCTAATAAATGCCCAAAGGGCATGCCACTCCACTGTGAGTTGCTGCGGGAAGATATTCAGTTCAAGCTCTGGATTAGCAAATCCAGCTCCCTCAATTCAGTGTCAAGAGGCACCCAACTCCACAAGCCAGCCTACTGCCCCAAAGCATGCATGTCTACTTGCTCCATGGGTGGGAAGTCCACCACCCTTATTCATGATCTGGCTCCTAATTCCGTTGCTTCTCCTTCTGGATCCAGGAGGTCCGTTCCTGGATCTCAGTGGTAAGAAGATCCCTTGTCTTGCTTCTCAGAGGACTTGTTTTATGTCCAGCAGGATGGCATTCAGATGATTCTGGTTGATAATTACAGAGACTTGTATCAGTATCTTCCCCCACTTCCTTACCAGACCCAGGTAGGAAAAGCTCATTTGTGCAAATTAACGGCAAGAGCCACAGTAAATAATTTACTGCTCCTTAACTCCTATTTTAGATTACCAAGAGTATAGAGATATGGATATAAATAGTATTTTTGACATAAAATTTTAACGTTTATATTTATTTACAACTACTATTGTGCTTTTTTCTCCTTCTTTGTAACCTACATGGTTCCATTAAAAATTATCGGCAACTATGGCATTCAAAGACAGCAATACAGTATTTTCTTGACAAAGCAACCACTATCAAATTCACAAATGCCATCAAGTTGTTCATCTCGTATTCTCATCGAGGCATCTCTGTAGATAGTAGATAGAGTCCTTCGAACTCTTTCCTGAGGTATTATTGTGTTTCTTCTTCATGGTTTACTTTCACTGTACTGCTGGATACATCATCTTTGATCACCCTTTCCTAAATTGATTTTTAAAGACCCGGGGAATATTTTATTGCATAGGACACTATTCGTGACACGGAGATCGGACAGTGCAAGCCTGTGGCAATGGAACAGGTCTTACAAATAGTGCATTTGAAGAGTTTGTGACATAGCAGTTTTTTTTTCATTTTCTTTCTTTTTTTTTACAGTTTGACTCTTTTAAAAAATTTTTTTTGAAGTTACAGCTAAGCATTAACTAAGTATAGTAAAGCACTACTCTAGACTGAAGTGGTAGGTACATAGACTCATGAGTGATTCTGGCAATGCTTTGATATTTACTAAGTTCAATGTAGCACTGGTATTCAGCTAGATTTTCTTTATCTGAAAAATCAAAATGAGAAGTATTCCCAAAAATGTTTCTTTTCAAAGGAAGAAATTATCTTAGGATTTCTGAGGCTGTTAGGCCTAATGAACTTTCTATTTGTTGATGAGTTTTATACACACTATTTATCTTGCTACATAAGAACAATTAGGAGGATAACACAGGACTATGCAGTGTTTGGGAACCCACTCAATGGCCCGGGCTAACAACAATAGCATGAGGACCCTAAGAATTGCATACGATATAAAAATGGGCTGTCCTTTCTAAAATTAATAGGGATGATCACACCCATTTGTGTAGATTTTCAGTAAGTGGTAAATGTGTGCCATCCTGTGCAAAATTGTCCTACTTTGAGCTTTGATTAATAAAATCTAATTACCAAAAAATAAGTTTCATTAAAATTTTTCACATATCAAAGGTTCTTCACTGACAATGAAATTGCCTTTCTTTCAGCATGAGGCTAACTCAGAAAGCATTGCTACTAGAACCCTAGTTCATAAATGCACACGTTTATTATGCACAACGCCTGTTTAAACCTGCCTCCGAGCTCAGCGGATGACGGCAGACAACTTCTCTCAGTATGCTTTCCTAGTCTCCTTAGGGTGCTTTACCAAACTAAGAGAAGTCCAGTCCAGAGTGACTTACAGAGAGGGAGGACCGTTAAATCCAAGGCAGAAAGGCCAGGGCAAAAGGTTTGACGACCTCTTTTTGTGATCCCAGAGAATAAGAATGATTTCTGGAGAGGATCCAGGATAATGCCAGGGTGTATTAGGAAGAAGTTTTCAGAAAACAGAAAACCACATTGGTGAGGGAAGGACCGGGAAAGTTGTGCTGAGGAATTGTATTCCATCACAACAACGTACCTGCTCCTTGTCTGAGGGTAGCACGGGCTCTTCTGGAGGACTTTCACTGGGAAATCTCATCCCATCCACCCTACAGCTTTGATTTTGCCCCTTAGCTCTTCTTTATGTTCCCAAACTCAGAGACCCTTTAAAAGGAACATGATCTGGGTCCCTGAGGATGCTAAAAGTGCTGTTTTGACGTGCTGTAAATTGACGAGCAAAGACTTCTTTGGGAAGAGTGATGAGAAGGTTCACATAATGTGGGTGATTTGAGGATAATATATATATTTTTAATAATTAAATCATTTTATTGGGGGCTTTTAAGCCTATCCAGGAAAAGAGGTGGAGGGGAGTGTGAGAGTATTTTTAAATTCTAGTACCTAGGAGAGAGAGTGAAGCTTGTCCAACAAAATCTGTTTCCCTAAGCAACAGGGCCAGAGGTGGTTTATATCAAGACTCTTCTAGAGAGGCCATCTGGTTCTCAGTGTCCTGTTGTTTGAGAATACTGCACATTTCACCTGCAGCCATTGTTAGGGATCCCTGCCCTTCAAGGGGAGGTGTGCTGATTTCTAGTATCTAAAGGGAAATGAACAGCAAAAGTTTGTTATGAATTCAAAGTCCGTGAAGCCTCATGAAAACACTGGGTCTCTCTCGTGCAGCATGGGGAACACTACTTTTAGAAGTGTGGACATATTGAAAAATGAGAGGTTCACAATGTGATAGTTGTCTTTCATACAGACTTCAATGATTTTGTAGCACTACTTTGGGACTTGTCCTCATTTTTAAAGCTCAATATGATTTTACAAAATATGATTTGGGTTTGGATATGTAAAGTGATTGTAAATTTTTATCTAAGGCATTTAAAATTCATTGTGAGTCATCAGAGAACCACTCTTTTGGCAGGAGAGCAGAAGGATAGGAAGAAAAGATGTCCTTCTAATAGACATCTAGTGGTGAGGGGAAAGGACCCCACAGAGTGGACAAAGGTACATAGGAGTGGAGCAAGAATTGCCTAAATTTCAGAGTTCACGTTCATTAGAAGATCAGATAAGGGAAAGAGAGCCAAGTATGCAAAATTTTGAAGATGGCATAATATAGAGATAAAATACGTTAAATTTCTAAACCCTTGGCAATACTTTGGGGGTCAATCTGTAATTCATTCTGGCTATATAGACGCATGGGTTCAGTGTACCTCATCAGTGTATTTGTCTAGTCCTTGATTCTCCAATTGCTGAATAAGAGGAGAAACACATACTAGGAAGAAAGGCCTGGTGATCTAGAAACAATTGTCATCCTGTGAGAAACTACAGCTGAATCCTATAATTCTATCAACATCTTCCCCCACCCAGGAAAGTTTGTAAGCTAGCCACTTCAACCCAGCTTTATCTTCCCCCAGCTTGCATATCCAATTTCTAAACTTCCCATTTCTGTCAACCCAATACTCGGAAGAGACAAACATGTTCTTTAATGTGAGGAAGCTTCATTGCAGTTGTTAGAATCTTTTGTCTGCATCCATAAGCAAAGTCGAATCTAGAGCAAGCAGCAAGCAATGTGCATCAGCTCACAAGGATAAACATCTTCCTCTTTATCCTGCTGGTCTACGGTCAACTCGGTCAACTCGTTTGTAGTCATTCCACGCGAGGCTGATGATGGGTGCCCTTGGAAGCTCTGTGTCCTAAGCACCTTAGACAGCTCCAAAGACAGAGCTCGGGAAATCAGTGGACTCATGTTCCAGGGCAGCAGTCCTTCAACGTCTAAGCTTCCCTAGTCAGTGGTTTAGGAATCAGTCGGCTTATGCATCAGGGCAACACCCTTTCAGTCTCTAAGCTTCCCACAGTGACTAGTCCTGATTCTGTCACCAGGATAATACATGCTATGAGCCAAATAGTCTTTTAACCAATTTATTCCAACGGGTATTCACACATATCAAGAGCAAGTAAAGAAAAACAGGTAAGACGAGAGAGAGAGAGAGAGAGAGAGAGAGAGAGAGAGATCCTTTGCAGCAGTCAAGAAGCTCTACCCCTCTGGGCTCTTAGCTGGATTTTTATACAACGTGGGTGTGGGGTGGGGTGGCTAATAACCACAGGTGTGGTTGTGGGTACTCAGTCTGATAATGGGTGCAGCACCAAGTGTTTAATCTGATAGTCTTGGATTCTGGCTAGTTTCCTTCTTTTCAGACATTTTGTTTACTTCTTTATTCTTGGCTGCCATTTTGCTGCCCATGGTTACTCCATTTTATAGTCTCTGTTTGCTGTGCCGGTCCTGACACGATTCTCTCCACTTCAGACAACTTTCTTATTCACAAATTCGCAAACCCTACCCACCTTGGGTGAGATCATGACATAGGCTCAGGTTCCTTACAACTTTTTAAACTTCAGTCTAGTCCACTCGGATCTCTCCTCTAGTGCCTCCGACCGAAGTCCATGGGTGTCAGTGGCTCATCTCCACCTGTCTCTGCTGTGTTTCCCCCACTTCCACTCAACAAGTGGAATGAGCAAGCGTTTCAAGCTGCCTCCAGCCTCCCTTTAATGTTCAGTCCTAGAGGAGAGAGAGTTCACTCAAGGACACAGGCTTATTCAAAAAGCCAAACTTGCCTTTATATGGTGCCTTCCTCTCCCAACAGCTCCAGCTGCATGCCTTTTCAAATGCAAATATCCTGACCTTCAAGGTACTGACTGGGGCTTAGCTTCACTAAGTCCTCTACCTGGGCTTCATACAAAAAGCCATTTCTTCCAAGCAACTTCTAATGTCCCTTTTAACATTCTGATTGTAAAAGCTAAAGGCCTTGGGTTTTATAAACTCATAGCTTTCAGTATTTATTTCTATTATGTATTCTGTCAATAACAGTAGGTAGGAGAAATCAATATAATCCAAATACAGGAAGATCCTAAACACAATTCTTTAAAAAAACATTCAAATTCAATCCTTTCTTGTTTAGACTGTTCTCATGCAATGTAGCCTTAGGCAACAGGGCCAGAGGTGGTTTATATCAAGACTCTTCTAGAGAGGCCATCTGGTTCTCAGTGTCCTGTTGTTTGAGAATACTGCACATTTCACCTGCAGCCATTGTTAGGGATCCCTGCCCTTCAAGGGGAGGTGTGCTGATTTCTAGTATCTAAAGGGAAATGAACAGCAAAAGTTTGTTATGAATTCAAAGTCCGTGAAGCCTCATGAAAACACTGGGTCTCTCTCGTGCAGCATGGGGAACACTACTTTTAGAAGTGTGGACATATTGAAAAATGAGAGGTTCACAATGTGATAGTTGTCTTTCATACAGACTTCAATGATTTTGTAGCACTACTTTGGGACTTGTCCTCATTTTTAAAGCTCAATATGATTTTACAAAATATGATTTGGGTTTGGATATGTAAAGTGATTGTAAATTTTTATCTAAGGCATTTAAAATTCATTGTGAGTCATCAGAGAACCACTCTTTTGGCAGGAGAGCAGAAGGATAGGAAGAAAAGATGTCCTTCTAATAGACATCTAGTGGTGAGGGGAAAGGACCCCACAGAGTGGACAAAGGTACATAGGAGTGGAGCAAGAATTGCCTAAATTTCAGAGTTCACGTTCATTAGAAGATCAGATAAGGGAAAGAGAGCCAAGTATGCAAAATTTTGAAGATGGCATAATATAGAGATAAAATACGTTAAATTTCTAAACCCTTGGCAATACTTTGGGGGTCAATCTGTAATTCATTCTGGCTATATAGACGCATGGGTTCAGTGTACCTCATCAGTGTATTTGTCTAGTCCTTGATTCTCCAATTGCTGAATAAGAGGAGAAACACATACTAGGAAGAAAGGCCTGGTGATCTAGAAACAATTGTCATCCTGTGAGAAACTACAGCTGAATCCTATAATTCTATCAACATCTTCCCCCACCCAGGAAAGTTTGTAAGCTAGCCACTTCAACCCAGCTTTATCTTCCCCCAGCTTGCATATCCAATTTCTAAACTTCCCATTTCTGTCAACCCAATACTCGGAAGAGACAAACATGTTCTTTAATGTGAGGAAGCTTCATTGCAGTTGTTAGAATCTTTTGTCTGCATCCATAAGCAAAGTCGAATCTAGAGCAAGCAGCAAGCAATGTGCATCAGCTCACAAGGATAAACATCTTCCTCTTTATCCTGCTGGTCTACGGTCAACTCGGTCAACTCGTTTGTAGTCATTCCACGCGAGGCTGATGATGGGTGCCCTTGGAAGCTCTGTGTCCTAAGCACCTTAGACAGCTCCAAAGACAGAGCTCGGGAAATCAGTGGACTCATGTTCCAGGGCAGCAGTCCTTCAACGTCTAAGCTTCCCTAGTCAGTGGTTTAGGAATCAGTCGGCTTATGCATCAGGGCAACA
>NW_022103909.1:13857005-13879884 GCF_000313985.2 Echinops telfairi | reverse complement strand
ATAGGCAGGTGGGTGCAGAGTTGAGTGGATTCAAGGTTGGTGGAAACATGTCAGGGCACAGGCAGTTCATAGGCCGGCCCATGTGGGGTCGCTTCTGGAGACAGATACAGAGTCCCAGAAAGCAGAGAGGGTTAAAGAGACACACAGAGAAAGAGAAGTTCCAGTTTTTCCCTCCTAAAAATGCCATGCTCTCTCGGAGGCATCATTAGGCTGTGACTTGATTGACAGGTTGGATGCAACTCCTACACTTTCATACAAATTTAAGTGGACATAAAATCTAAGGAGCATAGACATTATGTTTGGAGAAGCGGAGGAGTCAATGAGGTTGAAGGAGAACCTTGGTGAGTTTGCACAACAGCGCCAAAGATGGACTCACACTGCCAGTGCTGTATGTATGTATGTATGTGTGTATCTGTGTATCTATCATCTATCAATCTACCTATCTATCATCTATCTATTATCTGTCCTATCAGAGAACTATAAAGAAGACAATAAAGATCACCCATAGTACTACTACATAGAAATAACTACATTTTAGGGTTATAGCTTTATATTTTATTTCTTCTAAATGGTAAATGTTAGCTAAGGTTTTTTTTAAAAAACCTTTAAAGTAAACTTATAAAACATCAAATTTAAACAGGTAAAATTGTTTAATCCATTTATGTCTATTATAATTCCTTATTTATTTTGGCATATTCTAGAATCCTATTTTATGTTTTTTTTCCTTTGTTATACATTTTCTTTTCTTTTTTCCTCACTCCTTTTGATTAATCATATTTTGTATTTGTTGTATTTTTTATATCATAGCACAAAAGATTTAGTCCTGTATTATATAATATTGTAACATAAAGTATTATAATTAGTATTAAAAGATATTATTAAACATAATTTATGACTGCTCTCAGAAGAATAGGTTATAAATAACTCAAATGATTTCATTTGAACCAATTTCTGTGTGGAGAATCACTGTCAATTTGCCTCAGTTACTATTTCTGATAGCAATGTAGGCAAATACCAGTCATTTCATGGGGCTCTGGCTTCGGTAGGGAAAAGGAGAGGCCAACTCCACACCAACCCCAGGGTGGTCAGACATGTCTCCACCCTCATTCTTCTTTTACCCAAGTTAGACACCAACAATTCCTCCCTTCTTTGATGAGCTTTATAACTCCGTGTAATAGCCACACAGAACTCACAGTCAATAATCACGATGGCGTTTAATTAGGGGAGCTAACAGGTTATGCCTTATCGTCAGACAGGCTCCTCTGCTGTGTCAGAACTTGGCTCCTCTGTCCCTCTGCCACTTCAGGCAGGGCTCTCGTGTGCGCTGTGCTAGTGGCTCTTCTCTCTTAGCAGTCTGGGGAATCTCTCCTCCCACTTCTGACATGGCTCTCTTATACCCAGAGCAACAGAGACCCACCTCTGAACTTGTCCGGCTCCAGGAAGGACCAGGAGAATCCAACTCAACACCCACCAAGTCCAATTGCCACACAGCAGAGGCCAGACATGCCTTTGGTCTCCCTCCTTCTTTACCATAGATAAGAACTGTATGGGCCTGTGCCAATTCATCCACAAATTTTACTTAAAGACATATTTAAGGCACAAATCTCGTTCATAGCCTGGGCATGGATTTTGATTCATTCTTGATAAATACTCATATGAGTATATTTTTAGGCACATATTTGTTCTCATTTATATTTCTAGTTATGTTTTATTCATCTAGTATGATCTTAATAGTCTTTTACATGCTCTGTAACCATGAGCTCCTTATAGATGCTCCTGTAATCTTTTTCAAAGCTTTTACTCAATTTATATTTTGCCTTTCATATAAATTTTTAGTATATCCAATTTAAAATTCTCCCTGTGTGTGTTGTTTTCTATTCAGAGGCTTTGTGTATTTATATTCCTTTTCCATGAGCTGTTTTTAGGTAGATTTTATTTTTATATTTAAATGTATACTTCATTTGAATATGGATTGATATAACATGAGATCAGAATATTAATGGTCTTTTTCAATAACCTATATCATTGCCTCCCCACTGTTATTAAATCATATTTAATGTCTTTATCTGTTAACACTTTTGCAAATGGAGAATTTAAGCAGTGTAAATAAATGTAATTTAAAATTGTACCTCCTGGGTTCAAATCTCAGTGCCACCGCTTAGTAAGTACCACACCACTGGGCAGGCTGCTTAATTTAGATAATTCCATTGTGTTACTTCTACAATGAACACGAAGAAAGAACCTACATCTGAGAGTTACCATGAGCGTTAACTGAAATAATATATTCAAGGTGCCTGGAATATGGTAAATGCTAAGTAAATGTTTGCTATCATTACATTGGTTTATTCTTAGAAAATCATCATGCTGTTTTATTTATGAAGCTTTATAATATTTTCTCTCTGGTGAGATTATACTTGTGGTGGAGTGACATTTCTTCATATGGCATTTCTACCCAAATCTACATAACTCCCACCAAATGATTGGGTAGAACTATGCAAGTAGAGTGTGTGTAACGCTAAGAGAGAGGAGTAGTCAGTTTTCTTTACCACCCTCTGGATATAAGGAGCAGCAGGTTAGAGTGAAACTCCAAGAACCCTGGGAAAGTATGTTCAAGATCTGTGTCTGAAGTGGCAAAAGTGGAAGCTAAGCTTTGTTCTTTGTCAATAGGAGAGTCCTGCCTGTGCCTGTGTTTTCTACATGATAAACCCAGTAAGGCAATCTCTTCCCGCGACTCTATCTCACATTCCTTAGTTTTACTCCTTTTTTGCTGATTAGACTGTTATCAATAGAGCTGAGGTGAAGTGGGTAGATTGTAAATAAAAGCCTATTTATTACTGGAGCTAGGCAAGATGCTGATGGGTTAGATGTGAAGAATGAAGCATAGATTTGAAGCATAGATTAGGGAATTGGGGATTGCTCCAATTTTCCCACACAAATATTGTCATTATGGCTTCTTTTGGCCTAGTCATAGAACATCTTTATTTATAGGTCTGGCATGAAATATTTTAGGGATTTAACTTTATACTTTCTTCTTCTCTATCTGAAATTTTGGATATTTTATAACTAAATTCAACTAGCGCCATCAAAATCAAAAGGCTCACAATTACTGCCATCATGTAAGGATTGAAAATTACCAAAGGCTTTTGGTTTGCCTTGTTTTGGTGCTTATTATTGTCTCTGCAGGTCTATCTGGATAAGCTAGGCAGGATAAAGAAGGTGAAGGAGAAAACAATGGGACCCATGGTCCAGGGGACATAGAAGTGGGGAGGCAGTGAAATGAAGTGGGTGTTAACAAACCCAGGGACAAGGAAACAACAGTTGATCTAAAACCAATGGCAGGGAGGGTGTAGGAGGCCTGGTAGAGCTGGATCCAGGGCCATGTAACCAAGAGGAATTCCTGAAACCTGAATGAAGGCTGAACATGATAGTAGGACAAGAGGAAAGTAAAAAGAAATAGAGGAGAACATGGAGGCAAAGGACATTTATATAGGTCTAAAAATAGGCATGTACATGTGTAATTATATTTATATATAACAATAGGTAAATAGATCTATGTATATATATTATATGTTAAGTATCAGTGTAGCAGACACTCAAGTACTTCCTCAATGCAAGAACACTGTGCTCTAATAATCCTGCATTCTGTGATGCTCACGATCACTGAAGACAAAGTGGGTGTATAAGCAAATGTGGTGAAGAAAGCTGATGGTGCTCGGCTATCAAAAGATATAGTGTCTGGGGTCTTAAAGGCTTGAAGACAAGCAAGCGGCTATCTAGCTGAGAAGCAACAAAGTCCACATGGAAGAAGCACACCAGCTTGTGTGATCATGAGGTGTTGATGGGATCAGGTATCAGGCATCAAAGACCAGAACAAAAAATCATATCATTGTGATTGACGAGTATTGCGGAGTGGAAACCCAAAGGCCATCTGTAGATAATTGGACATCCCCTTACAGACGGGTCACCAAGAAAGAGACGAGCCAGTCAGGGTGCAGTGTAGCACCGATGAAACATACAGCTTTCCTCTAGTTCCTAAATTCTTCCTGTCCCCCAGCCCCCCATCATGATCCCAATTCTACTTTACAAATCTGGCCAGACCAGAGCATGTACATGGGTACAGATAAGATAAGAGCTGGAAACACAGGGAATCCAGGATGAAAAACCCCCTCAGGACCAATAATGAGAGTATTGATAGCAGGAATGTAAGAGGAAGGTAGAGGGAGAAAGGAGGAACTGATCGCAATGATCTGCATTTAACACCCTCCCTGGGGGATGGACAACAGGAAAGTGGGTGACATGTAAGACATGAAAAAATTATATTATTTTATAAATCATCAAGGGTTTGTGAGGAAGGGAAGGTGGGGGAGGGAGAGGAAAAATGAAGAGCTGATACCAAGGGCTCAAATGAAAAGCAAATGTTTTGAAAATGAGGATGGCATCAAATATACAAATGTGCTTGCCACAATGGATGGATGGATGGATTGTGATAAGAGCTGTATGAGCCCCCAATAAAATGATTTTAAAAATAAAGAAAAAAAGTTTTAAAGAAAACTCCTAAAGGCCTAGAGAAAAAGATGCTTCAATCTGGAGGATGTGTCTGAGCAGTGTAAGTCGAGAGTATTTCTGACTTTGCTGACCCTCATAACATAAAGAAGACAAGAAAAATGAGCATAACTGTTATCTATTTTAGGGTACATGTAAGTATTAAATTATATTATCCATGTAAAGAACTTGACACAATCAAGTTTAGCCATTATATGTATGCTAAACAGGATGAGGATAAGGAGGAAGATGATGATGTTATGTTCCAGGCAGGCACCACCATTAATTATCACTGACAAATTATTTGACTGCACTTAATTTCATTTTCTTGACTCTTTAATTAGGGTTAATTTTAACTTCAAACAAGATGATTGTGAGATGGAAGATATATATAAAACACTACAATAGGTGTTCAATAAAGCAGTGATTTCTTTGATAGGATTATTGCCCATGATATATTAATCTCCAAAACTATATAAATATTAACAACAAGAAAGCAAATATAGACACATCAGTGTCTTTAAGGTCATTTATAAGTTGAATATAAATATGAGGTTCTCCTGTGACCTCCCATTTATTTCTCCCTTTCTTTTTAAGTGCCATACATCAATATTTTCCAATAAAAGAATAATTTGAATGCTTCCATATTGGAAGCAAATACCAAAAGTTTATCCTCCGTCTGTCTCATAGCTCTGGCCAAATAACCAACTGGCTGAGCAGAGTAAACAAAGATTTACCACTGAGAAGCTGCATCTTTGCCTGAGCTTTATCTGAAGGTGACAGGAAGGACAGGCTACTCAGTAGCCGAGTTTTTCTGATGTGTAAAGCCTTTACTGTTCACACCCACCAAAACATCGAGCTCAGTGAAGCTTTCCATTTTAATAAGAAAATCAATATATAAATTCTGAATGAGTCAGGAGATCTCTCCTTTTTCACAAAACACTGTATCTCAGCAAAGCTAGCAAAGCTTCCATGAAAGACTTCATTCGCTGGCTGTTAACGTAAATCGTACCCCAAACTAGATCAATCTCACTGCCATCGAGTCCAGGCCAAGCCTAGCGACCGCACAGGACAGAGGAGACGTGGCCCTGCGAGCTGTGGAGAAGATAACTCTTCCTGGCAGGCGGAAGCCTCATCGTCTCCCAGTATTGTCCAAGTGCTGACTTCGTGGATCGCTGATCAACACGGAGAGGATACTTCAATCATAATGTTAATTGCAGAAAACAAAATGATATCCCTCGCAAGAAATAGAGGTGCCAACAGCAAGTAACAGAGCCCTCAGGAAGCGGACATGCTGGTGGGCATTTTACAGACCAGCTCGATCAAGAATATCTTTATTATTCCACACGTGTTGGGTTCACATACTAGGAATAGAAACAGCCCGTGGTGCGTTTAAGAGCCGCAGCGCTTGCCCCGCAGCGCCCCGGGCTCCTAGAAAACCCTGATTCTGTCAAGATACTGTTGTTTGGTAGGAATGTTAATCAGATTTCAGTACATAATTCATCCAACAATTATGCACTCATGGGTCCTTCAATGAAATTCTACCTCTGTCCGGGCAAGAGATTTGCAACCTGAAACCTGGTAACTTTTTTGCTGACTTTGCTGTGAGGCAATTTGCCAATATCTCGTTATGTAACATATTTAAAAAGAAATAATAAGGGCAGCACATGCTGCCTTTTATTTCTGCTGGAAAGCTGAAAGTCAAGTCACTTCAGTTCCGCAGAATATTAATCATTACAAAGTCTCCTTCCCAGAAATCTAAGGCCCAATAATCAAAATAAATGAAACCTAAACAAAAATGAAAACGACTGGAAGGTGAATAAGCAAAAACATGTTTGAGCTGAAAGCACAATCTAGCTACTGGGAGGAATATTACGTATTGGAATGCCATCAATATGAAATAGGGAGATTCTAGTTTAAAAGTTTCATATGTATTTAAATATCAGTAAGGAGTGAATAGTCACTTAACAAAATGAAATCGAAGTATGAACTTTAGCCTTAAATGTTCTGATTAATCACAAAATTTTCCTCTTGATCTGTATAGCTTGTCGTATCCTTCTCTAAAGTCATGCAAGGAGTTTAATTTTCAAGACAAATAAAAAATAATTTAACATGCAAATAATAATTTAAGGTTTAGCAAGACTTCACTGTGGAATCAGACAACAGGACCACAATGAATGCGTGCATCATTTAATCATTTAGACATCTGTTCCCAGACCAAGAAATTTGTTTCGTTTGCTCTGAACAGTACACACAAAATAATCATATAAAGGTTGGTGAATGCTAAATTTTCATTATTCATTCATTTACACCATAAATATTTATGAAGGATCTGCCAAGTCTAGACACTGTGCAGTAGTATCATAAATATTAATAAATCAAAGATACCTAGTAGGTGAGGGATGTTCTAGAGTACAAGCCCGTGAACCTCAAAGATTATGTCATTCCCTTTTCTACAGCCCACATTGCTTGCAAATTGAAGCAATTTGCATGAGCCTACTCATTGACTACTGCAAAGCAAATCATTGTTCTAGATGTGACAGTGAGATGCATTTGAGCAGGAAGAAGTAGCAATAGGCTGAGCAAAAGGTCAGAAAGGACAGATCAAATTCTGAGAACCGAGGGGAGTTCAGCAAAGCAAGAACATCCTCTCAGGGGAAGGTGGGAGAAAGCTAAATGGAAGTGCTGTCAAACTCTGGGATCTTCCATGTCAACTGTTGGATTTGGGGTTTCTTCCATAGTTAATGAGCTCCTGATGAGAAGTTCTGTAAGAAAATACTAGCATAATATGTCATCTCTATGCAGAGGTCCTGTCTTTCAAGTTCTTTAAATGCTTCCTTATCAGAGCAGATAATTGGGGCAACTTCCTAGTTCCTAGATGGCTTCACAATGGCTTCACACCATCTGGGTTGCAGATTTACATCAACTTGGTGTTGGGTTGCAAAGAGAGCTTTATCCCTTTCAACTAAAACTTGCATCAAGCATTAGTTGCTAATAGTCCTTTAGTTGACATCAGGTTGAGAGTGGGCATGTCCCTCCATCTCATCCAAATAAAATTATAGCTCAAATATGCAATAACTGAAATGTAAAGAAAAGGGATTTTGTAATTTCTTATAATAATTTTCATTAAATTCAAGTAATTATTTTCTCCTAAATTCAAGTAATTATTTTCTCCTCTCAGGCCTAAATATCCATCAGCAAACACTTGAGTATGCCTTCAAACATACATAAATCCTCCTAGCTAACATATGTAGAAGTAAATTGTCAACTTGCTCAGAAATGTGCCTCAGAAGGCAGAGGGGTAGTCCGGAGGAAGCCTTTTTATTAAGCAGGCAGCTGCACAGAGACTGAAGGCATTCCAAGGGATGAGTGTGGCCCAGGGAGCCTTTGAAGCCCCCCAGTGTAAATTGAGTGGGCTTGGCGACCTGGGGCTTCTTCCTCAGAGCTCTGGTCCTTTTGTGCTTGTCGCTGAGACACACTATAAAAGAGGTTTAGAAGTACTGTCTTGCTGGCATGTTTCATTTTATTTTTTCACAGTCATAGACTTATTAAAGCCTACTTTGGATTTTTAGCAATGACTCAGGGGTAGGTGCCATTGAGTGCATTTTACTATAGTCATCCAGCTCTCATAGCTGGGTGAACTACTGTTGGGCAAGTGAAGTTAAAAGCACAGTCAGGCATACCATTATATTCCAAGAAGTGAATATCATCTCATATAAAACTAGGGAAAGCTTCCTGTATGTAAAGGTAATATATTGAAATGCCTCAACTCATTATGATAGGGTGAAATATATCAGAAGGGTGAACAGATTAAAATCAATTAGCAAAGGAAATACCGTATATACTTGATTATAAGCTGACCTGAACATCAGCGGAGGCACCTAATTTTACCACAAAAACTGTATTAAAAATGTGCCGAAATAAACCCGGTTTATACTAGAGTATATACGGTATCTACTCATTAGCTCAGTTTATCTGGGGCCCAACACTATGTTACCGTACACAACCGCCCAAAAAATAAGCTCAGTGACGTTTTAACAATGAGATTCCTTTCATCTCCGTGGAGATGCCCTACCTAATGAAAAGGTGTCATGCCTACTGCTACTCTGCTTTCTTAGGCAAATGTATGAGAGAGCTGAGAATTTACCTGTATTTCTACTGTTTATGGGGACTTATGATTGCATAGTCAAGTGCTTGTTGATTGATATTTAGACTTAATAGTCATAAGTAATTATTTGTACCTAGAGAGAATTAATGAAAAGTTTATTTTAAGGAATTATAGAATTCCTTTTCTGTATATTTCAGTTTTTGAATAATCTGTGCCTTTGATCTATAATTTTACATAGATGAGATGGAATGATGTGTCCACTTTTGAATTTATGTCAGCTTAAGAACTATTAGTAATTAATACTCGATGCAAAACTTGAATTAAAGGGAATAAAGATCATTATGATAGGGTGAAATAACTGATATATACACATACAAAAATTTAGATATCGCCAACAAAAATACCACACATCCAAAAGTATAGTACAAGCATAGTTTTAAGAGGTGAGCTATTAAATGGTTTCTCTTGATTTTTGAAGTACACTGGCGGAAGATATAGTCTAATGAGTTCATAACATATTTGAATACACCAATCTACCTATAGATTCAGATGGTGGAAATACTGCAACATTCACTTAAATTACTTACCCCAGTACGTTTTTTTTCTAACCCCAGTACTACTTGAACACCACATGCCTACAATTTATTTAGGAAGTTTGATTAAAGAGCAGACACTTGGGTTATTCTAAGTACCTAATTTATTCTTGGGGCTTTTTTTTTTTCAGGAATCTGCTTTATTAATAAGCACAATTTAATGTCATTTTACATAGGTGGATGATGAATCCATTTTGGGAATCACTGACAATGGTAGTGGTAGTTACATAAACTGTTGTCAATTGGGGATTTGAGAGGATTAACAGTGAAGGGGTGGAGTCTAGTCTGCAATCGGATCATAGCCAATGAAGCCTCTGTGTGGGCGTGGTCTTCTCCTGAGAATTCTGGGAAATCTGGTCTTCCTTCTTGGAGGCAGGAGAGACGCTCTCTCATGGCTCACTTCCTGGGAGACATTGCAGCTGACAAGATACCTGGAACTACACTAGTGCCCTGAGTTGGAGAAGCCACATAGATCTACCCTGATGCAACCAAAACCCTGAAGCTGGGGAAGCCACATACAGACCCCCTGCCAGCATTGAGATGCTTACAGTGGCAATGGATCCAAAGACTTTCTACCCACTGGCCTGAGATTGGGGTCCTTGCATGTGTTTCGTGAGTCTGAAGAGGACTTTATAGATTGGTATCGGACATATGGGCTAATATCAGGCATATGGGCTTGGACTGGACTGGGTTGGATGCCTTCTTAATGTACAATTACCCTTTATATAAAACTCTCTCTTATACACATATGAGTTTCTATGTATTTGTTTCTCTAGTCTACCCAGACTAAGAAAGTAGTTTTTGTTTTTCACTTAAGTGTTTTGAATAGCAAGTTGATTAGCAAATATACAAAATGATCAAGATCAAGGACAGATTCTATGTATCTTTTTCAAATTGCCCAATAGATATGAAATTTAAATCTGCCAAGGATACTGGATTCATACTCCATTTCTCATACCAGCAAGATGTCTTCCAGCAATCTACAGGGATGGAATTCAGTTGAATCTCTTAAAAATCAGAGACTCACCCATGATCAGATGAAATAATACATGGGTTAATACTTTGCAAAGTTTTTTTTTAAAACATGTTTTCTTGTTGTTGAGAATGTCCAAAGCAAAACATATGTGGGGGTACCAAAAAACCCAGACTTTTTTCCCCCTAAAGCTATGTATTTACACTTTTTTACAAAACAGCATTATCACCTTCAAAGTACTCTCCATTACACTTAATACATTTGTCAAATCTGAGATCGCATTCTTGGAAATGTTTTTCAAACTCCTCTGTTTGAATGACTGACAGCACCTCCCTTGTTTTTTGCTTCTCCTCTTCTATGTCATCAAATCGTTGTCCTTTCATAATGGAAATTCTACGTACCATCAATGTCAGATGGGCACTTGTGTCATTTTTGTGTATGACACAAATTGTTTGAAATGTACTCCCTGGATCTATTCAAATGTCCTCTATCTTTGTAGACTACACATCCTTAAAAAGAGAGAGAGAGCACAATACATGCTCAAGGCAGATCTTCTTTACCAATTAAGCTAATGAGATGTGGTCAATTATTATAAGCCTTCTGGCCATAATTCTTACATGATGTATTATAATTCTGAACTCTATACCCGTGGCTACAGTTCCATTTTGGAGGGAGTGCTCTGCTAAACTAACGGAGAAGATTGAGGTGGGATTGAATCTTGCCTTTAGTGGGAGGTGCTATGGAGTTAGTTCTGACTCCTAGAGACCCCAGGTTCAAGAGAAGGAAACACTGCCTGGTTCTGTACGCTGCTCACAATGGTTCTTCTGTTTTAGCCCATCCTTGCGACCACTGTGTGGCTTATGGAGGGTCTTTCTCTTTTGCGCTGCCTTCTACTTCACTAAGCTTGATGTCCTTTTCCAGGGACTGGTCTCTCCTGACAACATGTCCAAAGTACATGAAATATGAGATGACCTTATTAGAGGATGTGAACCAAGGCACACACAAAAAAAATCTTTGCCATTTATGTTTTAAAATCTTATTCAAACTATTAAAGAATACATTTTCAGATATGAAAAAAATCACTGCAATACATAATTCAGCTGCATTTCCATTGTGCTTTGCCTCCTTATTAGGATAGGAAACTGTCCATCTGGGAGAAATGATAGATGGCCATGCGTCTATCCCGATACACAGTGCAGTCCAAGACTCACCCGGCCTTTGTTGGTTGATATTCAGAAACTAGTAGGGTTACATTTTCTAAAATATTGTACAATTATAGGTCTACCATGGTTCAAATCATGCATTTACACATTGATCAGTTCTTTATGAGAAAATTTGGGCAAAAATAAAACACAGTAAGTAATTTCCAGTCACAGTAAATAAACAAGGAACACAAAACAAGTATGGGGGAGGAAGGTCAATGTATACATGTATCTTTTCTGTATAACAAACAACTTTATTTAGAGTCAACTCTCATTTAAAAAACCAAGACATGGTATCATTTAAGTGACAGAATCCCCTAAGGTTTACTTAGACTTAATATAAAGTAATAAAGTGAACAAACCTCATATAATTTTCAAATCTACCCCTTGCAATGAAGGCTTGGAGAAACCCATGCTTTAACAAATTGCTAGCTAACAGAAATTGTTTATATCTTTAATATTGCACCACAATTTCTACCTCTATATTTAATTCAGTAATTCAGACAAAACAATATCCCTACAACATTTATCTCTGCCCACTGCCAAGGTACAAAATTTATACTGCCAGAATTTCTGGATGGATTTCATGTATTAAATAAACACAGTCAGTTTGAGAAAGAACATTACCTTAAATCATGTTTAAATGGCTCAAAAATATCCAGAACAAATTCCCTGAAATAAAGAAGTATAACTTAAGTGAAAAGTATTGTTTCCAGTACCCTTGTACATGACAGTTGGGAAGCACAACTAATGTGTGCTTGAACAACAGTATCTGGAGGACGGGCAGAGTCTGAGTCAGCTGTACCAGATATTTTAGAATTTAGGCACGAGTTCAGGATCTTGTAAAAGAAGCATCCATCACTAATGCTTGCAAAAGTGTAGAAAGGAAATCTAGCACAAAATAACAGTAAATATAAGGTCATGAATGCTCAGCTCCATATTTTGGATTCCTGACTGAATTCAACTTAAAAAGTGGAGATGAAAAACGATACATTCCAATTGCTGTGGCATTTCCAAAGCACCAAGGCAAAATAAAGAGACTCACTTCCCATTTAAGTACAAATTGCCGACTGCAAATATCTGCGCAACTTCAAATAAAGAAGCCAAGTAATTAAAGTTGCATAATAAGTACACTCATATCACAGTGCTTTCAGAAATATAATCATTGGTCATCTTCAGAGAAGGCGTGGCCTCATTTGCATTCTGGTCGAGCCAATGGTATTCCACTCTTTTGCAACAAAAGCCATGATGCCATTTTCTGCCTTGAATCAGAATTAAAATCTTTCCTTTGTTGTGATATGTAATATAAACAACAGCAATACAAAAAGCAAAAATAGAATGAAGTGTTCTTGTGTTGTGGGAGTGCTTGAGTGGAGGCCCAATGTCCATCTCCTACCTTAATACTAAACCTGTAAATATATGCACATAGATCTTTTTCCCCATCATCATATATAAATCTATTTACATATGTACATGCCTATATTTAGACTTCTATAAATACCCTATGCCTGCTAGTTCTTTCCTCTATTTCCTCTTACTTTCCTCTTGTCCCACTATCATGCTCAGCCTTCATTTGGGTTTCAGTAGTTCCTCTCGGTTACATTGCCCTTGATCACACCCTACCAGGCCTCTCACACCCTCCTTGTCACCCAGTTTGGATCACGTGTTGTTCCCTTGTCCTTGGGTTTGTTAACACCACTTCCTTTCCCCTACCTCCCCATCTCCCGTGTCCCCCATACACTGTAGGTCTCATTGTTTTCTCCTCTGGATTGTTTATCCAGCCTATTAAATTGACATTCCATGATGCTCACATTCCTGACACGATTGCTGAAGACCAATGTGTGTATAAGCAAACATGGTGGTGCCTGGTGATCAAAAGATAGCCTCCGAGGTCTTAAAGGCTTGATAAACAAGGAGTCATCTAGCTCAGAAGCAACAAAGCCCACATGGAAAAAGCACACCACCCTATGTGATCACAAGGTGTTGAGGGGATCAGGAATCAGGCATCAAAGAAAAAAAAAATCTTATTGGGGACCTAAAGCCCATCTGTAGGCAACTGGACATCCCCTTACAGAAGCGTCGCGGGCAGGAAATGAGCCAGTCAGGGTGCAGTGTAGCAACGATGAAACAACTTTCCTCTACTTATTAAATGCTTCCTCCCCCCACTATCATGATCCCAATTCTACTTTACAAATCCTGCTAGACCGGAACATGCACACTGGTACAGATAGGAACTGGAAACACAGGGAATCCAGGACAGATGATCATGGACCAACGCTGAGTGGCAATACAGGGAGGGTAGAGGGAAGGTAACCGATTACAAGGATCTACATATAACCCCCTTCCTGGGGGACAGACAACAGAAAAGTGGGTGAAAGGAGATGTTGGACAGTATAAGACATGACAAAATAATAATAATTTATAAATTATCAAGGGTTCCTGAGGGAGGGGGTGTCAGGGAGGGAGGGGGAAAATGAGTATCTGATACCAAGGGTTCAAGTAGAAAGCAAATGTTTTGAGAATGATGATGGCAACAAATGTGCAGGTGTGCTTGACACAATGGATGTATGGATGGATTGTGATAAGAGTTGTACAAGCCCCCAATAAAACGATTTTTGAAAGCCATTATGAAAAAAATAATTAAATCAGATTTCTGCTCAGTGGAAAATTAAAATATCATCAACAAAAAAGTAAAAATAATACCGTCGGAAAAGAAATGGCTCTCTTCCTCCTCTCTCTCTGAGGGCGGGCCCTAAGGGACTTCACTGAGGGAGCCCACACAGCCCCTGTTTCCTTGCAAGCTTTCCTGGGCCTCTCCCTCCCCAGGGTTGCTGGTCCACTGCCATGTCCATTGTGGGTCCCATGGGGACTAGCTGGCTATGGCTGCGATGCTGTTCTTCAGTGAGCAAGGAACCCTCTTGTGGAGGTGGGGGTCCTCTTCGTGGGGGTTCTTGCTCTGCACTGGCCCAGGGAGAGTGAGGGGGAGCCCATCTGATCCGGGAACACAATTGTTTGGCTGTCGCCTTCGACGGCTGTCATATTTGCAGCAGAGACTCCTGGCTCCAGCGGGTAGGTCGGTGGAAAGAGCCGCGGGCGGCGGGGACGCCGCCAGGAGCGCCCGGACCAAAGGCCGCGCCCGCGTTCCATCCCCCTGGACGCCGCTCTCCTCCGGCCGCAGCCTCCCTGCGCTGCCTCCTCCTGCTGCCTCGGGTGGCAGCAGCCACAGCCGACTCGCCCAGGAGCCGCCGCTCCTCTCCGTGTGCGGGGATAGGATCTACTGAAGGCGAGAAACCACACCTCCATCAAGGTCGTTCCTCTGCTGTAAGGAGCATCGCAGGCAGAGAAAACGCGAGGCCGTTGTAAGTGGTGCATGCCAAAGACTGCCAAGGCCAAGACCAGCGGCACCAGAGGCCGCGGCAAAAGGAAGAGCAGTCTTGAACCTAGGGGGCTGGGAGGCAGACTGACAGGTGGGCTTCCTGGTACAGGGGGCAGCAGCCAAAAGACCACCTGGCTGAGAGCCTGAGAGCTGAAGAGAGTTGGGAGTCATGCAGGTTGAGGAGAGAGGTTACCTTGGACCAGGGCCTCTGTCATTACTGTTTACCAATCCTAGCAGGTGGCAACCCATCAACTCCCCTAAGAACACCCGTAATTGTGAGTCAGTGACACCCCAAACTTACTTCCATTAAGTCAATTCTGACGCAAAGTGACCCTATAGGGCAGGGTAGCATATCACCTATGCATGTTTGAGACTGTTTTTCTTTACTGGAGTAGAAAGCCTCGCTTTCTCCCTAGAGTGGCTGGTGGTTTTGAACTGCTACCCTTGCAGTGAGCCACCAAGAACCCACTATATCAACAGAGCCCTTTACAGTTACCTAATAAACAAACAAACAGTCTCACAGCTGTCCAGTCGATGCCTACTCAGCAACCCTATTAGACAGGGTAGAACGGCCCCTGTGAGTTTCTGAGACTGTCACTGTACAGGAGTAGAAAGCCGTTTTTCTCCTGAGGAGGAGTGGCTGCTGATTTCCAGCTCCTGCCTACAGCCCTCTATAATCACCACCCCACCAGGGCTTCCTAACTTAGCGGATCCACCTGTTCACTGAATTGTCTGTGAGCTCTGGGTGCCCATCACAACAAACTATCAATCCAAGCAGAAAAGTAGCCTTTTCTCACATGAAATCGATTGTGTCTTAGTTATAAATTATGGGGGTGGAAAGTTTTGAGTGTCATCTTATAAATAAATGTTTTGAGTTTTACATTTTGCCAGCTGGATGAAAACAGAACTTCTTTTGTTTGTTGAATTAGACATTTTTGGAATTGCAAACCATCAAGAAACAAGTTTACCTAATTTGTTCATTATTATGAGCTTTATTTTTCATCACCTCAAACTTGGCAGTTTAAGCACAAAGATAGTTAAGGATTGCCACCTTCTCAGTTCCATCCCCAAACTAGCTTAGCATCAGCACACACACTCATAAAATGTGGGACAAAATCTGTGTAGGAGTTTCTCTCTCTAATACTCTCTAAAAGTGATGGTTTTCTGAAACTCAGTTAATAGTGTGGCTGCATCAGGTGGAAAGCTGGGTGATCATGTGAAAAATATGTGCTGTAAATATTACAAATTATTTCCAGTCTTTCCAAGTGGCTCTGCAGACACTGCATCCTTTTAAAAATAAATGAGTGATTAATTCAACCGCAAATCCAATTATCTATAAATATGAGCAATGCGGGCTGTGCTGTGAGCTCTGAGTTTACATCCCTGTCTTCCCAAAGCCCCCGGCTATGTTTTCCTCCCTCTGCAGCCTCGGATTCCTTGTATGTCACACTCTGTAGAAATTATATGTATTGAGATGTTTGGAAATGTGTCATGCCTCTCGTCTTCTTGACATATATTCTTCGCACACAAGTGCCAGGCTGTTTCCGGGGCTAAAAGGGCTGCAGTGTGCAGAGCATCATGCTAAGTGCACTCACCTGCTAGGTAAGCAATAGGCCTTCCCTATTCCGGAAAAGGCCGCATACCAGAATTTCCAGAAAATTGGGTGTTTTCTTTGGTTGTGTCCTATTATTCTTAGGCTCAGGCCATTGCAGCTTGCGAACTGTTTTTGCAATGCACTTGCTCCAGGTGGTAAGCTTTTCAGATGCAGTTAATGACTGCCAAGCAAAGCCAAAATAAAAAAAAAAGATCAACAGCAGCAGAAATAACAATTGAATTTAAAGAGGTCAGTGTGAGGCTGGGGAAGAAAAACATCGGAAATATTCAGTTACTCAGCTAGCGGGAATCACATTATGTATGGTTACATTGGATTTAATAATCTGAAAATAAACCAGATCATTACAATGTTGTCATAACAGTGGCCTTTCTAAAGACTAACATTTTTAAACACTCCAAACTGATTTTGTTTCTAGAAATTTGCCATTATTAATTTCATTCCTGTCTCTTTCATCGTTCAATTAATACCGTATCCATATGTGTTTGGGCTTCCACTTCCACACACACATCCGTACACCCACATCAGTTAATCTTTATGATCGCTCTCAAGCAGGAGTTTGGATGTCATTTTACAGACTGGATAACTGGCACAAAAGGAAGATTAAATGACTTGTGATCCAAGGTGGAAGTTCCAATTGAACCACAGGGATGAATGCCTTCTGTTCTGAATTCTGAAAAAGACATTGTTCTTTTAACTTGTATTTCTGTTCCTAATTCGAGTAGTGAAATGTTCAGCTGTTCAAATCTACCGGTGACTCCATGGGAGAAAGATGAGGCTTTCCACTGCTGTAAAGAATCACAGTCATTGGGGAGTGACGAGGCAATTTTAGCCTATCCTCTAAGGGGGCTGTGAGGCAGAAGTGATTCGATGGCAGTGAGTTTGGTTTGGGTTTGGAATTCTAAGAACCTTGCTTTAATCGTTTCCCAGATACAGATTTTTTAAAATAAATATTCTTCAGAACAGACCAGAGTGAAAATGATCAACATTCAGATGTTACACACATTTCTATTTATTTAATGATTTTTTAACATGACCTTTCATGAGCTGTTTTGAGGCTAGAGGTGCATGATATTTTATGCCTGATGCACCACAAAAGTCTATTTTCTTTCTCTCTCCCTCTCTCCATGAATTTAAGTGGTTGTAACAATCAATGCAAAGAAAAAATGTTTGTCTTGATGAAACCCTTTTGATTCATTTAGCAGTAGTATATAGTGTTAAAATAATTGTTAGTGGCTGAAGTCCGCTGAGGTGTCTTAAGACATTGTTGAATAATGCATCTGGGCTGTTCTGTAGCACAGCAAACTGGGACTGAGCCAGGTGCTTCCTGCACAGCAGAAAACTGTTTATCTAGAGATAACACCCAATTCTTAAATGATAATGCAGGCTTTCTCTATAGGAAAGAGGGAATGGTAGGGAGAAAAAGAAAGGGTAAAAGTAAAAGAAAGAAGTAAGAGAATATACCAATTTAAACTACCATATTATGAATTTTGTTGTTTCCTTATGTCTGAATTAATAATGTATGATTTAATAATGGATGCTATTGAAAATAACTTGAATTCTCTGAGAAGTTAATATAAAGCCAATGCATACCAGGGACTTGCTAGTTATTAGAGCTGTCCTGGGCTCTAGAACGCAGTAGTACTGGAGAAAGACCCTGGCTGAGAGTGGGAGCCACAGGACTCTCTCTGAAAGTTGTCCAGCTTGGGGAGCTGGCTAGCGCAGCACAGAGGAGCCCAGGCTCAGGTCCTGTTGCTGGTTACTCTAATATTTCATTCGATGAGCAGTAAAATGTCTATTCCTCTAATTGATGCACCTTTGTTACATTAGCTTGTTTTCTTCCTCAGCCACGTCATTTGTTGTAACACTTTGAGACCCATTAGGGACATGGGGGCTAGCTTTGAATTACTGAGTGCTGTGTCCCAAGACAGCACTAGTACAAGCAGAATTGTTCACATCAGTAGGCATAGGCGCAGCCTTGGTCTCCTCTCTACTCACTGGTGGACGGAGTCAGAAATGATGGGATAACTGGTGACACAATAGAGCAAATGACCAGCAGAAAACAGATGTGTAAACAAGATGCAAAGGCTGTGTAGATAGACAAGTGGCAAGAAATCCATTAAGAGAAATAAAGTACAGGCTGCCAAGGTGGTGGCTCATGAAACAGGCAGCTTTTTGAAGGCAAGCGAAATACAAAACTTTGAAGGGAAGATAGAATTTAGAGAAGCTCAACGTAACAAGACTTTTTTTCTGATTAGTCTATAAATTCACACCAAAAGATGGATACTTCCAACAATACACAAATGAAATATGCATTTAAAATAATTCTATTTAGAACATCCTCTTCTACAATATATTTATAAGCAAAAGTGAATAATACCTAATAAAATGCAGGCTACCCACAAGAAGAGGCTTTCTTTATTACCTGTTATTATCAGTTAAAATTCAGATTATTTGTAGCAATTGCTCTTGAATATAGTTAAGCATATCCTCCATTCATCCAGTAAATATCCTTTGAATGATCACTATGTGCCAGGCATTAGAAACACATCAACAAACAGAAGCCATCTCTCGTACTGACAGGCCTATGGTCAGTATAATAGTAAATTATTATCTATGGAATTCTTGCTTAGTAATTATTTCACATACATAATTTTATGCAACCCTTAAAAAAATAGAAGGACTCTGGTAGCACTGTGGGTTGGAACTAGGTTTCTAACTACAAGGTTGGTGGTCCAAACCCACCAGCAGCTCCATGGAAGAAAGATCAGGCTGTCTGATTCCATACTGATTGACAGTCTTAGTGTGGTGCAGTGAATTATTTGATATGGCTCTTCTAGCCATAGTCTTTTGAATTCCCATGAAGCAACTGGACAAAAAGAGATACATATGGTATATGAAATTCTAACATGGAGATTGGTCAATGTTGCTATTCCACTAGATTTTACATGAGCTATCTCAGAAGCTGAGGAATTGGGTAATGTCACTACCATTAAGAAGCAAGAGGAGTGTGTCCTTTGGGCCCTGAGATTACTGTGTGCAGACTCCCTCAATCAATCTGGGACACAGAGCTATCATACTGGGGGAGTGGCAGAGGAGTGGTGGCAGTAGATGAGCAACCACTTGAGACAGAGCAGTGGGTTTCCAGGTCCATGTAGCAAATAAAACTGAGTTCCTCCAGGCAGGCTTCAACGTTGGCAGGAGGCTTGCTTGCTGAGGGATGAGGCCCAGGCACTTAACTGATGAAGCTAGGTTTGCTGCTGGCTGTTGGAGCCAGAGCTGAGGCTTATGGTGGAGTAGCATGCCTTGGGGTCATTTAGTGATGGTGCTAAAACAGCCTTGTAACATGGAGCAGGACAGAAACCAAAGGTCATGTGGCTGAGAGTCCAGGACCAAAGAGATGTGTGCCTGTAGCCACAACCAACAAGAGGTACTCCAGACCAAAAGACCATATTCTGAGCATTTCTGAACCTGACCTGTAATATGTTAACTTCCCTGATAAGCAGAGCAATTATGAGTATAATCTGTGAGTTATGTGTAGCATTGTGATGAGTCATGGACCACAGCAGAGAAATAGAAAGTGTTTGGAGTGGGAGCAATTGTTGCTGGAATTGGCAGGCAAAGTTGGAGGACAAAAGGATGTCTGACCTACACTTTAAAGGAATCAGCCTTGGGCTGATGTTAAATTTAATTCTCCTTCAGCTCTGTGAAGATAGAAGTCAAGTAAAACCCTTATACCATTACTATGCTTTGAAACTCTAAAGAGCAACTCCACTCTGTCCTGTAAAATGCTGTCTTGTAGTCAGTAGGATTCAGAAGCGATTTAATAATATTGAGTTGGTTGAGGTTTTACAAATATCGCCTTAGATGATGAGCATTCTTTTCTGGCAGGAAGTTAGGGACAAAGAGGTTGAGTAACTTGCCTAAAGTTACAGAATAAATCATGGTTGAGCAAGAACTAAATGAGATCTTATTTGTTTCTCCTATCCTGTAAAAATCCGTCAGTCTCCTCTGGTCATCGCATAACAACCATACACGAGAGAGTAGAACGATCGAGTGTTCTAGGTGGTAATCTTTTTTCTTTTTCACACGTTGTGCTGAAGTGCACTGCATGCTCTCTCTCACCCATGGATTGGCTATTCGCTTCCAACCAGTAACTGGTGAGCCAGAAAACATTTACCCTTAGTACCACAAGGGTTCCTTTGAGAATCATTTCAGATGCTCAAATTACAACAGCCTATTTGGAGATAAATTAAAACTGATCAAAATTCAATGATTAATTTCATTAAAATGCACATGATTCTTAACTTTGGAAGTATTTTCACATATAGTATCTATGATACTCATTTAAAAAGTAATTGATTTGTGGCATACAGTTGGGTCACAGTTTATCTGCTTGCTTCTACCTGCCTCTGTCAGCAAAGGACATCATTCTAATTAGTGTGAGTAACATAGAGTCTTTAAAAGATAATTATAAATACCCAAGTGCACATTATGTACAGATTTCAATAGTTTTCACTTAGGTCTTAGATACTGAAGATAGAACACTTGATTGAAATGAAAGCTAGCATCTGTTTACTGATCATTCCCTTCACTGTCTTGTCACATGAAGGACATGATTTCACATCGCCTAGCAGAGTCTCGGGGTCGACACACTCTGAGACTGAAGAGTCAATCCTGTCTCTCACAACAATTGAACATTGAGAGCCATAAATATATTTTTACAAACAAACAAAATTACCATTATCTGAATAATAGCCTTTAATTTTTTTATTTTTTATTTTGCTTCAGAGCTGCAAGCACATACCCAAAGACCAAGGTACGGCCCGAGGGCTGCAGTTTGCCTAGCGCTGCTCTAGATTACAGGTTCCCAATCGTATATGGCCAACATCCCCTTTCTGAGGAAAACATGTACTATTTCCCATTGGCAGTGAAAACCTTTGTACTATAGCCCATAATCCAGGATGAAGTGTAGGTACCTAGTTTTTTTAAATGTCTCCCCCGCCTTTGGATCCTTCCAGCATCCTACCTAAAGGGGGATGGGAAATACTGATCCAGACACAGGACCTCTCACCTTCGACATAGGAAGGGGCTTTCAAAAGTTCATAGAAACATTCCATTATCTTTGAATTCAATTTTTACATACATTTTTGAAGTCCTTTCAAATTTCCAAAATAAAAGAAATTGGTCAAAAATTAATGCTAGTGTTTAAAAATTGGTCTGTTGCATATCTCCATTAATAATAAAGACATTCTAAATAGTCCCTGTGACTAATTTGACCTATTTCATCTGTGCTTTCTCTAAGAATTCAGCTAAGCTTTTTTCTAGATCCTTTTATTAGCAATAGAATACGCTATACAAAAAAAGATAAAATAAGCTTATTTTGATACGTTCATTAGCAGTCTGTATGTTGTCTAGCCTCTACAAAACCCCAAACCAAGCCAAACTCGCTGCCATCAATCAATGCTGACTCACAGCGACCCCTGTGGGTCCAGGACTGTAACTGTTTTCAGGAGAAAGCTCAGTCTTTCTCCCTGGGAGCTGCTTTGGTCTTGAGTTGGCAACCATGTGGATTGCAGCCCAGGGCGTAGCCACTACACCCTCAGGGCTCCTAGCTTCTACAAGGTGCCTCAACATCTATCACAACTGAAAAAAAATTAGGAATTCCTCATTTTTATTGAACCTGTCAGTATAATGCAAGCAATCAGTTACAGTTTCCTTTTGTGGTTTAAAGTAATGCTTAATTATGTTTACATGTTAAATATTAAATTTGTGGTTATTTCGGTTTCAGAATTGCTTTCAAACTCTATCTTAACTTATGCTTTACACTCAACGTTGTCGTGGGATTGTTCTGTTGTTATATGTTCTTTCAAAACATTATTTAAAGTCTTTTCAAATTAAAACTCCTTTTGGGTCCGTACACTAAAATACCTGGGTCATGTATGGTCATGGTGTTACAATCATACTAAGTGGTTGGTGTGTTAGGCTGACTTCTCTAGATAAGAAAAACTAGTGAGAAGGAGAGAGAATACAACATTATATCAAGAAAATGGTGCACAGTTGTAGAAACGGGTAAATACAGTCCATGTCTAGGTAGATTCCAAGCCTGTGGATCCTAACTCCCATAGCTTTGGGAGGGGATGAACCCATGATCAGCAAGAATAACACAGACTGGTGGCATCAGAGGAAGGTGAATTCAAGGTTAACTGGCTGGATGACAGGTCAGGTGGCAGACCACAGATGGCTCCTGGGATCAGCAGGCAATATGGCAGCTCAATGTCTCAAATCCAAAGAACCAGAGGTCAAGAGCCAGATTCTGGATCCAGACCCAGCAAAAACAAAGCAAAACAAAATAAAACTTGTCTACAGCATCTCTTTATATAGGTAGTAGGCTATACCCTCATGGAAGCATCCGTTCAATTTTATCAGGGCTGTGACTTGAATAAGGAGTTACATTCCACCCTAATCTTTTT
>NW_022103909.1:13855024-13856905 GCF_000313985.2 Echinops telfairi | reverse complement strand
GATTGTTCTGTTGTTATATGTTCTTTCAAAACATTATTTAAAGTCTTTTCAAATTAAAACTCCTTTTGGGTCCGTACACTAAAATACCTGGGTCATGTATGGTCATGGTGTTACAATCATACTAAGTGGTTGGTGTGTTAGGCTGACTTCTCTAGATAAGAAAAACTAGTGAGAAGGAGAGAGAATACAACATTATATCAAGAAAATGGTGCACAGTTGTAGAAACGGGTAAATACAGTCCATGTCTAGGTAGATTCCAAGCCTGTGGATCCTAACTCCCATAGCTTTGGGAGGGGATGAACCCATGATCAGCAAGAATAACACAGACTGGTGGCATCAGAGGAAGGTGAATTCAAGGTTAACTGGCTGGATGACAGGTCAGGTGGCAGACCACAGATGGCTCCTGGGATCAGCAGGCAATATGGCAGCTCAATGTCTCAAATCCAAAGAACCAGAGGTCAAGAGCCAGATTCTGGATCCAGACCCAGCAAAAACAAAGCAAAACAAAATAAAACTTGTCTACAGCATCTCTTTATATAGGTAGTAGGCTATACCCTCATGGAAGCATCCGTTCAATTTTATCAGGGCTGTGACTTGAATAAGGAGTTACATTCCACCCTAATCTTTTTGCAATTAATTGGCTGTTCACTTCAGAACCCATTTTGGCGTTGATTACATTTTGTTTAGGTTACTTAATGATGTTGTTAAACCAAACCTAACTCACTGCCACGAGTCGACATTGACTTACAGTGACCCTGTACGACAGGGTAGAACTGTCCCTGTGAGTTTCCCAGATTGTAACTTTTTATGGGAGTAGAAAGCCCTGTCTATTTGGATTGGCTGGTGGTTTTGAACTGCTGACCTTGCAATTAGCAGTCCAAAAGGTGTACAACACATAACACTAAGCGACCTGGGCTCCCAAGGTATTTGTAGGATTTTAAAATAAATTAACCATATTCTATAGAAAATATATATAGAATAGAATAGAATCAATACTATTGTTGACCCCAAATGATGAAAACTGCATTTCTCTTTTATTTCCTCCTCCCCCCTCCTTTTTTTCTCCTTTCCTGTTCTTCCTTCCTTCTTCCCATCCCCTCCCCCTTCCCTTTTCAATGCAGGTGTTTCCTATTATCCAACTGCCATAAAGCTGAAGCTCTTTTGAAATTGGAGCCTAACATTTATTGCACACAAGATGAAAATGTGGTTGCTGGTCAGTCACCTTGTGATGATATATTTTACAACGTGTCTAGCAGGTAAGAAATACATTTTGCATAGTCTCCATAAATTATGCAAATATAACTAATATGTTTATTTCATTAAGCCTGGTGTATGACATTAGAATTAATATTTTCTTATGAAACCTAAATTAGACAAGTAAGTGAATGTATAACAATGTTGCAAAATCATATACAATGTGAATGGGGTGGCGGCGTGGAACGGAGACCCAATGCCCATCTGTAGACAATTAGACACCCCCTCACAGAGGGGTTACAGGGAAGACATGAGCCAGTCAGACCGCAGTATAACACAGATGAAACACACAACTTTCCTCTAGTTCTTTGGTGCTTCCTTCCCCCCATTATCATGACCTCAATTCTACCTTGCAACTCAGATTAGACTGGAACACACACACTGCTACAGATAAGAGCCCACAACACAGGGAATCCAGGATAGATAAACCCCTCAGGGCCAACAATGAGAGTAGAGATACCAGGAGGATTAGGGGAGGGTGGGGGCAGAAAGGGGAAATTGATAACAAAAATCAACCTATACCCCCCTCCAAGGAGGATGAACAATGGAAAAGTAGGTGAGGGGTAATAGAAGACATTGTAAGATATGAAAATAATAATCTCTACCTTAGCAAGAGTTTGTGAGGGA
>NW_022103909.1:13831103-13853688 GCF_000313985.2 Echinops telfairi | reverse complement strand
CAAATGTTATTTGGGCATATTATTTGTGAACAAACGGCCTGAGACAACATAAATATGACATATAATTTTAATGATAGTATTTAGGCTAAAAATTTCTTATAAGAACAATAATCTTGTTAGTGATGAAAATTCATGCTGTCTGTTGATTATAAGTTTCAGTGCTACAAGGATAAAATGAAAAGTTGTGAAATACACTATCTGTGAAGATGTGGTGATATCCTAATGTAACTAGTAAAGAGTCAGAAATCTGATTTTTGCCAATTAGTAACTCAAAGAGCTGCTTTGAAATGAAAACGTTTTTTTCTATTCTTTTAGAGTTCACCTGGCACAGACGGTATTACGGTCATGGAGGTAAGTTGAATCTTTGAAGTAGTTGTTTTTTTTTCCTGAGTCAAATAATATTCTGTCTCCGCTTTACTATGAAGTCTCTGAATTAAAAGTCTGTAAATATAAATGCTTAGTCTTTAATCTCTTGGAAATTTGGTAAAGATGTCACCTATGAGATTATAGAGCAACATGTTTATTTACTTGACAAGACAAATAAATGAACACATTACAAATATCCTATTAAAGAATTATAGCCTATAAAAAGTCTTTATTAAATTTGACTTGTTTTGTTTTTCTTAAATGCTCTTTAGCAATATTATACTATTAAATTCTGAAGCAATATTTTAAATATTGAAAACTGCTCATTTATTTCTGAAAGACTAGTTTTCCTACAAGAGAGATCATTGAAGTTAATGAATTTAGTGCCTAAGATTCTGTTCAATTAGGAGTTCAAAACTGTTACATTTTTATTGAGTTGCATTGAATATAATTAATAATTCAGAGAGCTTAGATGCTACTGACAATTTTCACCAGAAATAGAGGCAGCCTGATACACTAGAGAGCATATAGTTTAAAATAAGATCAGTAAATAATTCAAATTCTATGAGCATCCACTTTCTAATATGTTCAAATCACAAGATTGTTGGATGGACTAAAGAGAGAAAGTGAAGGGTAAGCGTGGTAATTTGCAGCACAATGAAAGACCTAGGAGGTGCTCGGTGAACATGCAAACTTGTTCATTTATCTAAGCCACTTCAGAGCAGTAAGATAATGGGAAACTGAGAGGAAACACTGAGAAATCAATGCTACCACCTGCTTGCTCAATCAAGAATATCCCTGCCAGATTGATTTAGAAAAAAAAAGTACTTATGAATGGATGCTGTGTTTAAGAGGAAAACATTAGTCTAAATTCCACCTAATCCATTTCTGGTTCACCCTGTGAGCTAATTGCTTGATTTCAAAAGGTGACATAAATAAGCAGGCAATACTTTTTTATAAGAAAAATATGTAATGGACACTTGAAAGAATTAAGGAGCCCTGGTGGTGTAGTGGTTATATATTAGCCTGTGATCCGCATGGTCGGCGGTTCGAAACCACCAGCAGCTCTGAAGGACAAAGACTGGGTTTTCTACTCCCATAAACAGTTACAGTCTCGCTATGAGTCAGCATTGAGTATAGTTTGGTTTTTAAGGAATTCCAGAAATATTTTAAAAGTAGGCAAAGGAACCTTGAAGTATTTCAGATGTTATAAATGGTATTAATTCCAGATGGAGGAAGTAGCACAAATAAAAATACAGACATAGAGAAATGTGGGCTGTGCTTAAACTTAAGCCAGTGTTTCCTAACATATTAGGTGGGCGGGGGGTATCTTTGACAAGAAGTTAGTAGGAATTACATTTAAAAAAACTTCATGGTCCAGCAAATATGGAAATATTGGTGAATTAAAGTTTATTTTTAGTTTTAAATAATTAATATTGTGAATGCCTTTTACATGGAAAAAAAACATAGTATCTATGCTAGTGATAGTATAACATCCTAAGTAATCAGTACTGTCATTCTCTGAGGATGGAAAGTTGTAAAACTTGAACATTTTCCCAAGCTCAGTCAGGAACTGGTAGTTACCTGAGAGGGGTAGAAAAAAAAAGAAAGAAAACCTTATCTTAGTGTTGACTCAGAGGGGTAGAAAAAAAAAGAAAGAAAACCTTATCTTGGTGTTGACTCATCTCAATGTAAATCCATGACTATTAATACCAAATGGGCAGCTGGTACTGTGTGTGTGGCAAACATACTGTAGTCCCCTAGAACATTCTTTTGCTCACTCCCCTAAATCATGCCCTACTGTCCCTGTTCTTCTCAAACCTCCCACACATTCTTACCCATCCTTAGATTCATCGGATAATTTTATATCCTTCTACATGGAGATATTAGAAATAATCAAAAGGGTCTCCACTTCCACTTCTATTCATCGCCTAAATCTCAGTCTACATCAGTGCCCACGCGCTCTACCTTCCTCTCTATTTCAATGCTCTCTCCAGGCCAACCTCCAGGCATTGTCTCCTCATGAGAAAGTTCTTCTCTACCAAGTTATTTCCAACAAGCTATAATTCCTCTCATTAAGAACAACTCAAAACCTCTGTTGATATCCTTCAACTAATGTCTCACGCAGCTGATATTTTAAAATTTTACCCCAAAATATAAAACTTACTTTTATAAACAAAATTACTTTTATATTTCACAAAATAGCCCATGCTTATTGGCCTCAATTTTTGACCCTTGCCTCCTTAGAACCTACTGTGATGAGGCTTTCATTCCACCGTGCAACCAAGACAAGGTGCCTTATCTATGTCACTAATGACATGATCATTGTGAATTCAGTAGTTGACTCTCAGGGCTTCGCTCTGACCTACCAGCAACAATGCTACAGTTCTAACACCACACATAGATACACAAACTTGAGCAGGTAGTGGTAAAAGATTTTTTTCTTTCATTTTCATGTATAGCTATTTATAATAAAACCTTTGCTCGAAACTTTTCAATAGATCTCCAAACATTTTAATCATGTCCAGACATCTTAGTAATGTCACACATACTACCAAAACAGTCATTGGCAGGATTAATGGAATGAATGCTAATCAACTTTTGAGTTGTGTAAAGGTAGGATTTATCCTTGAATAAATCTGATCTTGACAAAAAAGTAAAAGAAGACAGATACTTTTAGTCAGCTAGTAATGTCTGCTGCATCCCTGTACCTGGAGCTTTTCTCTACTGAAAAGTTAAAGAAGCATATCTGATACTGTGTATCCTGCACAAACAGCAGGCATGCTCCCTATCATTTTTGTAGCACTCTTAAAAGTCTTGTTGAATTAGACTTGCTTATTTGTAGTTTTTTCGTTTTCTCTTTTTATGTTGTTTACGTAAAATAGAAGATTATATGTATTTTTAAAAGGTATAAACATTGTTATTTTGCACACTAAAGACTTCCTGGATTCATTTAAACAAACTTCACTCTTCTCTGTCTTTTAAAAATAGCTTCTTTCATTTTTAAGATGGTGTGAGCAGAACAGTCTACCCTATAGACATAAAGGAATGAATATAACTAGTTGTTTCCTACCAATAAGAGCCCTGGTGGTAGAGTTGTTATACCTTGGCTTGTTAACCCCAAGGTTCACAGTTTGAAACCACCAACTGTTCCAAAAAGGAAAGAAGAGGCTTTCCACACCTGTCAGGAATGACAGCCTTGGAAACCCACCAGGACAGCTCTCCCCTGCCCTATAGGGTCCTTATGAGCCGGGAAGGACTCAATCACAATGGCTTGCATTTGTTCTGTTTATTACTATAGTCGCCATACAGTTAGTGCATATTTCTAGCCACCCCATGTATGGCACACGGGTTTCAGTGGCTAGCCTATCAGCAATAGATCACCGGGTGTTTCTTCGAAGGGACTTTTCTGTGAGCTTGAGACACCTACCATTCCAATATGAAACCTGCTTTCATGAGTACATTACTTAGGAGTAAATATTTATTTCAGTTGCTTTTTTCCCCACTGTTGGTCTCTTTTAACCATATGTGAAGGAAAAATAAAATAAAACAGAACAAAACAAATCGAAGCTATTTCAGGACCAACATTTGCTTAGGCTAACCTACAACAGCAATAAACATCTTTTTAATTCCTTCTCATTTTGGGTGCAAAAGAAAGGGAAATGAAATAGCAGTATCATGTCTATTTTATAGATACTAGCATGTTTTTACAGTTAGAGCAGCGGTTCTCAATGTGTGGGTTGCGACCCCTTTGGGGGCTGAACGACCCTTTCATAGGGGTCACCCGATTCATAACAGTAGTAAAATGACAGTTATGAAGTAGCAACGAAAATAATTTTATGGTTGGGGGGATCACCACAACATGAGGAACTGTATTAAAGGGTTGTGGCATTAGGAAGGTTGAGAACCACTGAACTACAGGGTTGTTGGTTTTTAGTTGTGGTATTCATTTTAAAATAGTGAAAAGATACTATTGGGCATTATTTAGATCAAGAATTTAACTTCATGAAGAATTTAACTTCATGAAATTGTGGGGGGGACAATCATCATGACTGGGTTGGGAAGGGAAGTCATGGAATTCCCCATGCCTCCACAGTATTGAAACCCAAGTTTTCCAGAATTTTTCCCATTAGACTGACATCAATTTCTTAGTATTATTTTCAACATACTTTCCTGTCCCTATAACAGATTTGTTACAGTTCAGTGACACTGACTTATCACCATTTTGTAACATGCTCACCCATAGCTTCGTTACTTGAATTAGATCTAAGGCACCTGAATTGGGCGAGATGATAAAAGTAAGCCCACCAATGAGGGCATGCTATATCATAGGCGTGGTCCGGTATATTGTAGGTGTGAGAAGGTGCTCAGATACATAAATACGGTGTCTAGAGGTTGAAGAAGTGGACCCAAGCTAAGGCAGTTTTTATTATCAAGAGATGTGTTACACTTCTTTGGGAAAATTAAATTAAGCAAAAGAAATTAAGTCCACTTATCCTTTCTGCTAGGGAGGAGCCCTGGTGGCATAATGGTTCTGCCTTGGGCTGAGCTCTGCAAGGTGTGCAGTTCTGAAACCCCCAGCAGCTCCCCCGGAGAACGATGGGGCTCTCTGCTCCTAGACACGGTTACCTTCTGGGAAACTTACAAGGGCACTTATACCCATCCTATAGGGTTGCTATGGGTCAATAGTGATTCAATGGCAGTTGGTTTGGTTTGGTTTTCTGCTAGGGGCTCTCAAGTACACCGCTAAAGGTTGGTGGTTCTAATACTACCTCCATAGGAGAAAGATGTGGTCGTCTTCCTTAAAGATTACAGCCCTGGAGATCGTGTGAGCCTACTTTGCTTGATAGAGTCACTACGAATCAGAATTAACTAGATGACAATACATCTTGCAAACTTTCTGCTAACCTGACCCCTTTTTTAAATAACTGGACTTCTACTTGTTTGGGAGACCATTCATTACTTGGTATTCTAGTTGTGGTAGATTAGCACTAGATGCCTTATTAGTTGAGACTGAAAGACTGGGGCATTTGAGTACCAAAGCCCAACCCCGAAAGATTCCTGCTCCCTTGTTTGTGTTCAAAGATTGCCAATGAAACTAAAAGGCTATGCAAAATGGAAAGCATGCTTTGAGACAATTTAAATACCTATTTGCATCATTTAGATTTTACTGGATGTTAAAAGAGCTTGCCACACTCTCCACCCATGCCCCCATATTTTAACACGAGATCCTCTTCCATTGAATTAATTTTGACTCATGGCAATTCCATACTACACTCTTCAATTTTGTCACTATTGCTTTTTACTAAGACTCTTCTTACAACATACTTATATAAAATTATGTTTAATAACCAACAGATTGAGATGATATTTTCTTGAAAATGAAATAGACTTTTCTCCAAAAGGATATTAAATGAATAAAGAATAACTTTCAGGTAGTAGTAATTATACTTTCAAAAGCCTGAAATAAAATAGAATAACACAATTACAATGAACTATCTCCATATAGTCAGACTAGAAATAATTCTATTTCAGCTAATAAAATTATCTGATTGCATTTATTACTAAATTGAAAAGTATAAAAACTAGCGTCATAAAACTCAACTTTGGTCTGTCATTTATATCTGTAAATTTGACTGTTAATACTCATACATTTGTTTCCTATACATCTTCTTAATTGACTATAAGAAGTATAATTACTGATTAATACTAACTAGTCCTTGGGTGGTAGAAAATATCTGGATTGACATTAAGCACAGAACAAGTGAAAGAGTGATGTGAGTGCTAAGTCCCCTCTTAGCTTAAGACATCTGAAATTCTGTAGCTCCTCTTTTAAAAAATTCTACCACATGAAGAGACAGAACATGCATTTAAATATAACCTTAGTTTTAAATATTTTTTATATAAAACCTGTCTTTTTCACCTTTAACCCTATCAAACTTCTAAAGCATCAATCAAAATTTGTCACTTCATTCTTTTTATAACTAGAATAGGGCTGCAAGATGGCTGTGCTTTCTGTAGTAGGAGATTGTCCTCCCCGGTTAGTGGATCTTTGACTGAGCCCCATGTGAGCCTTTCATTCTCCTGCATTCGAGTGCCCCCATTAACAGGGTGAGGATCTCAGATGCTCTCTCATTGAGGGTTACAGAATTTGTAGTCAGAGGTTTACTCTAAACATGGTAACATAATATAAATGCTTTCTTTGGTCAATTTATGGTTTGTTGTTATTTTGTTGTTGTTGCTGTCATGTCCATTCTGACTCATAAAAATCCCATGTGTACAGAACAGAACGTTTACATGACTTGAATGTCTTCCAAAGGGCTGAGATTTTCAAAACAGATGGACTGGCCATGGTTCTGAGGCTCCTATGAGAGGTTTGGAAACACAAACATTTTAATTAGTAGTTGAACATTTAACCTTTGGCACCAATCAGGAGCTCCATCAATTATTTCTCAAAGACCTAAATATGTTCACAGAATAAAATGTATAGGGTATACGCTAAATCATCTAATGGAATGCATTGTTTTATTCATGTCTAAAAATTTTAGAGCAAAAAATACATAGTTAGGAAGTAATGCTTGCCAGAACCATTAATATTATGTGCAATATGTGCAGTTCTGCAGAAATATCTTCAATATAATGTCTTTTCAACATGAAATATAATGAATAATTTGTCAAAATTAGATGAATATATTTTATCCTAAAATATTTCAATGTATGTTTCTATAAAGAACAACTGATAGTGAAATCCTAGGAAATATATGTATGTAGTTTATGAAAAGTATTTTTCACTGAGAAGAAAAATAGTATGGGGCACACTATTATCCGGTTCAGCCTATTAACATTAGTTCAATCCACAATCTAGATGGTTGCCTAGCAACGATTTGTCCCAGTTGTCCGCAGTAAAGGATAGGCCGCTTGCTCTAGTGAAAATAAGGTTATTTTTAATACAGCTGATCAAAATAAAGAAACTAATTAAAACGTAGCCTCAGTTTTTTAAAATAAAGCTGACCAAAAATTTTCTCAAAAGTAAATAACTTAAAAATAAAAAATACTAACAATATCAGTATGTAAGGCAAGCTTTTAATCAAGGTGTGTACAGCTCTACAAATATGTATGCTGATGTGAATCCATCTTTGACACAGAACTTTTAACAGTCAAGGTAATTATGAATGAACATAACTCAATAGCCTGGTGAAACTAGTCCTTTCATTAAGCTAATTAAATTGAGAATTTGGGATTATGACTCGTCTGATAATCACATTGCCAGAGGGCATTATTGAAGCAAAGGCTAATCAGATCATGAGTGCCTATTTCTACATTTAAAGTACAATAATGCTTGTAGTACTTTATGGAATGCACCAGTAAACCTCTTGAAATGAGTTCAAATGTTATGAAGTTATAAGTCAGCACATAATATTCCCCATTATTAAAAGAGACATATATAGACTTGGCAACAACAACAAAATCTCCCCGAACTCATCAGTTTTGATTCATAGCAACTTGTAGGATTGAGTAGCACTGTCCCGTAGGGTTTCCCACTCATCCGGGACGTTAAGGAAGTAGACTGCCGCATATTTTTACTGAAGAAGGACTAGTGGGTTTGAACACCAGTCTCTGAGTTAGCCACTGTGCTACCAGGGCTCTGGGTGATTTGAAAGGTTCTCTATAAAAGGGAGGGGGCAGCGGGGAGGGAGGGGGAAAAAAGAAGAGCTGATGCCAGGGGCTTAAGTAGAGAGCAAATGTTTTGAGAGTGATGAGGGCAATGAATGTACAAATATGCTTTACACAATTGATATATGTATAGGTTGTGATAAGAGTTGTATGAGCCCCTAATAAAACTATTAAAAAATCAATAAAATAAACTAAAAAAATAAATAAATAAATTTCATTATCAGCAATAACAACAAAAAAGGCCAAAAGAATAGCCCCCACCTCAAAGACCTGAGATTCTTTTAAAAGTGCTTCATTTTGGGGCGATTAAGTCTAACATAGATCTTTTCATTCATGGATCATGTGCTAATTTTTTATAATCACTATACCCAAGTTTAGAATTACATCATTGACGAAACAAAATACAGAAAACACCTATAGTTTATCAAACCCTAGTCCTTGAGATGGCTCTGTGTGTGGGATTTTTATCCTATTGATGAAAATGGAAACACAAAATCCAGTCCAGCAGAAATCAATAGTTTATGTTTAAATTATAGGCATAATTGCATCAACTCTCCATTCATAATAATGGCATCATCATCCGGCTTGTGATTATAAGTATAATGTAATTAGAAGATAATTATGAGCTTCAGAATCCCCAGAACAGTATTGTTTTCTAAAAATTTTGCCTATTAACATTTTTATTTTTAGAAATGCTTCAAACATTTCACACAAACATAATCATTAAAAAGAAGGTAAGGTGTGAATTGCAATAATTGTCAAGAAGAGAATCTGTTATATATTGATAAAAGTTATTTTCTAAAACTTTTGTTATGAATTGGGTGATGGGTTTCTCAGCACATCATTTGTTTTCTATTTACCAGTTTTACACACAAACAGAACCCATTTTGTTTCATCTCATTCCTTAGAATCTCCTCAAAGTACCATTGCTTTTACCCCATAGAACTCATACTTTCCAGATTATGTGAAATTGGAAAGAACAGGATCTCTAGAAAGGCAGGCATTCTCATCTAAGGGGCCGCAGTCAGAAAATTATGCAATAGAGAGACCCTAGAAATGTAAAGAAGGGTCATATGGAAAGAAGCATGACATATGACTGAACCGTAGATAAAGACGGTCGTTTTGGGGTCAGAGATTGAAAAATCCAGACCCTGCCTGCAAAATGAAATTCTAAGTTATCAGGGATGTTGGATTCCTTCCTTATTTTCCCCAAGCACATTGTTATGTTCTGAAAGGACAGAACATATTGGTCCTGATCAAGAGAAGCATTAGAAGCACAGTAGAAAGCCCCGTTTGTATTTCAGCCCAATAAGAATATGGAACTAGAGACTATCAGAACAAGCTTCTAAAATCGATAGCATAGAGCCCCTGTGAGCGCCTCGCCATCATGCTTTGTTAGAAGTTTCGTAAGTCCAACGGACCTTAGGACACTTACTCTTTCTTTCTGAAATGAAGAAGTTAATTTTCTTAATTACCTAGTGCTGCTATAACAGAAATGCCACAAATAGGTGGCTTTAAAAACAGAAATCTACTTTTTCGCCTTTGAGGATGATGCAAGTCCAAATTCAGAACATTAGATCCAAGAGAAAGCTTTTGCTCTGTGTGGGCTCGAGGGGAGGGTTCTTGTTCCTCCGCTTCTTGGTGATCTCCACGTGATCCTCCTGGTGGTCTCTCTCTTTCTCTCTGTCTCTCTCTCTCTCTCTCTCTCTCTCTCTCTCTCTCTCGCTCTCGCTCTCGCTCTTGCTCTCGCTCTCTCCTTGTTTGTTGACCATTTTATGAGTCAGTCTCAGAAGAGGCTGACTCAGCATGTCCCCTATACTAATCCTGCCTCATTAACAAAACAAGGCTAACCCTTTCCCCAAACTGGATTTATAACCACAGGCCTGGATAGAATTTAGGATTTTCAAAACATTTTAGTTGGACATAATTCAAATTTAAAATCAGTATTTTAAACAACCGAATGGCTTGTATAAACCAACAAGAATTAAACTGCAATGCTGAAGCTGAGCTAAGGCCCTGTTTGCTTTATTCTGACCCATCAATGTATTTGCTATCTGAAATCTCTTTTTTGTGGTTATAGAATATGATTGTTACTTGCAAACTTTTGAATGATCATCTTAGCAAATTCGAACTAAAATGAAATCATCTGACTTTGAAAGATTTTCAGTGTCAAGAACTTAATGCTTTATTCGCACTGTGAGAAACAGCTTATGGATTCTGTTAACCCTCTATTTATGTAAGAAGAGTGTATTGAGTACCCATAAATGACACAAAACCAACATAGTATTGCATCTATAAAAGTAAATAAAACTTCACTTCTGGTTTTTATATCTCTGTGGTTATTTTATGCTTTGATATACATAAATTTAAAACGTAAAGAACTGATAAACTCATGAGAATATTGGCAAAATCAACACTTCTGACAGGGACACTACTACACATACATTATCTCAAAAGATTTCTCAAAATAAACCTATGTGATAGATTCTTATAAAATAAGATAGTGAGCCTTGGAAGGATTAAGTACTTTTCTCAAAGGCACGCTGTTTAATAATACTTTTTTTTAAAACCGTGGTGAGAATATGTACACATTCACAAAACATATGGCAACTCAATAGTTTCTAAATGTCAGATTCTGTAATATTGTTTGCATTCTTCCAGTTATGCCACCATTCTCACTTTTATTTTCCAGATTAGTCTGCTTCCATTAGTATAAACCCAACATCCCCTAAGCACACACTCTCACCTCACATCCACTGATGACCTTTGGTTTTTGTATATTTGCTTCTCTGAGGCGAGATTCAAATGACACGATGGAACTATCTGCCAAAGGAAGCTGGGATGAGGCTTTCGTCATTAAGGTGGACATTAAAAAACACACAGAATAGTAGCACTGCCATCAAGTTGATTCCAACTCTCGGCGAGTCTACAGGGTTGTTAGGAAGGTTGAAGTGAGAGAAGACAAAATGTCTACATGACAATCGTCTTGAATTTTCTCTTGGAAGGATTTTTGGATCAGTGGACCAAGACTTTAATGTAGCTGGGTTTTTCCACTGACCCCTATGTAAGACTGCCGCACTCTTTCTGTCTCCCCCTGCCCCCTCCCAGTCATTACCTGTTCATTTGGGCACATAGGATTTTAGTTTGCTCTGTAAATGCTCTCAGGCTGATGACATGGGAGTGGTTCTCTACTGCTCATTTTAGCTCGAGGTCCCTCTCCGTCCAGGGGGCGAGGTGGTCAGGAGCAGCAGCTTGCCAATGTGGACAGATATTTGTGATGGGTCTCATTTCTCTGTTAGGTGTTTATCGATAGATTTAGATGTTTCTCAGTACCAGTGATCATCACAAGCTTTGGAAATAAATGAATAAGAGCTGATTCAAGAAAGGAGCTAGTCTTCCTCCAGGAGCAAGGAACTGACCTATCTATTTATTTGGCACCCAGCTTGTTCCAAACTATAGGTAATTAGCAAGACAGTGGCACACAAATCAATCTGTGCCCAAGCATTTGCAACGTAGTAGAAGAGAAAGCTACAGCCATGAGCATAATAGGAGTTTAAGTACCATGCCCTATAGAGAGAATTAAGGGACCATAGGAAAAGGTTAAAGCCAGGAGGAGTCACAAGTGGCTCTCTAAGAGAAGCTCATAAAGGGCCGCACATGCTGGACACAGAAGAAATGTCGGGGGGTCAGGAAGAGGAACAGTATGTATAAAAGAGCATATTCATGTAAACATGGCTTGTTTGAAGAACAACAAGCAAGTGTACATGGCTGAACACAAGATACTTTGCGGGGGTGTGGGGGGCGCTGATAGGAATTGAGCAGAGGGGAATTTTATGAAGAGACTGAGTGTATCTTAAAAGAAGAAACTGGAAGAGCCATGGAGGAAAGTAACCCATGTTTTGAATGAAAATTGAGATTCAGTTTTTCAGACTTTTGTTTCAAGGAGCTTTTTCAATATGTCCAAATGTTCTCGAATTTATAAAACACATAGTAAAAGTATTTTATTTTTATCTTACAGTGTCTGAGGAAGACAAAGGATTTGGACCAATTTTTGAAGAGCAACCAATTAATACTGTTTACCCCGAGGAATCACCGGAAGGAAAAGTTTCCCTCAGCTGTCGGGCCCGAGCCAGCCCTTTCCCGGTTTACAAGTAACGCACCTCCCTGTTCTCCTCACATGGGCCACTGACTGAGGGTCACAAACCGACCTTTAGGACTCTCTCTTGATAGAAAAGAACAACTGACAAAGATACTCACAAACAATGGGGCCTTAACAAAAACATGGTCAAAGCACCCGTAAAGAAGAAAAGCTGTCTAATAGACAAATAAATAACCTGCTTTCTTGAGCATATGCAATTAACTCATTTACTATTAACTCCTGCACAGCCATGAGGCATTTGACACTGTTCATTTACAAACCGTCAAATGGAGATTCTATTATGAAGGATGCACCTGCCTTGGCGTACATGCCCACTCAGGGCGACCTGATAGGCCAGAGTAGAACTCCCTGTGGCGGTAGCAAGTCCTGGTTTTCTCCCAAGTAGAAACTGGTGGCTTCAAACTGCTCGCTTTGCAGTTAGCAGCCCAACACGTCACCACTATGCTACCAGGGCTCCTATAGGTATGCAAAGGTTATATAAAAATCATGCAAATTAAAAAATGTAGATTTGAGGGGGAAGAAATATTATATGCATTGATTTTAATGACTCATACCTATAAATCCATGAAATCAAACCTATAGCTATGAAATCAATTCCAACTCACAGCAACCCTGCGGGACAGTAGAGCTGCACAATAAGGTATGCAAGGCGGTCAGACTTTACAAAAGCAGGCGTGACTGCCACATTGTTTTCCAAGAGGTTTCAATAGCAGAGTGTTTAGTCAGCAGCCAAATTCTTGGACCACCGTACCACCAGGGCACCTTTCAGATCTCCAGATGATGGAAAGCACACAGGATTCACACGAATTCACACATGTGTATATAATAACTGTATTCAATGTGCTTGCATTCATCCTTCTAGAAAACACCACTTTTTCAGTAGTATCAAATCTATATTGTATAAAATAGACAATTCTAAATTGTCCCTACACTCAAGATAATCTGTAGAAACATATCTTGGTCTATATTGTTGGTTGACACTTTTCAAAAGTAGACAATGGACTTCCTTGCTTCAAATGTTCAGAAAAGTACACCCTTGACTAAGATTTTAGAAATGAACCAAATGTCAATGACTTTAAAACTTACATGAAAATAGTAACATGAAGACAAAGAAAGTGATTGATGAGGAAATTGAGGCTCTGGTGTGTTAATGTCTTCTGAATTAATTGAAGGTTGTCGCTCAAGAAGGTTAATTTTAATAGTAGATTTCTAGATAGAAAAAGAAATCATGGTTACAAAAGATTACCAAAGACAAGATTTCCACCATCACCTCACTCCATTTAATTCTAATTACTAATTTTATTTCCTCTGGCTATTAGAAAATTATTTCTCAAAATACAATATAAATTTGTATTCAAAGTCACCATCCTTTGAAATTTGATTTATTATTTCAATTTCATGCATGGGAGGCCCATGTAAGCAGATATTTTTATCAATTATAAATAACACTTTTGTTTTGAAAATCATTGATGGAATGGATTTATTTCTATCTAGAAGCTAAGTTATAGGTTTTAAGAGTGCATACGTATAGTCATGGCCAGGGTATAGTATAACTAATAGACAATGTAGGGGAGATCTAATCCAAGCACATAATTTTACAGGAGTAGAATCTAAGTAAGAAGTAAATGGGCTTGCTTAAGAAATAATCAATCACAGATTCAGGACAGAAACATATTTAGTTACTCCAAAATAGTGTAGATACATTTCACTGTCGATGTGTGTTTATTATGCATATGTATAAATAGCCAGGGTGATGCAGTGGTGGTGAAGTACTCCGCTGCTGCCTGAAATGCTGTCGGTGCAAACCTACCAGCTCCTCTGATGGAGACAGAGGTTGCCATACAGAAATCTCTGTCCTGGCAGGTTGCTGTGTTCTGTGAGCTTGCTTATTGTGGAATAAACTTAACAACAACACGTTTCTATATCTAGAAAGGTTGATAGAATCTCAAAAGCCATTTCAGTATTGCTTATTCTTTACGTGACATCCAAGATGGAATCAGATCCACTTAGAGGAAGTGACGTTATTCTGTGGCACTCTGACTTTCACCTTCGTAGATGGAACCTGAGAGATTCTCCTGGGCTGTCTTGGAGGCTGCTTCTTCTCAGTGTTCTATCCTTTCCCAGGACAGCCCCAGGAAGAAGGAAAGTTGTTCCGGGTAAATGTAGCACCACAAACTTCTCAAAATTACCTAAGCACTGAGGTTCCCAGGGCATGTTTGTCCTGAGCAGTCTCACACTGATGTACAGAGCTGGAGGAAAGAAGTAGATCTTTCGTTCTGCTATCAAAGCAGCCTGTTTTTGACAGCCAACGAAGTCCATCTCATAGTACAGCCAATTTGATAAACAGGAACGCTTGACTTTTTTAAGATGCTTTTACCCAAAATCCATGTGCAGAGTCCACGCATAGATTGAGCTTCTAGTGAATACCTTTTGACAGGGTAGAATTGCCCATGGGGTTTGAGACTGTAACACTTTATGGGAGTAGAAAGGTCCTTGGAGCTGCAGGTGGTTTCAAACTGCTGACCTTGTAGTTAGCAGCCCAGCTTGTAACCACTGTGCCACCGGGGCTCTTTACAGAGAGAGTATCATAGAGACACTTATAGTAGATATATAGTTAGGTAAAAATGTAATGTCTTATAGTTGACTCCCTTTTTGAGCCATTTAAATGTTGATTCGCTTTTTTATAAAAAGTAAGAGGGAAATAGACCTACGTGGATCAAGCTTCCAGTGAATTCCCTCTGGACACAGACCACGGATGTGAATGGCCTGCAGATTGGATTGGCATGTAGATGAGGGCAGGTGGGGCACCTTATCCTTGCTTTCCTTTGGACCATTTTAAAGTTGCTCTAATTCTTAGTATTTTCTCATGAGAATTTTCTCTATTTTATTTTGTTACTGTTGTTAACTTTTGTTTTTCTGTTTTCATATGTTTTCCAGTATATGAAGTCTAGGATGGGTGACTGTATAGAGACAAACTGGATTAATGGTTTCTGGGTGATATAGCAGGGGAGGTTGGGGGCGGTGGTGGAGTGGTATGGGGAGCTAATAACAAGCAGTACAAGAAAGACAAAAATGTTCTAAAATTCATTGTGGTAATGATTGTACAACTCTTCTTGATATGATTGAACTATTGAATTGTAGGCTATGTGGATTGTGTTCCAATCAAACTGTTTAAAATAAATAAAAAATAAAAATTGAATACCCTTAATATTCAGGACAAGCTCAACTAATCTTAGTAATGCAGTTTGCCATTCACTTGGTAGTTTTACATTTGTAGTATATCCTGTGATAATTTGGTATTTGTGATAATATCCTAAGAGATCCAGCAGGGGACTTCAATTCCCACTTAATCCGTTTTGTGATTATAGCTCTTTACATGATCTTGCCCAAGCCCCATAGTCATAAAAATTACAATATAAACTGTACTTAATCCTAAAAATAAATAGTGAATTTCCCCAAACATACCAAAATGGAATAACTAAATGACAGCAAAAGCAGAATCCGATCCATTGGGAAGACATTAAGGTAACACATAAAAACTTGGAGTAAATGTACTGTTTTATATGCCGCCCCCCCACCCCGCCATTGGAACTGCACAACAAAACATGCCCTGCCTGGACAAGCAACTTAATATCGGCTGGTTCCCTCAGAAGCGATGTGGTCATTATTTGTGGGGAGGGGATATTCTGTGGGAATTTGGTAGGTTTTGAAAATGCAAAAACGTACTGTTTTCTGTATTTCCCTTCAAATGATCATCTATACTGTAAAATATTAAAACTGAGACTTTCCCAACAATTTTTCTTCAATAAAATATGTTCTATTTTAGGAAGATTCTTCTCCTGATCACCAATGTGCCAGGCAGTGAGCAGAGCTGTCATTAGGACATTCATCAAACCTTAAAAATAAAACACGCGACCAAAATGCTGATAAAATCCTGAAGTTGGTCATCTTTATTGGAATCCATTATATGCATTTATCCTTCCCGTCTCACCAGAGAAATTGGAGCCCATTTCTAGTGACTTTATTTATAATATCCTTTCTAACAATCAATGATCTGATTACCTGCAACATATCTCACCTACATCGCTTTGGACCTGTGTTATGGGGGATGGGAGGAATCCATTTAACAAGAATAATCCCTGAGTAATGTGAAAAGGCACAAGGGAAAACTAACACAAAGCTGAGGAAAATCGTGATGTTCCCGAATATTTGTGATTTGTAACAGCAGAGCTCATTGACTGTTTCCAAGTTGTGTGACCGACCTCTAGTGGTCAGTGTGCTGTTTACTGGTTTATGGGTTTTTGTCAACTTTATTGAAAGCTACTTGGATATTTAGTATCATATTGAAACATTATATTTTATTTATGTTATATTGATTTTGATATTTTAGATAAAGAACTATATGTTCATGTAACTAGTACATCGTTGATTATCATTTCTAAACCATGTATAATTGTTCATACACACAAAAATTTATGGGTCAAAACCCAATGGAATATTTGTATTTTGTGATACATTATGAAAAAAGGGAGGGAATATGCCATCTACTTTACCTTTATGTGTCTGAGGTAAATTATAAATCAAGATCTCAGGGATGCAGAATTATAGAGTGTGAAGACATATCACCCTGAGCCATCAATTAATCACCTGACTTGTAAATGGAGTGGAACCTATATTATTTCAGAACCATGATTGCCCATATGCTGTTTCCAGGCCTTGTGGCCTTTAAGATGACATTCATTTCTTTTCCTCATAGATGGAGGATGAATAATGGGGATATTGATCTGACAAGTGATCGGTACAGCATGGTGGGAGGAAATCTTGTCATCAATAATCCAGACAAGCAGAAAGATGCTGGGATATACTACTGTTTAGCATCGAATAACTATGGCATGGTCAGAAGCATTGAAGCAACCTTAAGCTTTGGCTGTAAGTAATTGTTACTTTTAAAGGGGCAAGTTTATTCAAGTGAATTAAGAATTTTTTTTTTATTAACATTTTATTAGGGGCTCATACAACTGTTATCCCAATCCATACACACATCAATTGTGTAAAGTGCATTTGTACATCGTTTCTCAAAACATTTTCTCTCCACTTAAACCCCCGACATCAGGTCCTCATTTTTCCCCTCCCTCCCCGCTCCCCCCCCCTCATGAGCCCTTGATAGTTTATAAATGGGTATTTTGTCATATCTTGCCCTGTCCGACGTCTCCCTTCATCCACTTTTCGGTTGTATGTCCCCCAGGGAGGAGGTCACACACAGTTCCATGTAATCGGTTCCCTCTTCCCTACCCATTCTCCCTTTACCCTCCCAGTATCACCACTCACACCACTGGTCCTATAGGGCTCATCCATCCTGGATTCCCTGTATTTTCAGTTCCTATCTGTACCAGTGTACCTCCTCTGGTCTAGCCAGTCTTGCAAGATAGAATTCGAGTCATGGTAGTGGGAGCGGGGAGGAAACCTTTAGGAACTAGAGGAAGGTTGTATTTCTCATCATTGTTACATCGCACCGTGACTGGCTCATCTCCTCCCCTAGACCCCTCTGCAAGGGGATCTCCAGTGGCCTACTAATGGGCTTTGGATCTCCACTCCGCACTCCCCCCATCATTAAGAATTTAAAGTGTTTTAGTTATTGATAACCATCTACATACGTTAGAATGAATTTGCAGTCTCCTACTCCTTTTGGATTTTGTTTTCCTTTACAATGCTTAGTGACAATCGACTCTTTTGCCTCATCATGCCAATGAACTTTCCTGAGTGCTTATTGTGTAGGATATTAAAGCAGATATGATATTTTGCCAGAACAGGTTCGAGTTTGCTGGTAGTGATATAAGTTATTTACTCATGAAATATTTAACTTAAAATACAAGAAAGTTTGACCTTTAAAGTTGATATCAATAAATGCTGTCATAAGAAGAAAATCCAGAGGGAAGAAATATGAGAAGGCTCTGTGAAGGATTTAGGTCTTATCATATGAGTAGGCCTTAATTGCATAGTGCAGCAAACTTTTTAGAAAGCAAAATATCATGAGAGGTATTTTGCATCTATTTGAAATAGTGAAAGATAATGTTGTAAGGTAAACTAGGCATATCCCAAAGGCTCCCTAAATGGCTCACTAAAAACTCAACTGCACAACAAATGTCTAAAAGGAACAAGGACACTAGTGAGGTACACATGCCTCAGAAGGGTCAGTTATTGAAGGTCAGAAGGGCAGCATATACCCAAAAACACAGTGCAGAAGAGTCAGGAATGAAGAAAGAATGGAACCGGACACCCAGGGAGGAGTATGGTAAGTGATGGTATGGGGAGGATGCATCATAATGTGTGGGTGTTGCTGAATGCAGAGCTGATTGACCTGCTCCACCAACTGACACCCACTTCACAATAAAAAAAAAGTTCAAAAACACAACAACAAAAAATCGAGTATCAACGGAAGTACTAACCCATGTGTTTTCCATTGAAATATCACCTTCAGTGGGATAAAAATCTGTTCTTGGAGGGAGGAAATATCTTACCTATTGCAATGTAACCGCTTGTGGCTCTCCGAAGCTTAAACCCTGCCTCAGAAAACCATGTTGCTTGATATTACTTTCTCTTGTTGGAGGACATTGAAGTAATCAATTCAATTATTTTGAATTAATACTCCCTCTGTAGGAGGGAACCAGTGCAAACTAGTTTGAGGAACCCTGAAAGACATGGTTCTGAAGGCAATGTGTACATTGGGCGATCTCTAGTATGTGATTTTATAAATTAGCATGGAAATACTTTACAGAGTAGGCTTTAGATTGAAAAGGATATTTTAAAAAGACCTTTCAGGGAGTGCTTCACCAGGAGGGAGGGAGGCAGAGGCAAGCTCGTCGATAGGACTGAAAATCCTTGAAGACATACTTGACCTATTACATTACACTGAAGCAAAAAAGATACTACATATTTTGGTTTTCAAGTAAGGTCTGGTTAAAGGGCAGAAGTATGCTTCTCTCACTCGGAATGGAGTAGGAGGAAGTAAAACCAATTTCAAGGATCCAGGGGATTTAAGTTGTTATTGCACATTGCAGTGGTTATGAGTGCATAAGCCGTCCCAGGCAAAAAGTCAAGGAGGCATCTGAGGTGAAGGAGCAGCATTCAACTGCAGCATCAGACCAGAAGTAGGGATTTGAAGGGGGCCCTGGTGGTGTTGTGTTTATGCATTGGACTGTGACCCACAGGGTGGGCAGTTGGAAAACTCCACATTCAAAACTTGGGGGAAAGACTGGGTTTTCTACTCCTGTAAACAGTTACATTCTAGGAAGCCCACAGGGGGGTCACTAGGAGTCCGCATGGATTCGCTGTGAGAGAGTTTGGTTTGCGTTTGGCAAAAAGACAGCCATTAGAACAGATGTTCTTTCAGAGGAGTGCGATCTGTTAAGAGGAGCCAAATCTAGACGGTACAGTGGGAGGGTTGATCATAAATATGGACAGGGGAGAAGCAGGACTAAAACACAATCCTCCTCAGTCAAACAAATCAACAGTGACATAGTAGAGGATCAAGGAATCACACAAAATGGGAATTTCCAATACATAGTTGAGTAAAGGAAGGAAAACATGGAATTGGAAAAGGAGAGATTGACTACCTTGAAATTTCCCACCTGAACCCCATTTTTTACCATGTGTTTTTCTAACAGCCAAGTCCTCTCTTGGGGATGAATATACTATATCGCCTGCTAATGAGTATGGTTCTTTAGCATTACTTTGTTTGATAGATGTCCGGTTTTGTCTGAGTTCATTCTATTTCGAGATAGCCTTATGGAGATTCTTCCTAAATCAGAATTATTAATCTCTAGGATGTCAGAACATTAAGCAGGACCCTGTCAATATCCATAGGGTTTACGTTCACCAGTGAATTTCTCCCGTGTATGCAAACCTCAACGTAGAACAACTGATTGACTGTCGGAGGCTTCACTCTGAGGCTGAGACGTACCATTGGTAAAAATAAGTTAAATGCTGACGGGTAAAACTTAATGAATGTTGCTCTTCCTCCTGGCCTGAAAATAAATGCCGTCTCTTTCCTTTCCTAATTAGACCTTGATCCATTTCCACCCGAGGAACGTCCTGAGGTGCGAGTCAAAGAAGGAAAAGGAATGGTCCTTCTCTGTGACCCTCCGTACCATTTTCCAGGTAAATGTACTTCCTTTGTGACTTCAGGCAGTCTTCAGGTTACAGATGTCTGATTCGAACACATGCACCGAGTTAGGAAGCAACCCACGCAAAATCTATAGTAGACAAATTCAAAGTACGTGCAATAGTTCATAACAGCAAATGGACCCTACTTTGTGACATACATCCAAGCTTTATTGTCATTGCTGTATTATTATGTTAGATAGGTTTTAGAGTATCTGGAAACTTTTCTTTAAAGTTTTTTTTTTTTTTTAGCATATATACATAGAAAATTACTCGATGTTATTGAGCCCATTGCAATGCATAGGACAAAGTAGAACTGCCCCATAAGTTTCCAAGGCTGCAAATTTTTTTGGCAGTCAAGTGCAATGGCTCTTTCCATTGCAGCCAGTGAATTTGAATTTGACTGCTGGTGTTTGAGTAAGCTATACCACGTGTGTAACCATTGTGTCACTAGGGCTGTCTGATAGAAAGGTACACTATATACGAAGACAAGCATACGACTAACTGACTTTAGATATGAATAATGTCTAGCTGTTCCAACTTAACGTACACATTCAACTTAAAGACCACCATAGGAATGAAACTCCTTTTTAATCTGGGGATGGCCTGTATAGGCTTCTATAAATCAAAATTCATTTTTTTTGTTTTTGCAATAATTATACGTTTATTATTAAATGAGTCTCAATATTTACATACCCTGATAATGTATCACTTTCTATTGTTAATTCTATTTTTTTCTTTCCTTGGCTCTTTAGTCAGTTTGCCCTAATTCTAAACATCTATGACTATTTCAGTTCATAAGCAATATTTATGTTGGAATATATTCTCTTTAAAATTCCATTTACATAGGTGACAATATAATAGCCTTTCTGGAAACTATTTCTGAAATAGAACAGTATCCAGGAATGGCATATAAACAGCCATTTTATTAATAATTTAGCATCTACCATATATTGTTAACTGTAATTAAACACTAAAAGTGACTTAAGATCTCATAAATTATTCATCTCCTTAGCAGTACTAATCTGCAAGAATAATCATGCACTTTAGAAAGAAAGGGGAAAAACCACATTAAGTGGCATGAGCCACACAATTCAATCCTTGAAAATGTTTTCTCTAATTTGATATGGCTAAAATAAAAGCCATTGAAGGACTAATATGGAAGATGAAAGGTCAATATACTTTCATTTATTTCCGCATCTTATAATTTATGCAAGTATTTTATATGAAAGAGAATACATGTCTTGTATTCTGAGGGTATTATATAATTGACATTAAATTTATGTTCTGCTATACATCATTTGTGTTGAATACATTAATCTGGATCATAACTCTTTAATCACCTCATATGCACATTAACGTTGGACAGTGGTAAGGAAGCTGGACAAAGCACTGATGCATTCAAATTACGATATTAGCCAAGAATCTTGAAAGTACTGGGGACTGACAGAAGAATACACAAATCTGTCTTGGAAGAAGTGGAGCCAGAGTGCTCCTTAGAAACCAGGATGGCACCGTGAATGCACTTTGGACCTGTAGTCCAGAGAGACCACTCCCTGGGAAAAAAATCATGCTTAGTGACTCAGAGGTCCAGCAAAAAAGGAGGAAGACCCTGGAGGAGACCAATTGACACAGTGATGCAAGCAAAGTTTCAAGCATAGTAATCACTGTGAAGATGGTGCCGGACCGGTGTGGTTTTGTTCTATTGTACAGAGGGTTGCTATGAGCCGGGATGGAGCAGATGGCCCCTAAATAGCAGTAACAAGGAGGAAAAGAGATATTGTTTGTTTGTTTTCAGAGACTGTTGATTTTATCATCTGCAAGCAGCTACATTAAACGTGGATAAAATTATAGTCCATTGAGTCCCTATAAGAACTAGATTTGAGTTTAACCCTGTCAACCTTAAATCTAATCCTAAAATCCTTTTTTCCCCTCTAATTCTTATTTGCTTTATTGAGATGTTGTCTCTCTCTTTTTAAAATTGTTTTATTAGAGGCTCATACAATGTTTATCACAATTCATACATACATTAATTGTGTAAAGCACATTTGTATATTCATTACCCTCATCATTCTCAGAATATTTGCTCTCCACTTTAGCCTCTGGCATCAGCTCCTCATTTTTTCCCCTCCCTCTCTGCTCCCTCATCCCTCATGAACCCTTGATAATTTATAAATTATTATTTTGTCATATCTTGCCCTGTCCAACGTCTCCCTTCACCCACTT
>NW_022103909.1:13823628-13830460 GCF_000313985.2 Echinops telfairi | reverse complement strand
CCATTTGTCTTCAGCGATCGTTTCATGGAGGTGAGCACACAATGATATGATTTTTTGTTCTTTGATACCTGATAACTGATCCCTTCAGCACCTTGTGATCACACAGGCTGGTGTGCTTCTTCCATGTGGGCTTTGTTGCTTCTGAGCTAGATGGCTGCTTGTTTACCTTCAAGCTTTTAAGACCCCAGACGCGGTATCTTTTGATAGCTGGGCAACATCAGCTTTCTTCACCACATTTGCTTATTCACTCGCTTTGTCTTCAGCAGTTGTGTTTGGAAGATGAGCATAATAGAATGCCGATTTAATAGAAGAAAGTATTCTTGCTTTGAGGGAGTACTTGAATGGAGGCCCAATGTCCTAAAGATGCAAGACAGTTACTACAATAGTCATGGTGCTGTTTATATTCATGGCAGTGAGGATGCTGTATATATATAAGGAATATATCATTTTGTGTTCAACAAATATGCATTGTCTAGTTTTCCTTTTAAAAAAATTAATGAAGTACTGGGGTGTTCCTTCAAAGCAGGGAGGAGAGATAAAGGATAGAAAGCTATATGAAAAAACAGAAAATAAACTAAAGAATTGAATTTCTGGTCTAATCAGCTGGTATGTTCAGACAAAGGAATTCCCTGTGGGTAAGAGTTACCAGAAAACATTCTTCTCAATATTTACGAAAATCAGTACAGGTTTTCCCCTGTTTTTGTGGTTTTTACTTTTTAATCTGACCACCACAGGCTATGTAAATTTATAATTATAGTTTAAGATTGCAAGTGAAAAGAGAAAAAGCCACGATACGGGTAATCATCTTGATTTCTTTACAAATAGATACAGGGCCAATTGATCACTGGCTCTGGCGTTACAAGAACTGGATTCACAATTCTAACTTCACTTGCTCTCCTTGTGGTTAGGTCCTCTCAAGTCCACATGAAATGCTGCCCAGTCCTGGGCCTTCCTCACAACCATTACGTTTAGACCCATTGTTGCCACCACTGCGTGACTCCCTCTCATTGAGGATTCTCCTCTTTTTCACTCCCTCTCCTGTCACAAGCATGAGTCTGTGACAGCATGCATCTGTCACAACGTATACGGAGTCTCTGAGACAACGTCTTGCCATCCGTGCCACTGAGGAGCACTCTGGCCATACGTTTTCCAAGTCGGATCTGTTTGCCCTTTTGTCAGTCCATGGCACTTTCAGTATACTCACCGACACCGCTCTTCAAGTGCATCCATTCCTCCTCAGTCTTCCTTATTCAGTGTCCACGTTGCACATGCGTGTTAGGCAACTGGAAGTACCATGGCTCGGGTCAGGCACACCTTAGTCCTCAAAGTAACACCCTTTCTTTTCAATGCTCTGCAGAGGTCTTGTTTGGTTTTTTCAGTTTTGTAATCCATACTGAAGCTGTAGTCTTTTTTCTCCCTACAAACAACAACAAAAATACCTCCCTGCCATCAGGTCAATGATGAGTCGTCGTGGCCCCCTGTGGGTTTCTGAGGCTGTGACTATTTAAAACAGTGGAAAGCCAAGTCTTTCTGAGGAGGAGCGGGTGATTTTCCACTAGTGATCATGCAGGACGCAGCTCAATGAGTAACCACCACCCTGCCAGGGCTTCTTCATCAGTATTGTTGTACATTTTCGCCTTCAACAAGCAAGGCTATGTTACATGCATATCACAAGGCATCAATGCATCTGCCTCTAATGCGGATTCTGTATTATTCTTCATATAGTGTTTCTCCCATTATTTACTCATCCTACAGATTGAATGAAAGTTGGGGAGAGTTTAACCCTGACACACACAACTTGATTTTTAAATCACCCCTGTTTTCTTAGTCTCATGTACAGGTTCTGCATGAGCATAGTTAAGTATACTATAATTCCCAATCTTCAAAATGTTATCTATAATTTTTTGTGATACACACAGTTGAATGTCTTTGCATATTCAATAAAACAGATGAACATCGTTTTTGTATTCACTTCTTTCAGCCAAAATCCAACTGACATCAGCAATATTATCCCTCAGTCTACATCTTCTTTGAGTCTCACTTGAATTTCTGGAAGTTCCCTATCAATGCACTCTTGCAACTGCTTTTGAATTATCTTCAGCAAAATTTTACTTATGTCTGATATTAATGCTATTGTCCAATGATTTTCTCACTCTGTTGCATCATCTTTCTTTGGAATGGGCACCAATACGGATCTCTTCTGATCCATTGATCAGGTAGCTGTCTTCCAATTTTCTTGGCAATAATATCTGTTTGTTGGTAGATCTCCATTGACGTTTTCACAATTTCTGAACCTCTGTTTGTTCCCAGTGTCTTACATACAGTTTGGACTTCTTTCATCAGTGCCATCCAACTTTGACTGTGTATGACCTTTTGAAATGGTTGAACAAAGGACTTTTCTTTTTCAGTCCAGAAACTGTATATTCCTCCCATCTTCTTTTAATGCTTCCTGTGGGCTTCAATATTTGTCCGTGTTATTTTTGGTGGTGTTGAGTGGTCTCAAGACATAGCCATATGTACAGCAGAGACCCCTGCTAGCACCGTGCTGTCCTCACACTCCTTCCGGCCTTTGAGCCTCTTGTGACAGGCAGTTGACCAGGGTGACGTTTGCCTTCTTTTTCACTGGCATTTTGCTTTACCGTGCATAGTATCCTTCTCTGGGGACTTGTCCCTTTTAAAAATGTATCCAAAGTATGTGAGATGAAGTCTTGTGGTCTTTCCTTGAAAGGAGCTTTCTGGCTGTACTTCTTCTAACATAGGTTTGTTTGTTCTGGCAGCCCATGGCAACCCTGATACACAACTTCCTGATTTGAAACAATGCAGTATTCCCCTGTTCTATTCCATTGTCGGATTCTTGATCTATGTTAAGTTTCCCATGTGAACAAACAAATGTTTGGATATTTCCATTCTTCACAATGTGATCCATAATTTGTTATGATACACAGCTGAATGCTATTAAAAGTCAATAAAGCATAGGTAAACAACTTTCTGGTATTCTCTTCTTTCAGCCAAGATCCAACTTACATGAACAATGATATCCCTCTTTCTACACCTTTTTCTTCTAAATCTAGCTTGAACTTCTGACCGTTCCTTCTTCATGTTCTGTTATAACCAATTTTTAAAGTTATCTTCAGCAAAATGGTATTTTCTTATGACATTAATGATATCATTTGATAATTTCCCCATTCTGTTTACATACATTCCTTTGTGATGAACATGAATATGAATCTCTTCCAGTTGATGGGTGAGGTGTCTTCCAAATATCTAAACACAGACTGTTCAACACGTCCAGCACTACATCCTTCAGTTGAAACATGCGAATTGGCATTCCATCAATTCCTAAAGCTTTGTCTTTCATCACTTCCATTAGAGCAGCTTAGGCTTCTTCCTTCAATTCTATCAGTTCTGGATAAATACTTCACCTCCTGAAATGGTTGAATGATGACCAATTCTATTAGTATCATATCTGTGTATTTCTTCCATTTTTTTATGCTTCCTGCATATATTTTGCCCATATAATCCTTCAATATTTCATCTAGAGGTTCCTTTAGTTATTTCTGTTTGAGACATGCCAAGCATGTTCTTCCATTTTGGTTTTTGACTTCCAGATCTTTATACATGCCATCATAATACTTTCATTTGCCTTTGCAAGCTTCTCTCACAATCCTTCATCTCTTTCTTCATTACTTCATTCCACTTTAACCTCACTAAGTTCCAGAGAAAGTTCCAGAGTCTCTTCTGACATCTTCCCCCGCCCCCCTTGATTACCTGTCTTAATAACTTGTGGTTTTTTCACTTACGATATACTTGATACCATTCCACAACTCACCTGGTTCTGACTCATTAATGTTCAATGTGCCAAAGCTATTCTTTAGATGGTCTATATTTTCAGGTGGAATATACTCAGGGTCATACTTTGTTTCTTGTGGACTTGTAATTTTCTTCAACTTCAACTTCAACTTGCATGTTAGCAATTGATGATTTGTTCTGTAGTTGGCCCCTGACCTTCTTACTGATGATATTGAGCCTTTCCATCACCTCTTTTGCAAATATAGTCTATTTGATTCCTGTATATTCCAACTGGAAAGGATATATATAGCTAGCACATATGTTATTGGAGGTAAAGGAATTTGTAATCAATAAGCTGTTCATCTTGTTAAATTCCATATTGCAGAAAAACAACTTTCTTGTAATGAACAATTCACGTTATTGGCAGGTTCTATCAATATGAACTCGTGTGCTGTTTCCATTGCCAAGGTCATATTGTTCCAACTGCTCCTCCTTCTTTGTCTTCAACTTTCACATTGCAATCACTGGTAATTATCAGTGTATCTTGATTACATGTTTAATCAATTTCAGACTACAGAAGTTGGAAAACAGCTTCGATTTCTTCATCTCAGGCGTAAGTGGTTGGTGCGTGTATTTAAATAATAGTCACATTAATGTCAGTGTATGGACATTATCCTATTAGTGATAGTACTGTACTTTAGGATAGATCTTGAAATGTTCTTATAGATGGTGAATGTCACTTGGAAGTTATCATTCCCAGAGTAATAGATTGTGTGTTTATTTAATTCAAAATGGTTGCTACCCCTTTATTTCAGCTCACTGCTGAGAAGAGGCATCATAGTAGTTATGAGAGGGGCTGTGACCTGCAAGGCCAACAGTTCCCAACACCACCTGCTCTAGGGGACAAAGACCGTGCTTTGTTGCTCCTGTCAAGAGGTGCCGGCTCAGCGACTGACAGTGGCAGTTCTGCCCTGCCTTACAGGGTTAATATGAGTCAGCATCCACTGGGTGGTAGAGAGTTTTGGAGTTGGAGTGCTTAGGATTGGTGAGATTTATGTATTCTATTTTGTTTTATGACTTCCAATTTTCCTAGATTCCTACTTCATGTATTCTGCATTCTGGTTCTTAATGGATGCTTGCAGCTGCCTCCTCTCATTTTGAGTCCTGTCCTATCTTTAAATGAAGGTCCTTTTAGCTTTGCTCCCTTTATGTCATTAAGTTCAATTCTATTTGAAGAAGCAGCTCCTTCATAGTCATATTCTGAGTGCTTTCCAAACGAATCCTCTGCTATTTATAAGGTTTTCAGTGGCTAATCCCTCTGAATGGACTACCTATCTAGTCTTCCTAGCCTGTATTAATCTGGAAGCTCTGCTGAACCCTGCTTATCATGCACATGACCCTGCTGTTGTTTGAAACACTGGTGGCATAGCTCTCAGCACCACAGGAATATGGAAGCTACCACAGCACAACAAACTGACGGACAGAGTCAGGGCAATGCTACATTATGGTTGCTGTTCTGTGCCACGAGTCAGTTCCAACTCATAGCAACCCCGTGTACAACGGAAGAAAGCCCTGCACAATCCCCAGCCATCTTTGCAATTGGCCTTATGTCTGAGCCCATTATTACAGTCACATTGTCTTGTTGACATCTTGTCGACATAACTATGAAATTCTAAGCAAGCTAGTCTCTTTGAGTCTTCTTTTATACCTCAAGGGAAATGAGTGGCAATATAAATGTCACAAAATAATAACTGGATGCCGTTGCTGCTGTCACTGGGTGCCATTAAGTCAGTTTTAGCAACCTTATGCACAACAGAAGGAAACACTGCCTGGTCCGGCGCCATGCTCACAGTCTGTGCCCATTGTTGCAGCCACCGTGTCAATCCATCTCCTCCAGGGCCTTCTTTTCTCTGTCCCTCTCCTCTACCAAGTGTGATGACCTTCTCCAAGCGATAGAGAAGAATAGATATAATTGTTGAGCACAATGCATATAGGTACTCAAAATATGAGAACTATTAGAAAATTGGCATTAAATGTGCCTTGTCCAACTCTCAGTATTTGCTCTCCAATAGCCTAGATTAGATTGCTTGATAACTTAGTACCAGAAAATAACACCCGTGCTATTGGAGAAGAGCTTAATATTTAATAGACAATGTTTTCTTCTAGATGATCTTAGCTACCGCTGGCTTCTGAATGAATTCCCTGTATTTATCACAATGGATAAACGAAGATTTGTGTCACAGACCAATGGCAATCTTTACATCGCAAATGTGGAGGCATCTGACAAAGGCAATTATTCATGCTTTGTATCCAGTCCCTCAATTACAAAGAGTGTGTTCAGCAAGTTTATACCACTCATTCCATTACCTGAACGTAAGTATCCTATTTGGCACTCCCTATATGTCCATGGTTGTCTGTATAAAGTACACTTATTGCAATGAGAAAATGTCCAATGGGGTCAGGCAGGTGGATCGAAGATACACAATTTAGTCAGGACTAAGCCTTGGGCCTTAGCTTTTCAGAGGAAAAGGATTTAACAATCATTACTGTAAGATAACCAAATTCAGAGTAGTTACTTCTAGCTCAGAAAACTGTACAGAGCAACAGCCAGTATAATGGTGACTCTGGGGATTACTGGCTTTGGTTACTCGGTCATTCGATGCCATAGTAAGTTTACAAAGGACAACACGTGATGAGACCAAAGAACAACCTCACAGCTGCAGAATATGCAGAAAAGGCCGATTGACCAGTTGGTTATTTTAAAGGGACAATTTACATGAATAAGGTCTGCTGGTGGTGCAGTGGTTAAGGGCTCAGAAGCTAAGGAAAAATCAGCAGTGTGAACCCCGCCCCCATTGTTGTTCCATAAGAGGAAGCCATGCCAGTTTGCTTTTGTAAAGCTCAGCAGAGGCAATTGCATGCTAAGGTGTTACTGCCAGCTAGCCCTCGGCCCCAGGAACAGAGAGGCAGAGTCACCGAGGCTGCAAACAACAAAGGAGTTTATGGACTAGCTCGAGCTAGGGCCCAAGTGCTAAGGCACCAA
>NW_022103909.1:13811355-13823054 GCF_000313985.2 Echinops telfairi | reverse complement strand
ATTTCCAGGTGTGGTCAGCGTCATTTCGGGGGAGAGGGTGACTTTGTTAGAGAAATGAAACACAAGGCTATTAGAGAAGCGAAATTTAGGCCTGCCTTAAGAGGCTTGGCCTGCCATGGAGTCACCACTGTCTTACCAAAGTTACTTATTTACATGAAGCAAATTATCTCAAGAAGTGGTAGTTGCTACATAGGATGTCACTACTAAGACACCATGTTTGCTAACTATTGTCAGATGGGCTGATCTTTTTCCAAGATTCTGTTGAACTGCCCCTCTTGTCTTAATGCATCTTCTCCCAAGATAATCTAGCCACATTATACATATTTGGTTTCTTTACATTCGTTTTTAAATCCCAGTTCAAGCTCTCTCCTCTTAGCATGGAGTTCCCCCATCTTAGGAACACTGGCTTCAGAGTTGGTATGCTTAGGTTGGGCTCTTGCCTCGAAGTGTCAATATCAGAGGACAGTGGAGACAGGGCTATGATATCCTGAGGTTCCCCTTTCTGACTCTCCTCAAAACGACAGCCACATAGTTGATAATCCGTGAGCCTGTGTGGACTGACGGCCACTCGTTTTCTCCCTTCTCAGTCTGCAGAATGTCTCAGTCTGCAGTATGTCCCACGACTGTCTTCTCTGTACTTCCACGGAACTAGCCAAGCAACGGCCCTTATATTTATCTATTTGCTAACCATCTCAGTGGAAGAAATGTATCTCTTCCTGTTTACACTAATTCTTCCATTTGCTTTGTTTCCTACCTCATTTATCCATTCAAAGACCTCCTGAGATTGCTTATTTCCTGTCTAATCTGAATATTTAAGCTCTACCTCACTGCTTTCCTATGCTTATTATTTTCCAGGCCATGCATACAGATCTTGAATGGTCATATGCACTGCTGTCCAGAGGCCACGGTTCAGTCCCCACGCTACTGGACTGTTGGCACTGTCCCTCTCTCTTGCCAGGCTTCAGATCCCTCTTCCAGTTTTCTTTCTTCACACACAGCCTGCTGATCGCTTGCCTGCCTTGCCCCAGGACCTTTCTACTTTTTGTAGGAGACTTTGTGTCCTCCAAAAAACAAAATAAAAAACAAACCGTTTCCTAGTGAATCACTCTTAGCGGCCCTCTCAGAGGAAAGACTGAGCCTCATCCTTCCATGGAGCCACTGGTGGTCCCACACTGGTGGCTGGTGCTCAGTGGCCGCGTGGTTCGCAAATTCATGGCTTTAAATTTCCCCAGGTATTTTGATTTTGATCTTCATTCTAATTACCCTCTTTGGATCTTAATGCTATTTGGCTTATCACACAGCTTGCACAGATGTTATGTTCAAAGTGTTCCCAAAAACACTCCTGCAATCGCTCCGCTAACCCCCCTCCTATTTTGGTGCTCATTTCATTTAGCAACATTATATTTCTAGTCACTCAGAGCAGTATTTTTAATCATCAACTGTTCTTTCCCCCTTACCTTCAAGACAGCTAGTGCACTGGTTCACAAGTCGTGTGTAAGCACCAATAGAGTTCTAAGGAAAGGCAAAATGCAGAGGTTCAGCAGGCCTGGGATCAGAGCCAGGAAAATCTGCAGGTTCAACAAGCATCCCAGGTGATTCTTATGAATGGAGCCTTTGGTCTGCAGTGTAGACCACCTTCAAAAACATTCATCCTATCAGTGCCCTGGTGATTCTGCCTTTAAAATACAACTTGTGTTCCTCTGTTCCCTTTTGTCCCAGCTGTGCCCTTGTTCAGACCCTCACTTGATTTGCCTTAATAAATGAATCTTCCTTCTTTAGATCTCTGACTGAAAGATCTATCTTTTACTTTGCTCTGTCCTTTAAAACTTCCAACAAGATCTTTTACGTAAACCAAAGATACGATTTATATTCTTCCTCTTTTAAAACCCATTGGTGGTCACCCACTGAGAATACACGTCTCAAGGTCTTTCATGGCACATATTTAGCATTCCCGATTGTGGACTCAAGTTCATCGTCAACTATGTATCCTTCAACGTTGTTTGATTCCTCAACTTTTATTCTTTCCCTGTCTGCTGCCAGAGCATTGTCACATGGTGCCATTCCTCATCCTGAACTGGTCTGATTCAAATGCTCCCTGCCTAAACTTCCCACTGCTCCTGGGCACTGCCAGGGATACTCCTCGGCTGCCACTCTTCTAGACCTATGGTGTGCCACTCGGAGTTTGTTCTGGCTTGTAGTCCAGTCCTTGTGTACCTATCATCAGTGTTTGTCTCTTTTTGGTTGTACAATGTAATGTACACATCGTTGTTCAGACTTTAAGCAATATGTTTTACCATTCTGAGCTTGATTGAAGTGGTAACACATCTTTCAGAACTCTTGTGCAAATCAATGAAATAAAGCATTCTTGATTAGTACATGCTGTTGAATAAATGTTTTTCCCCTTTCTTTCCTCTGTTTACAATTTACTTTCCCCTTTACCTTATTTCTATAGTCACATCTTTCTTTTATTTGTCCCCTATTTTTTCTTTGCGTCCTTTTGCATGCTGCCTCTCTTTCTTCTTTTACTCCTTCTTCTTCTTCTTCTTAATTTCTATCCCCCAAAGTATACTTGTCATATAACTGACTTGAAGCTCCCTAAAGAATTTCTGGACTGTTTTAATGAATTGATTCAGATTGTCTATGCAGAATTAACTAATGTGACTAAAAATAATTAACTTTACACATACATAGTAGATAGAAGCAAACATATTTGTACAATGCGACATGATAGAATACTTTCCAGTTCCTGTATAAAGCACAGCTTTAATGTTGAAGCAATTCTCATCTTATAAAAATCACAATATTTAAAAAACAAAGATGTTGATCTGTTTAACAATTGATGGTCCTTTGTGTTTCTCTTAATATCAGGGACAACAAAGCCATATCCTGCTGATATTGTAGTTCAGTTCAAGGACATCTATACATTGATGGGCCAAAATGTGACTTTAGAGTGCTTTGCTCTCGGAAAGTAAGTACATGTGTATATTAATGAACATGTGTGGAAACAACAGCACCACTTGACTTCGTGTCACGCGGTGTGTGGTAACTCATGGTGCTGTTGCACACCGTCCCCTGGACCTTGTACCAGACCATACAGAATACTTAGCAATGTGTATTATCAGTCTTAATCATAGAATAAGATGAGGGGGCTTCACAATGTTTGCAGACAAATGGAATTGGAAGAGACTAAAATTTTTATTATCTTTCCTCTGATGTGAAAGTTATAAATAACTTAAATGTAATCTCTCTTAGATTACATTTAATATGAATATTAACAAAATTGTCTTGTAAAATTTTTCTGCATTTAGTTACAATGTTTTTAGAACATTATTAGTAACTGAGAGGTAGCCTTTTTGATTTCTCTTCTTTCCTTTTCAATTACCACTTCATTCTCAAAAAAAGAAAGTGTCGTAGGGGAAAAACGACCCTAACTTTAATGATAGTTTGTAGAGGAACTGTATGGAGTGGGGTACACCTCAGTTCTTTGCTTCACACACTGAAAGAATTTACACCGAAGCACGGTTTGTAATCTAAGTGGATTTTAATGAGGGACAGGACAAGTGTCAGGTTTTACAGTCTCAAAAGGGTTCACGCTGTTTCTGGAAAGTGGGCCAAGCTGCACAGAAGCCATGCTGGGGGTCACAACTGGGCACGAGTAACCATGTGGAAAAGAGTACCCTCACCTACAGAACTGGGCATGGGTTGGGGTGGGGGCGATGGAGATGCCAGGAGGCCAGAAGCCCAAGAACCCTAGAGACTTAGAGCATCCGAGCAAGTGACTGTGGGCCCTGAATGGGCCCAGAACAGGCACCTGTGTGCCAGCTCAGGGCAGGGAGACTCTCACCCTCTACTTGCTGCTGACCAGGAGCAGGGTAAAAGAGAGAGCGAAGCCTTCCCCCAGCCCAGATATTTCAAACCTCTGGCTGGGGAACGTGTGGTACATGGTATTGGTTGACCCCTTTGGCTGAGAAAGGCTGACCTGTGTGATGAACCTAAGGTCCAAGATACTGGTTTAACCTGGGCCTAGGGGCTTATGTCTGTGCATGTTCAGTTTGGGGTCTTCATAGGTGTCTAATGGTTGCCTGATTTCTTTCCAAGCTCCTCTATGGGGGCCTTTGCAGACATGGGAGGGACAACCACCCTGTCCCTAAGCTAGCTACGTAACAAAACCTTTATGAATCTTAAGCAGGACAAAGATACAGTCAAATATGAATCATCCAGATGAGAGAGCCCATCAGCCTGGGTTTTTTTAATACCATGCTTTTAAAAACCAGTCATAATGGTATCTGATGGATTCACAGACACATAACTACTTAAATAGATTATGAAAAACAAAGAAAACTGTCATAAAATTATCATCCAGAGGAGAGCGATCCATCCTAGTCATATGCTGGGCTATGGAGCAGGAAAGAGACAATGATTGGGTACATAGACTATTGCGTGTAAGAAAAGCTCAGAGGATTGGCTCTGAGACCATCAAGTTCAGGATGTGGCTCAATGCTTTGACCAGAGTACACGGGAAGGTTCAAACGGTAAATTAGCATAAAAGTTTTAGCCTTGTGTGTATGAATATAGTTGCAGGAATAGTTTTAGAAAACTCCTGTGTTTATGCTGAAGTACGACACACATTTTTTCCACACAGGCCTTTCGGAGTTAGCCCTGCTGATAATGTCATTTGGTGTGGTTACCACTCGATTAGTGATGCTACTGTAGCATCAATGTTATGCCCTTTTAAGAAATAAATGATAGGAATGTTTGTCAATAAACAGAAATGTGTACTCTGTGGGCACTTAGCATTCGTGTCTTTCATTTAAAGCCCTGTTCCTGATATCCGGTGGAGGAAGGTCCTAGAACCAATGCCAAGCACTGCTGAGCTCAGCACGTCTGGGGCCGTCCTCAAGATCTTCAATATCCAGTTAGAAGATGAAGGCACATATGAATGCGAAGCTGAGAACAACAGAGGGAAGGACAAACATCAGGCAAGAATTTACGTCCAAGGTAGAGAGACCATTTTCATGCTGTATGCGTCTTATTGAGAAGGAGTTCCCATGTACGGAAACTGGACTGTAATGATTCATCTCGTTGCTATCAAGCCAATGTCCTCCGACAGCACCGAGGGCAGAGCAGAACTGCTCCGGTTGCTTTCTGAGTTGGTAGATGTTTTTGTTTTTTATTTTTACACTTGGTGAATCTTTATGGTAGAAGAAAGCCTCATCTTTCCCTCATGGAGGCGCTGGTAGTCTCGAACCACCGATTTTGTGCAGCCCAATGCATAATCCGCCACAGCCCCTCAGCTCCTTGTAATGATTAGTAGTTTTCAAAGCGGCAATGTAGACTACATTTGCAGAAATATTTATGTCACAATAAAGATGTCCCATTTAGAAAAGGTTTCGTCTCAGAAACGCTACATCCGATCCAGTGTCTGTAGAACTGCTTGTTTTCTCAGCTTCTGCTCCAAATGTCCCCTCGGCTTTGACAGTCTACTTGCATGGCTCTCCCTGAAAGCCACTCTTTCCTCGGGGCCCTTTCCCTCCTGAGCTTCACCCCATTTCCTTGTAGAGTGGCTCTCTCCCTTGCTCCTCCTTCTCTCAGCCTGCTAACAACCTTTCAGGATCACGCTACACAATGCAGCCCCACTCCCGTGGCAGAGTAACGGTAGCTCCTACTCATGGATCTAAGCTTTTCACTGCTGACAGCTCTGTTGTTAGCACTATTTCAGAATCCTCGTGAACATCAAAATCCACATCGATTTTTTTTTTAATGGCCTGATCGCTCAAGTTCCTTGAAATTCTCCCTATCAGTGTGACTTCTTTTGTACCCTAGTTCAGCAACCGAAACCCAAGGTCAGACCTTAGATTCTCTGTTACCAAAAAGTGCAATTGCTTTGGAATCTCAGTTCTACGCATGGCCTTCTCTGACCGCCATCTCCCATCTGTCCAGTTCACCAGCTGCACTTGCAGTCTTTTGGTGTTTGTTGTGGTTAGGCTCCATAGAGTGGGAGTTCTATGCAAAGGGACAAAGTAGAACTGCTCGGCGGGGTTTTCTGTATAATATATCAGACCACCAGGTCTTTCTTCTACAACATGGCTGGAGGGTTTGAACTATCAACGTTTTAATTTGTGGAGAGCGCTTAACCTTTGGTCCACAAGGGCTTTTTAAAATCTGATGGCTATAATCCTTGTGATCTATGTGGGCCTATAATCAGTCAAACCTACTGTATTTTAAGTAACACTCACCTCCTATGCCCCACCCCACCTCTTTTTTATATCTGTAATACATCTTCCTCATTCTGGCATATTCCCTTTCAGTTTACTCACCTCTCTCAACTTTGTCTTGCTGTTTTAGCAATAGATTAATTCTGGATAAACCTCGTTCGATAGGGGAAAGAAAGGATTCCAGGAACTTGCATATAACTTGAACACTACGGTGCTGATTAGTCCATTTGACATTCATGATAACTAACGTCAAATTCAAGCTAGCTTCAAAAGAGGGCATAGAGTGCCCCAGTGTTATCAGTGCTGGTGTCAGCTGAATGATGGCTGGAAGCAGAGAAGACCTGACAGATGTTTCATTGAGTTTTGTTGGCTATGCAAAGGCATTCATGCGTGTGGATCATGCCAAACTATGGCTAGCCTCGAGGGGAAAGGGAACTCCAGAACATTTCCTTACGTGCACACCGTCCTTTGAACAGTACAAGGGGACAGCGTGAGTTAACATAAGAAGAAGTGTGCACCATGGTTATTTCTTTTTACCCTAGTTATTCAATCAAAGAACCTGAGACTCTGGGCCACGTGAAGGATCCTGAGGCATCGGGAGGAGAGGAAGGATGACAGGCAACCCGGGATATGCAGCTGCCATCACGCTGCTTGTTAAGGACTTGAAGTACTTGCTGATGAAGATCAAAGACTACCGTCTCCTGGTGGATTACACTTGAACATAGACGAAAGCCAAAGTTGACTGCAAAAGCAATATCTGATCAAAACTGGACCAACAAACAGCATCATGATAAACAGAGAACGTGTTGAAGTTGTCAGCACTTACAAATGGTGCATATTGCATTGGGTCGATCTGCGTTAAAGTATTGAAAAGCAAAGATGTTCTCTGAAGACTAAGGTTCAGGTTCTCAAAGCTGGGTATTTTCAATTGCCCCATATGCATATGAAAGCTGGATAATGGAGAAGACCAAAGAATCGATGATGTTGAATTGTGGTGTTGGCAAATAATAGTGTACATACCATAGGCTGCCAGAAAAAGAAACAACTCTCTCTTGGAAGACATACAACCAGAGTGCTCCTTAGAGGCAAAGCTGGTGAAACTTCCTTCACGTATTTTAGACATTGAAGAGCCCAGTCCCGGGAGAAGGTAGAGGGTCAGCACAACAAGGAACCCCCTCAACAAGGTGCGGTGACACGGTGGCTGCAACAGTGGGTGCTAATCTAGCAGTGATTGTGAGGATGGCCCAGGCCTGGGTGATTGTTCATTCCATTGTGTGTGGGGTCACTATGCGGTGGAACTCTGTCTATGGCCCCTAACAACCCTGGCGATGTAGATCCTTCATGTTGCTGACGATTATCAGACATGTCCCTACTCTACTCACTCTCGCTCGCTTAGTGAACTGTGTCTTATCTATTCCTCTTTCTTCAAACGGTCATACTACTTACTCCACATGTATCCATCAAGTCTATGTCTGCCAATGTTTCGAATTACTATACATTTTGTGACTTTTTCCTCAGTTATACCATTTTTAAATTTTCTTAAACTTTTAAAAAAGACCCCCTGGTTGTCTTGTGGCCTTTGAAAGGACCTGTCAAAATTGCTCCTTTGAAATCTCCAAATGCAGCTGCCAGGACTTTCTGCGCTGTCTTCTCTGACTCAAACATAACTGGCCTTGCCGAACTCTTCGGAAGCTGCTCTTTTGAATGGGCTTTATTTTGAAGGTATCCTAGCGCGACCGAGACAGTGTGTTTCTGAGAGAACTTGTTTGCAGCCATCCAGTTATCTCAGAAGCATATTTAGCCATGATCTGTTTGGAATAAACCTGTGCGTGTATGCACTGGAATTCTATTTGCAATACTATTTAAAATTTACCCTCATACAGTTAAGAATGTGTGTGTGAGAGAGAGAAAAGGTGAGTCCAAAAAGTGAAGAGAGTCATAATCAATAAAAATGTAAATCTTTAACACATCAGTTATTTTGAAAATAAATATTATGAGAGAAATAGCAGCTATTTTATGTTATTCATAGATTAGCTTTCCAATAAAATATGATTCACCGATAGCGAAATAATTAGGTATTGGATTTGAGTTGCCCGATTAAAGCTTACCTGAAGATCTATGGAAGTCCAATTTCAATGCTCTAACAGGGATCTTAAGATGCAAATGCGATCTGCTGCATCATCCTTCCAAATAAGGTTCACTGAATGCAATAGTAAGACTCAAGGTAAAGACCGATATGGCACCTGTGATGCTCTTTCCTTTGCAGCCTATCCTGAGTGGGTAGAACACATCAATGACACCGAGGTGGATATAGGCAGTGATCTCTACTGGCCGTGCATCGCCACAGGCAAGCCCATCCCTACAATCAGATGGCTGAAAAATGGATATGCGGTATGTATGTTCAAGTGCCTTGCTCTTCTTCACGTGTTTGGGCAGGTCAGCAGGCTGGTCTTGGGGTAAATTGAGCATGAGAGTCAATAGAGTAAGGATATTTGGGCCCTAAAACATAAAAGATTCCTTTAATAAAATGACTAACAAGTCTGAACATGCAGTGCCTTCCTTGAACATAAGCAACTGCCTGTAATCTTGTGCCTACCTTCTCTCTCCCTTTATTCTTCCTCTGTTCCACTTTCTCTCTCTTCCTACTCCTCCATCTCCACTCCCTGATGTTGCCCTCTTTTTCTTGCCACTGTTCCCTAACTCTACAAATGCAGGGGCAAAAGTACAGCTCTCAGTCCTACCGTTAGCCCTGGGGACAAGTAGCAGCAGGGGGATCCTCCTCTACCTCCCCACTGTAATCTCCCAGCTGGAGGGGACAGGTGGACTCTCAGCTCTGTAAGCTGCCTAGAACAAGAGCCCCTGGGCATGATGAGTGGGTTTGACTTCCCCATGCCACGGAAACCCCACTCCACCCACCTTAGGGCACAGTGGGGGCAGATCAACAGAGTGCATCTAAATGAAAAGACAACCAAGCCCAAAACATAGATAAAAGTATTTCAATGAAAGTTCATGAAGAATCTGTGTTTCACTTTGTGTTCTTTTTAGTATCATAAAGGAGAATTACGACTGTATGATGTGACTTTCGAACATGCTGGAATGTACCAATGCATCGCTGAGAACACACATGGAGCCATCTATGCAAATGCTGAGCTGAAGATCTTGGGTCGGTGCCATCTCTGATTTCTGTTAAATGTTCAGCAAGCGAGCAGCATGCAGACACATATGCACACAATGGTTGCAGGCTTTCTGCAGCTCATATCTCATTTCATCTTACTTTCTTCAATTGCTGACGTTAAAACTTTTAAAAATGTGGTTTAGAATGGGCTGATATTTGTGCCTTTTCGTTTTATTAAAAAATATTAGAGAAAAATAACTACAATATTCTTCTGTTGGTTGAAAATTTTAACAGCATGTATTTTTTAAACTAAATGGCAACTCCATGTTATTTTTAACTAAGCAGCCTGAATGCTGTAATAAATCCGCGGCAACATTGAGTCATTTTTAACATTGAAAGAACAAATCATTGAGCAAAATCCATATATGCCAAGTTAGACAAGCCTTGCACTTCCCGTGTCTTGTGTTCCCCCAAAGTACTCAGCAGTGACCATTGATGGGATGACACCACGTGTGGTCACAGGAGTCTTTGGTGCTGTCTGGTGTGATCAGTCCTCCAAGCTCATATTCTTCATATTCCAGACCATCAGGACATGCTTCAAGCCCCTTCCTGGACCCCCCTTTCATATGTCTTTTTTTCATGAAAATTGAAGCCTAAAAGAAGAAGAGGTCTAGCTTCTCCTGATCCCCAAACAATCCTTTACCTCTGACCCACATTCATTCCTTTTTCCTTTCACTGATACTCGTGCTTGATATCAACCTCTGCTTTTTGTATCTTTGATTCTAACACACGTGTGTGTGTGGATGAAATAACTATTTATATCTTTACTTTAGAATTTAACAAATTATTATATAAATTATATTTATATTAGACTAAATATATATTACACTATAATCCGTGTATCATATATTTTATTAAATAGTAATGTGATTTACTTAATGTGCAAGTTCACACGCATATGAATATGCATATGAATGTGAATATGTGTATGAATTTATAGATGTACCCAGTTACCATGGAGACAACTCTGGCCCCTGGTGACACCAGTTCCCACAGACTTGAACTTCACCGGGCTTGCAAGGCTGTGACCTTTCAGAAGCAGATCATGGGCCTTTCTTCTAAGATGCCTCTGGATGGGTTCAAACCACCAGCCTTGCACTTAGCATTTCGTGTCCTCAGAGGCATCTACATAGGAGATGCCCACTGGCATGGAGCTGAGCTCCATGTCTGTCCACCGGCAGGACAAAAGAGAACTGCCCAGTTGTCTTCCCAAGTCTGGGAACTTATGAAACAGGTGCCTCATTTTCCCCCCACAAAGTAGCTGGTGGATTCAACCACTGTGTCTTTTGTTTAACGGCCAAACATTTCACCTACACCACGACTGAAATGGCTTTGAGTTAGAGATAGTAGCACTGCCGTCAAATCCACTTAAGAGGAAAGAGCAGGCCCTATGTGAGTTTTCACAGGACAGTCAATCGCTCCAGTCTCTTATTTAGTTTCACTGTGGGACGGACAGAAAACAACAGAATTATACGTAATTTTTAGGTTAAATGTACATATAAACAATGTTTTATCAGGACCTTAGTTTATAATATTCAGCCCAGTTGTCTAGAACTGTATATCAAGAGTAGGTGAATTTTATGATATGTAAAAATAGAATTCAAAAGAGTTGTGAATTAAAAGAAAATGTTTTAGATATGGGATATTAGTTAGTAATGTCTGGTAGTATTTGATGAGAATAATACTTTCTAGTGACAATTGATCCAAAAAATTTAATAAAAGATAGACCTTATCTTAGAGTGGGGAGTTGTATGTTTTTCTTATTAATAAAAAAAATATCTATATTTTTTTTAGCTTTGGCTCCGACTTTCGAAATGAACCCTATGAAGAAGAAGCTCCTGGCCGCTAAGGGAGGCAGGGTTATCATCGAATGCAAACCCAAAGCTGCGCCTAAGCCAACATTTTCATGGAGCAAAGGGACCGAGTGGCTTGTTAACAGCACCAAGTAGGTTTAGAGAACTGGAGATCCAGCTTCAATCCACGAGTTTGGACCATACCCTAACCAGCCTAACAGCCATTGAGTCGAGGCTGATTCACAGTGACCCTGGAAGACCCTGTAGGCCAGGGTAGAACTGCCCTCGGGAGTTTCTGAGACTGTAACTCTTTTGGACAGTGGTTGGTTTTTTGTTGTTTTGTTTTCCCCTTGCTAATACAGGACTGGCTTTCATACGAACATGAAACTTTTCTCCACAAAAGATCAAGTAATAATAACATGAAAAGAAACAGTTGCCATTTACTGTCAGAATGTATAATAATTGAGGTGTGTGGGATTTTTTAAGAAAAGATTTTGTAATTTATAAGGAATTTTT
>NW_022103909.1:13804007-13810866 GCF_000313985.2 Echinops telfairi | reverse complement strand
TTCGCGGAATTTCATTTATCACGGTAGGGTCTAGAACCAATTAACCGTGATAAACGAGGGTTCACTGTATATGGTTTCAGACCTGATGCAATTACTTTATTCGATATTTATGTAGGACAGCTTGTTGAAAGGTGGTTTCAGAATACAAACCATCTCTATCTTTTGAAATAAATAGAAATGTACACTCTTCCTTATGAGTAAGCTGTCAACTTTTAGTGGCTTTGCAGTGTATGGGGAGGCAGTTTGTGACTTGCATAGATTATTTATACCAGAGTCACACTGAGCAGTTTCTTTCTTATAATAAATTATATGTATACTTATTATCTGTTCTAAATTGTGAGGAAGAGTGAACCAGCAGGGGGAGAGGGAAATGGGGCTTAGAGAAGGGCAGGCAGGACAAGCCATGGAAAGGTCCTAAGACAGCAAGTAAATAATACATAGAGACCCACAAGACCTAGAATCGGTCTTTCTGGCCTGTAGAAAAATGGCAAGTCACTTGAAGAGATGAGGCATGGTAAGCCAAATCTTCTGTACACAAAAGTATGGGCTTCATCTGACAATCGAGATGTGTAAAGTTACAGACAAGAGAGGAATGGGGTAGTTTTAGACTTTCCGTGATAGCATTATAGAAACTAGATTTTCTTCATTGGGTTTATTGAAACATTGGAAATTAAAGTGAAAACATATATCCATACTATCTGAACTGGAACTCGAACCTGTGTCACCTTGGCATGAAACTAGACCATGCCAATAGAGTTCCTTCTTGAGTTGACCTCCAGTTGAGCTGGGTGTAGAAGAGGGATGATGTAACACCAGCAGTTGCTTCTTGGAACTCATTAACTTTTAAGGTCAATATGTTTGGTATAAGAGTTAGTAAGACTGCTAGCAACAATAGTATTAGAAGAATCAATGTAAGAGATAAGCAGTGTGTTCCATTGGCTACTGAAGCAATGATGGTAAGACAAGGAGCCACACAGAGACCTTGCTCAAAGGATAACTCCATTCTAGGAATTTACACAAACAAGTAGTACAGCCTTCCCTGTTGGTCCTACCCTTAGTTTTCTCCCCTTGAAGGTAGAATATTGCTCTGAGTCTGATGGGAGCCGGTGCCACGGGCCTCCCCAGTGAAGTATTTCCTACCACTGTGTACTTGGACTTGTGTCTCCTAATTTACCAAGGTGTGTTTTACGAATAAGGAAAGAAAACCTAACTCCTAAACATCTTATCACTTGGCCCTGTTATAGTATTTTTAAAGTCTTGAATCATGTTTTATTCTTTAATGAACGTGTCTACAATTGCTCATTATATTTTCCCATGTATCTGTGGTAATTTGAGTATACTTTATAAATAGACAAAATATTTCATCTGCAAATAAGTTTGACTATTGTATAAAGAAAGGCTAAACAAGCACATAAGTATTCTCATGGGAGTAAAACAAATCTGACAAAAATATCCCCGAGGTAATTAAGTAACTGTCTTTAAGCCTAAATGTATTCACATCCTGATTTTAACTGTTAAAATTAGGATCATTCTGTTAGAATTAGAATCATGGTGACCAAATTACTCTGGATGGGGAGAGTGAGGCACTTGGGCTACCCTGACTGTGGAAGACTGAGCAACTCTCCCGTGTGAGTGGCCGATGGCAGTGGCACGGTGTTCTCCTGAGGTGACCTGGGGAAGACAGTGGTGGCAGGTGACCTCAGCAGGAATAAACCAAAACCCATTGCTTTTGAGTCAGTTTCAACACTGCAAGACAGAGCAGAATTGCTGCATAGGATTCTGAGGCTGTACATCTTTACAGGAGCAGCCTTCTGAGGGTTTTGAGCCAGCAGCCCAAGAAATAATCTATTACTGAAACTGCTACCAGCAGAAGTTCTGGAAGATCTTTCTCTAAAAAGAAATCCTTAAAAATAAAATGTTTGTATTTGTAATACAGTAGGGAAAAAATTCCCAACTTCAAAGTCTGAATGGCAGCTCTGAGGTCAGTCGCCAGAAGACTTGGGCTCATTCCTTTCAGAGCTGAAGAGGGTTTGAGCCTGTCACTGTGGGGATTCCAGGTAGTGTTGGAATACCACTGGCTTCAGTCAAACTCCATGCAGTTCATGAATGCAAAGACGATTTCTTAACTGCCTGCTGGATGATTCGATGAGTCATACCTCACTACTTAGTGAGATTTTGGCACACAGTAGTTACTCAATATTTATTTTAAAAACAATAAGCTAACACATACATAAGGTATAAACTTTTCTTCACACCACCCTCTGGGAGGGCACAGGTGGTCATTTGAATCAGAATAAGCTACTTAGGCTGGAGGGGTGGGGTGGGGGTTGGGGGCACAGCCATTGAGTGATCTGCTGAAGTTACAGTTTAAGCTCCAGGGTCTCAGAGGGTGCCTTGCATTGCTGCCTCTCATGGGGACATGGGGACGGATGGAGGACTTCCCAGCGAGAGCTGGAGGATGCTCTATAGAAGGCAGTGTGCAACCTATCCATCTTGCAACAACCAGGCCTCCCACCCATGAACATGAGCCCCCATCCCCCATGAGAAGACATCAAGAAAGCATAAGGAGCTACACAGGTGCCGGTCATCTCACATGGAATCCCAGGGACCCAGGCGCCTGATTGCCTCCACTCAGGGCGCCCACTCACATGGACCAGCTGAAGCTAGGCCAAACCCTATGATCCCATGTTCTCCTAGCGGGACAGTCCTGGTTTTTGACAATTTTTCCCACGTCCTGTGTCGTTTATAAAAAGTCCTGATTTTTGGAAAGAATGCACAACAAGCTAGGGTATACGGTTTTTGGCTGCCATGTGGCTATTTCGCCAGGATATGAGTTTTATCAATGGTGTCTCGCTTTACCAATGTTGAAATCTGGTCACCTTACCCTAGTCCCAAGAGCAACCCACATTCAGGGCACTGGGTATCACTGCCTTGGCCTCTGCCCTGTGTGGCCATCCAGGATGTCTGGACAGCATCTTGTCACTGCCAGCCCCACTGCAGGACACATGTAGTTCTGTGTTCCCCCCTCTGACCCTCCTCACTCCCCCAGTGCCTTGGAGAGGCTTTGCCCCTTTGTCTTGCTGAGTAGTGGAATATTATGTAATGTCCTTGTGTCTGTGGGTTCTGCCCATCAGAGACCCTAACAGGGACCTTAGCACTCATCATTGCCAGGTGTGCATCATTAATATGCAAAATAATAAGAGAGGAAGTCTTTTAAATAGCTGATAACAGTAGAAGGAGTACGTGTACATGCAGGGAGATCATTTAGAAAACTATTGCAACAATCCAGTGGCTAGTGCTAAAACAACTAAGAAATGTAGAGAAAGATTGTAAAAAACAAAAAGACTAGACTGTTTCACTTAAAATATTATCTTGGTATTACTATTGATTCACTTGTGTAAAATGTAATAATGGTCTAAAGATATTAGAGTATTTAGCCCAAAACATACTAAGGATTTCATTACATTAACTTGTAAATTGTGCATTTTGCTTTGCTTGTCATTTCAATAGAGTACTCATTTGGGAAGATGGTAGCTTGGAAATAAATAACATCACCAGGAATGATGGAGGCGTCTACACATGCTTTGCAGAAAATAATCGCGGGAAAGCTAATAGCACCGGCACTCTTGTTATCACAAGTAAGAAACCATTTGACTCATACTGTTTTGTTATGTTTTAATTGATAGTATTTAATTTCTGATGTTCTATACGACCTGTGAATCACCCTTATGTCTTTAAGTATTACGTGTATCAATAAGTTTCCTTTAAAAAAAAATCCCTTGTGCCAATCTCTTGCTTGATGAAATCATGCCTGGAGTTCTGAGTTGAAGATATCCTTTCCTTGGCAAAGAAAGAAAAGCACTGATTTTATCATTTCCGTGTAGCAGTTAAATGGTGTCTCATCTTTTCTTGAACTGTCTTTACTCCTCTATTTAAAAATGTGTAGATCCAACGAGAATTATATTGGCGCCAATCAATGCTGATATCACGGTTGGAGAAAATGCCACCATGCAGTGTGCCGCTGCCGCTGACCCTGCCCTGGACCTCACCTTTGTTTGGTCCTTCAATGGCTATGTGATTGATTTTAACAGACATAATATTCACTACCAGCGGAATTTTATGGTATGTCTTTTAAGTTCCATCTTATTAACATCTGATATCGTGTGCATCTGCTGTGTAACTTCTCTTACTATAATCATTGAAAAGAGATTGAAAAGCAGGTTTTAAAAACCTTCGCATGGCCCTCTTGATATTAATTTAGTAATACCACACCTTTTAAAAATTGGGTAACCCTATGTATGGGTTTTGGGTGAAGATATTAATCAATTAATGTTCAGTGACCTTTCGGCACTTTCTCCCCTACCTCGCAATATAATTTTCATATTGCCTTCTACTCTACCTCAGCATATACCATCTCTAGGTTCACTTTCATTTTAAAAAGTAAAAGCATGAAATGTGTACTTTGATATTATGATTACTTTAAAGCATTTGCTTTATTCTTTGGAGGCTAAGGAAATAGACAACGTATGCATGTTGGAAGGCTTGGGAAATTTGTTTGAAGGAGGTTAGAAGGATATGTTTTATTTTAAGAATTGGAAGGCATATACACATAGTACATAGTCATATCAATAACTAAACTCCAGGAATAAACCTCTGGTAAGTAAATCAGGAGCAGGACTATCACTGTACTAGATGCGGTCTAGTGTTACAAGGTATTTAAGAGGCCAATTGATCAACCTTCTTAGTAGTCTTCTCTACTAGGGATGTAATTTTGAAACCTAAGGCATTGTTTAGAGCAGGGCTTCCAAAACTCACTGCCATCAAGTCAATGCCGACCCAAAGCGACCATATGGCACTGGGTAGAACTTCCCATGTAAGTTTCCGCAACTGTAAATCTGTACAGGACTGGAAAGCCCTGTGTTTTTCCCATGGGCGACTGGTGGCTTCAAACTGCTGAACCTCTGGTTAGCAAGCCAATGCTTAACCAAGGCACCCCCAGGGCTCAGAAGCAGAGCTTAGAACTGATTCATTGTGGCACAACCCCCAGGTGGGAATTTGCATTTCCACACCAGCTGCACCGACTTTGAATCTCCATTTAAATTAGGCCTGGTGGCAGAGTTGGGTCAGCAGTTTGAAGCCACCTGTTGCTGCTCTTGAGAAAGATGAGCCTTTCTATACCCGGAGAGTTGCAGACTCTGAAACCCCCAGGGGCAGGTCCCACCTGTCTCACAGGGCTGCTCTAAGTTGGAATGGCCTGGCTGGCCAGGAGTTTGGTTTCTGAATGGACGCATACAAATCAGCTGGGAGTCTCCAGGAACCACTTTGAGATCCTGTAACATGTAGATTCTGGTTTGGTGTTATCTGGAATGGAAGGGTAAATTCTCCCAGGGGTTTGAACCAGAATGATCCAGTTAAAAGCCCCGATTTAGAACATATGGTTAACTAATGAGAAGTGTAGTTTCCGTTTTAGAAGTCAATGACTAACATAGAAGTTGAACATTTTTATTGAACATTGCATTGACTCAGTAGAACATCTCAGATTTTTTTACATCTCTAAATTAAGACTATTGACTTACACATTTGATAGTAATATATGCTTTTACATTTTCCAGCTTGTTTTGTTTTGGTTTTCTCTTCTGGAATTTTTCAATTTAAAAAGCCAAAGCAAGTTTTCAATCAAGTTAAACAAGACTGATTTTAACTACAGGGAAACATGTCTTGTCACACTTTTATAAGTACATGTACCTGAGCAACAGTTGGTGTAATAATCAACGTTCATCTTTCCACATATGAACTGTACTTTTAATTCTTATCTTTTTACTTGGTCTAGATTAACGGTTCTCAACTTGGGGGTTGTGACCCCTTTGGGGGTCTAATGACCTTTTCACAGGGGTTGCCCAATTCATAACAGTAGCAAAATTATAGTTATGAAGTAGCAACAAAAAGAATTTCATGGTTAAGGGTCACTACCACATGAGGAACTGTATTAAAGGGTCACAGCATTAGGAAGGTTGAGAATAACTGTACCAAATACTACCTATTTTTTAATCATTTTAAGAGGGGGGAAATGGGCTAAAAAGAGAGTTGTGTGGGTTTTTTTAAATTGATTTTGGAATTTCTGTCCTTTATACTCACCTTACTTATAAGCTTAATTTCTAAGGTATAACCTGATTTCTAAAGTAGACATGGGTTGATTCTTTTCCATGACAACTGTAGTCCAGACTGAACCAGACCCCCTGACATGAAGTCAATTCTGACTCAAAGCGACCCTGTAGAGCAGAATAAGACTGCCCCTTTTGGTTTACGAGGCTATGCAGCTTTATCAGACATATGAATATCTAGAAATGTTTAAACCTAAAAAAATATTTCAAAGCCAAATTTTGTATTTTCCTACTTAATTTTATCACTGGTTTATTCAATTGTGCTTTGGTTTTGACATGCTGTTCTTGAATGTGGCCACTAAGTGGCAGTAATGCATAAGGTTTCAAATATCACATGCTAGCATACTTGAGACTAGTAACTATAATATTAAATACATACAATTTCCTCTGCTTATCTGTCACCGGTAAGATTGTGGGTGATTTTAAAATTTAAGCTTTGTATGTCTTCCAATTAAAGTCATATGATGATGAGAGATAAAAGTAGCTATACATTATGGAAGATCTGCATTTGCAAATACAGTGAACCCTCGTTTATCGTGGTTAATCAGTTCTGGACCCTACTGTGATAAATGAAATTCCGCAAAGTAGGATTCCTTATTCAAGTGAAATGGCATGCAACCTCCACGATTTTCTTGCCATCTTTGATCATATCCAAAAGTTTTACCTTTTCCTGGAAGGTGAGCATCTTCCTCTGGCAC
>NW_022103909.1:13795248-13802785 GCF_000313985.2 Echinops telfairi | reverse complement strand
CTGTTATGCAATCTTTTCAGAACCTCTAACTAGAGAGCTTGATGGACAGTCTGACTTGTTGGAATGAATCCCAAGTGCACTGTCCCCCTTACATCAAGAAAACATGTAAGCATCGATTTTTGTTTTTGGTACCCTTTGTATATCAAAAATTAATATAAAGTTATTGTTTGAGACCACCAGCCTCTCTGGGTGAGAAAGATGAAGCTCTCTATTCTTGTAAAGAGTTGCAATCTCAGAAATCCCCAGGGGCAGCTCTGGTCTGCCCTATAGGGTCGCTATGAGTTGGAATCAAATCACCAATAGTGAATATAATTGCTTCATTCTGTTAAAGTGATGTAGCAAATAATCATACAAATTATTCAATGGAAGTCCAACTATACAATATTTTATTTTTATTTTCCAACTCAATAGCTCTTAGAGTACATGGAAAATGCAGATACATTGTATTTAATTGTATAATCCCTTTTGTCTTGGAAAGTTCTCAAGACTAGTGGCACACAAAACATGCATCTAAATATATCATTGTATTTCTCTCCCATGGGGGTACTTGAAATGCAAAAATGTATTTGTACATTAACCACCCCATTTACACTTCAATTTTGAGTTCTTTTCTTCTTTTATGAGGTGTTTTCTTTCAACTTTTTGGTAACAGCACATTTTAAAAATTGCGATGCAGCAGTAAGTTATGGCATGTCACGATGAATCTATCAAACTTACATTTTTTATGTAAGAGAGTCACTCAGGATCCCGCCACCAGTCAGACATGGGTCCTAGACAGACTCCACTCTTCCTTGGCGTCCTGAGCCGGAGCCAGAGGAAACCCCGCAGACTCGTATTTCCCTTCTCTAAAACGCTGTCAATGAATAATCCACGTACCTCATTCATGTTGCTTCACGGGGTTACAGAGCTGGTTACTTCACCTTATTTGTGTGCAGATTACGTGACTGTCTGTAAATGACTTAGCACAGAGCTGGGCATAGTGCAAGTGGCTATTATTAATACTTTTTGATAAGAAACAATCATTCCGTTAAGTTTCTGGAGCGGGTTATACCTCGGTTCTTTGCACGCTCAAAGAATTTGCGCCAAAGCACGTTGTAGAATCCAGGTGATTTGTTTTGAAGGATAGGACAAGTGGCAGGTTTTACAGACTCAAAGGGGTACATGCTGTTTCTGGAAAGCATGCCATGCTGTGCAGAAGCCGCGCTGGGGGTCACAACTGGGCACGAATAACCATGTGGAAAAGAGGACCCACACATACGGAACTGGGGTGGGGGTGGGGGGAAGCCAGAAGCCCAAGAACCCTAGATGCTAAGAACATGTGAGCCAAGAGGCTATGGGCCTCCGGTAGGCCCAGAGTGGGCTCATGTGAGTCTGCTCCAGGGAGGGAGACCCTCACGCTCCACCTGCCGCTGACCAGGAGCAGGGCCAAAGAGAGAGAGGGGCCTTCTCACAGCCAGGATATATCGAACTTCTGGCTGGGGAGGTGTACATGGTATTAGTTGATCCCTTGGCTGAGTTAGGCTCACCTGTGTGATATACCTAGGTGGGTGTTTCCAAGGTATTGTGTTTACCTGGGCCTAGGGGGCTTGGGCCTGTGCACGCTCAGTTTGGGGTCTTCCCATGGCTATCTAATGGTTGCCTGGTTTCTTTCCTACCTCCTCTGTGGGGACCCTTGCAGGCGTGGCAGCGACAACTCTCCTGTCCCTAAATCTAGATACTTAACAATTTCTCAATGAAAATTCCCAAAGCTTTTGCCTGTTAGTCCCCGCCCCCTTGACCCCCACCCCCCACTCCCACTCTGCATTGACCTCACTTTTTCACAATTGTGGGAATACTGTGTGCTGTACTGGAAACCTGGTGTGAGACAAACATTTCTAAGAATTTGTTTTTTAATGGAAGGCAATGAAGAAGAGGCTAATTGACATTTAGAGAAAGGTAACTTGCAGCAGTAGGCTACCTGCTTTTTAAGTATTTCTCACCCTCTGTAAAGTTGGTATCATTATGATTTTCTTAAAGTTTGAGGGGGAAAACCTTGGGGTTAAAAAGTTTAAGTAGGTTGTCCAGATTAATCACATAACGCATTACTGAGAGAGAAGGGATTCGAAGTCAACCAGTCGGCCTGTGTAACTCCACCACTTCAGTTTTCAACCTATTTGTAAATATTCATAACTGTACCTGTATAAAAGCTTCTTTTAAAGCTTTGATGGCACAATGGGTAATGAATTGGGCTTCTAACTGCAATGGCAGCGGTTCAAAAGCCCAGGCCCTCTGTGGGGAGGCCCTGAGGCTTCTACTCCTGTACAGACTTATAGTCTCTCGAAAACCCCAGGGGCAGTTCTACTCCCGGTCGATAGGGTCTCTGTGCTATGGGTCAGAATTGACTCTGTGGACATGAGTTTGGATTTTTGAGAGGTTTCTTTTATATCTACTTAAATTATCAATTATTTGATACAATGCTTGAGAGTATTGCAAAGATAATATTTTTTCTACAAAATCTTATTTAATGGACACTTGGCATTCACTCAGGGTATTCAAATGACTTGACTCTGTCTATCCTGTTAGCAGCATTTGTAGTACACTATAAAATGATATATTTAGCTTCAGATGATCTAATGTAACAGTTTAGGGAATTCTTAAGCCACTCCTTTAGATAGCTAGATGCTCTTGCATCTTTGCTAGTTTGTGGGCATACAAAGAGAGAGACAATGCTGCATAGACAGTACTCCCTTCCAGTCAAAGATAGTCCTTACCTTAAGATTTTTACTTATTTTTGGAAGAAAATATTCATTATCCTGAACATGTCTTATGAGAGTGTTTGTATTTCAGAAATAACCATTTCATATTAGAGGGTCCTTTCATTTTGACCAGAAATTTTGCTTCTGTAAATGTGCCAAAGGAAGAGAGAAAATACAAATAATATTAATAGTAATCATTATAAAACAGAACATATTTAGGTCATTTCCATTTTGCTGAACAAGAATGTGAGTAATGGGGTGATGTAGAGCATTTGGTCCCATGAAGTAAACAAGGAGGAAGGGTCAAATTAGGCCAGAGTGGGGTGGGAGGAACAGAAGAAAACAAAGCAGGCACAATGAGATGATATCAGCCCTAAAGGTGTGACTCTCAACAGGCAGTGATTTCATCCCCTGGGAAACACTTGGCAGTGTTTTAAAACATGTTCGGTTGTCACAGGTGTGGGTATTGGGGCGTTGCGGGATCTGTTAGAAGTGCTGATTCTGGACAGACTACAATGCCCAAGCCAATCCCTAAAATAATGATCAAGCCTAAGTTGTCAGTAGTACCAAACTTGAGAAATCTTGTTTTCATATAAAGATAAAGGGACCCAGGCAAACCTGGGGACTGCCCACTGAATAAACTTAAGCATGGTGGATGGGATTGGAACACAGACTGTCAAGTGAACAAAAATGATCAGAATCCAAATAGAAGGAAGCATTTCCTAAACTGGCTTGCGTAGTAGAGGATAGATGGGCTGTGCCTTGTAAATTTAACACTCCTGAATGTTAATAAACAGGGAAAGACATAGGTAATGACTGTACAATCCTCTAACATAGTTTTGTGACCCACACGAAACTCGCAAAGGCACTTTGCTCCTGGCCCAAATCTCTCTCCTCTCTTCTTACTAGGAATTAATTGGACAATAGTTAAGGAATCCGAGAATCTTATCACACCTTCGTCTGTCTGAGTATGCAACTTTCCTGGCCTTTCCAGGACCCTAAAACACCATTCCTACAATTGACTGTTCATTTTATTTGACATTTGCCATCAGTAAACTCAGGGGAGTTAAGCAGGTGCCATGGAGGAAATTGCGACTCCTGGTAGCCTCGGTGTGCTCCCAGATATATTCCTCAGGGTCTCCAAGGCTGTGGCCCAAATTTAGGAAGATCCTCAGACCTTTATGTTGTCGTTTGTGTCACTCAGGACTGCCCTCTGATTACTTGTTGAGTCTCTATAGTGAGCTTGGCTGCCTAAGATTAGCACAGCTCCAGGGTAGAGACCCAGGCTGCTGAAAGTGACCTCTTCTACAGCATCTTGTCCAAGCATTTGGTGCTGGGGATGACAAGTGAATTAAATAGGCACTTGTTTTTGAACAAGGACAGAACAAAGGGGACGTGTTGGTTATGCATAGGCGTCTTAGCTCTGATCTTACCTAGACTATGCCCTGGACAACAAGATCTTCGTCTGCTATAATGATTTTAACTTGTAATAAAATCGAGTGGTTCAGATTCCTGTATATGGCATGAATGGTTTCCCAGGGGAAAGGAAGAAAGGGGTATTTATATTCTGGAAGTCTTTTGATTTAAACTTGGGCAATTTCTGAGTGGTGAGCCACATACACACTTTGGAACATCCCTGCGCTCTGCTACCACAATTTCCAGTATGTGACTCAGCCCTCCGCCTGCGGAGGGAGGCATGTGTAATGCAGCCAAGCGGCGGTTTTTAGTGGAAATAGAGGGAGCGTTCATATCTAATTTGTGGCCAGAATATGCTGAGGCCCATGATCTTTACTTGCTTTGTAAGCGTTCTCTCGACCACTGGGAACCTCAGCTTCTCCTGAGGTATGGAAAGTGCTAGCACCATCTCTAAAAACTTCAGGGAAGCTTCGATACATATACCACTATCTCAAAATGAGATTGTCTATTTCTCCTTTGCTTGCCCTCTGAGAAGGTTTTCACGCCACTCCTTGGTCAGATGCATTGCAGAGATAGAGCAAGTGAGAGTCAGCCTGGCTGAATTACAGCATGCCTCCCTTCGTGTGTGCCCTGTGGGAGCTACCAGATCTCTCTCTACCTACCTGCAGCCTAACATTGAAACAAAGATGAATTTGACATTGTAAATTTCAAAGTCGTTTAATTAAAACTTTTTGGAGACAATTGTAATAAGTATAAATTTAATATACTTTAATAAGTAGACATTTAATGAAATGTTTTAAGACATAAAACAGTTCCTGTTTTTACTACATCTGCTACAGAATCAAATGCCTAAGCACGTTTGTGACCGTGCATAAAATAAGTATTGCATTTCAGACTGGAGTTTGAGAAAAGAAAGAGAGCAATTTCATTTAAAGTTTTTAGATATACATCATATTAACAATAAAACAAGGTCTATTAGGGTATTGCCACTTGGTCATCTTTGTTTTTTTTCTAACCTCAGTTTTATTTTTATTGTAATAGAGGACTAAAACATTTCAAATTTCAATTTTCTGAGAATTAAAAAAATTTAATCTAATAACATGACTCATTGAGGTAGTGGGTATTTAGTATCAGGATTAGCTTTTGATTTGAACTATTTTACAACCAACATACTAAGTTCACATGAAAAAAATATAAGAAACTTAAGTGTTTCTTAAAATTATTTTGATGAAAGTAGTTCTTTTTCTAATATACGTCTTGTCTCAGTCATAATAATTTGAAGATATTTTAGTTAATATATTTCTCTCAGTAAATATTAACAGCGTTAATAGTCAAGGTATCAGAGCACATTACTTCAGTTTCAATGAGTAAATGGACTTTAATTTCTATTAACGTATTTTATATTACTCTACTATATTTTCCTCGTTAGAAAATTATATATTATATGGGCTTGTTAGCCTTAATCATAATTTAAGAAAAGTTTTTTACAATTACCTTTGCCATATATAGACTCATACTCTCTATCTCATTTTTAAAGAATAGGAGTTAGAAATAATAAAATAATACCTGTTAACCATCTTCCTAAAATGAATTCTTTTTTTAATAGTATCAAAAACTTAGAAACTTCAGTTTTCCTATATGTTAACTATATTCTTATTCATTAATTAGATGTTTATTCATTAACAAGATGTTTATTCTTATTCATTAAATATATCATTAACTATATGTTTATTCTTATTCATTAACTGTATGTTTATTCAATTTTCTCTAAGCTCTTTATATCATAAAATCGATATATAAGTAATTTGAAATATATCATAGTAAACATGAAATAGTAGTAATCGTTTTTCTTAATTTACCTATATTATACCATCATCATTTTTTACTGAAAGATTGTGCATGATTACTCACACATGCCTACTTGATAAAACTATTTTAGATCATTTCTATTTATTAATTCATTGATGTGATATTTCCTTATTACATTTCTATTGTGTGCCATATATTGCATTACGTATTTGATATCTAACAGCGTACCTAATCTTTCTACCAAGGAAGTATAGTCTATTGAGAGATGAAATGCTAGCCAATCCTAGGAGAGACAGATAGTAACAATGAGAGTGTATTTGAATTGAAGTTCGCCAGGTGATGGAGGTGGGGCTCAGAGACTCTAAACAAATACAAGTGGCATGTGCAAAGGTTCTGCAGGTAGAGACCACTTGCCAAAATGTACAGTGGTAGGAGAGGATGAGGTGGAGAAAGAGAAATGGTGAGGAAGACAGTGGTGATTCGGAGGCAAGCTGATCTCCTTCAAAGTTCTGATCAAAGAGCTGCAGGGGTAGCCACCTCTCATCTGTCAGTGTTGCTGTGGTCCTCTTAAGGTTTCAGCAGAGCTTCCAGTCTAAGACAGACTGGGAAGGAATACATCTACATCTGAAAATGAGCCAATGAAAATCCACTGGATTAAAATAGGCAGATCATAAGCAATACTCAGCCATGAGGATGGTGAAGACTGGGCAGCACTTTATTCCACTGTGCATGAGGTTCCGAGGGAGAAAGGTCACCACGAGGCAGCTATCAACAGGGGCCAGAGTGCATACTTTATACTGACATCAGAGAACTCGCATCATGTGTTTAGGGAAGGCTGTGATGACCGTGGACTACATATGTTCTTGCTAACTGCTTATAGCCAGACAGAAGTAAATATATATTCTTAAGAGCAGAAGTCAGAATTCTAAATAAGCAGCTTGCGTAGCTAATTCAGCCATAATGGGTGTTATGTTCCTGAATCTATTCTTGCTCCTGAGGATGTAATGCTAAACAAAACAGGTATGCTTCTCCTCTCCTAAAACTGACAGGCCAGCAGAGCTCAATTTTAGTAACATAAGCTCACAGATGGTTGCAGTTGACAAAGTACAAAGTTATAGGACAAAATATAACAGAGTCCTTCCTATCTAGATGATATAATGGGAAAACATTGGCTTGAAGAAATGATTTGGGTGCTGGGAGGTTTAAGTAGGTGTTATTCCGTGAGAGTGGTAGGTGGTGGGGGGTGAGAGGATCACAACTCGAAGAGAGTAACACCATAGAGAAACCACAGTGAGAGAGAACAAGATGTAGCGGAGATCCTGAAAAGGGGAAGTTCTTTCTGGAGGACAGAGTATTAGTGGGGCTTTGGGACAAGGTGAGACTGGAGAAATGGACAGAGCCTAGAGGCTGGAGATCCCATTTGGCCAGTATAAGACGTCTGGCCTTTGTTCTGGGACTGAAAATAAAAGAGGCCCTGATGCCAGGGGCTTCAGTGGAGAGCAAATGTTTTGAGAATGATGAGGGCCATGAATGTATAAATGCGCTTTACAAAACTGATGTCTGTATGGATTGTGATA
>NW_022103909.1:13786995-13795148 GCF_000313985.2 Echinops telfairi | reverse complement strand
GTTGTTTTCTCCTCCAGATTGTTCATCCAGCCTGTCGTATCCAGACAGGCCTGTGGAGACAACATGCATAAAAACAAGACAGAGCAAAACCAAGCAACACTAATGAAATGTTTTAAGACATAAAACAGTTCCTGTTTTTACTACATCTGCTACAGAATCAAATGCCTAAGCACGTTTGTGACCGTGCATAAAATAAGTATTGCATTTCAGACTGGAGTTTGAGAAAAGAAAGAGAGCAATTTCATTTAAAGTTTTTAGATATACATCATATTAACAATAAAACAAGGTCTATTAGGGTATTGCCACTTGGTCATCTTTGTTTTTTTTCTAACCTCAGTTTTATTTTTATTGTAATAGAGGACTAAAACATTTCAAATTTCAATTTTCTGAGAATTAAAAAAATTTAATCTAATAACATGACTCATTGAGGTAGTGGGTATTTAGTATCAGGATTAGCTTTTGATTTGAACTATTTTACAACCAACATACTAAGTTCACATGAAAAAAATATAAGAAACTTAAGTGTTTCTTAAAATTATTTTGATGAAAGTAGTTCTTTTTCTAATATACGTCTTGTCTCAGTCATAATAATTTGAAGATATTTTAGTTAATATATTTCTCTCAGTAAATATTAACAGCGTTAATAGTCAAGGTATCAGAGCACATTACTTCAGTTTCAATGAGTAAATGGACTTTAATTTCTATTAACGTATTTTATATTACTCTACTATATTTTCCTCGTTAGAAAATTATATATTATATGGGCTTGTTAGCCTTAATCATAATTTAAGAAAAGTTTTTTACAATTACCTTTGCCATATATAGACTCATACTCTCTATCTCATTTTTAAAGAATAGGAGTTAGAAATAATAAAATAATACCTGTTAACCATCTTCCTAAAATGAATTCTTTTTTTAATAGTATCAAAAACTTAGAAACTTCAGTTTTCCTATATGTTAACTATATTCTTATTCATTAATTAGATGTTTATTCATTAACAAGATGTTTATTCTTATTCATTAAATATATCATTAACTATATGTTTATTCTTATTCATTAACTGTATGTTTATTCAATTTTCTCTAAGCTCTTTATATCATAAAATCGATATATAAGTAATTTGAAATATATCATAGTAAACATGAAATAGTAGTAATCGTTTTTCTTAATTTACCTATATTATACCATCATCATTTTTTACTGAAAGATTGTGCATGATTACTCACACATGCCTACTTGATAAAACTATTTTAGATCATTTCTATTTATTAATTCATTGATGTGATATTTCCTTATTACATTTCTATTGTGTGCCATATATTGCATTACGTATTTGATATCTAACAGCGTACCTAATCTTTCTACCAAGGAAGTATAGTCTATTGAGAGATGAAATGCTAGCCAATCCTAGGAGAGACAGATAGTAACAATGAGAGTGTATTTGAATTGAAGTTCGCCAGGTGATGGAGGTGGGGCTCAGAGACTCTAAACAAATACAAGTGGCATGTGCAAAGGTTCTGCAGGTAGAGACCACTTGCCAAAATGTACAGTGGTAGGAGAGGATGAGGTGGAGAAAGAGAAATGGTGAGGAAGACAGTGGTGATTCGGAGGCAAGCTGATCTCCTTCAAAGTTCTGATCAAAGAGCTGCAGGGGTAGCCACCTCTCATCTGTCAGTGTTGCTGTGGTCCTCTTAAGGTTTCAGCAGAGCTTCCAGTCTAAGACAGACTGGGAAGGAATACATCTACATCTGAAAATGAGCCAATGAAAATCCACTGGATTAAAATAGGCAGATCATAAGCAATACTCAGCCATGAGGATGGTGAAGACTGGGCAGCACTTTATTCCACTGTGCATGAGGTTCCGAGGGAGAAAGGTCACCACGAGGCAGCTATCAACAGGGGCCAGAGTGCATACTTTATACTGACATCAGAGAACTCGCATCATGTGTTTAGGGAAGGCTGTGATGACCGTGGACTACATATGTTCTTGCTAACTGCTTATAGCCAGACAGAAGTAAATATATATTCTTAAGAGCAGAAGTCAGAATTCTAAATAAGCAGCTTGCGTAGCTAATTCAGCCATAATGGGTGTTATGTTCCTGAATCTATTCTTGCTCCTGAGGATGTAATGCTAAACAAAACAGGTATGCTTCTCCTCTCCTAAAACTGACAGGCCAGCAGAGCTCAATTTTAGTAACATAAGCTCACAGATGGTTGCAGTTGACAAAGTACAAAGTTATAGGACAAAATATAACAGAGTCCTTCCTATCTAGATGATATAATGGGAAAACATTGGCTTGAAGAAATGATTTGGGTGCTGGGAGGTTTAAGTAGGTGTTATTCCGTGAGAGTGGTAGGTGGTGGGGGGTGAGAGGATCACAACTCGAAGAGAGTAACACCATAGAGAAACCACAGTGAGAGAGAACAAGATGTAGCGGAGATCCTGAAAAGGGGAAGTTCTTTCTGGAGGACAGAGTATTAGTGGGGCTTTGGGACAAGGTGAGACTGGAGAAATGGACAGAGCCTAGAGGCTGGAGATCCCATTTGGCCAGTATAAGACGTCTGGCCTTTGTTCTGGGACTGAAAATAAAAGAGGCCCTGATGCCAGGGGCTTCAGTGGAGAGCAAATGTTTTGAGAATGATGAGGGCCATGAATGTATAAATGCGCTTTACAAAACTGATGTCTGTATGGATTGTGATAGAGTTGTATGAGCCCCTAATAAAACCATTAAAAATAAATTAAAAAAATAAACTAAAAAAAATTTCATTATCAGCAATAACACACACAGAAAAGAAAGTTTCAAAGTTTCTATTTATTTGTTTTTCCTGGGAGGAGGCATGTGCATTTTCAGGAAGTTTCTCTGGGTGCCAGGAGGAGAAAAGGCCGAGTGGCATGGGGCTGAGGGTGGTATTGAGCTGAAGAAACTGCAGCCGTTCAGGTAAGATTGCTGGAGACGTAGATGGAGGTAGAGGCAGCAGTGACACAAAGCGTTCATGAGCCTTCCTGCGACATTCCATCTGTCCAGTCACCACACACTGTCCAAAGACTTGGGGGGCAGTCTTAACCCATCCTCTTCTTCATCTTCTTTCCAATTGTATCAGACATGGAATTTTTTCCCTTCTTTCCATCACGGTGCCTCAAAGAAAGAATGGACAAAAAGAATGGTAGGGGGAAAAACATCTTCTATCCCGGGAATTTCCAGAAATCTTGGACTCTGTTCAGTAGGAAGCTTAACTTCCAGCACTTTATCGGACCATAAATAGGATATTGTGACACACAGAGGTTTTCATGGGCTAAGTTTCAGAAGCATGTTATCCATCCTTCCTTCCTATTCTTTCATAGTCAGAAAGCTCGCCTGAATATTGTTTACCGTAAGTAACCCTGCCGGCTATATAAATACGGAGGGTGGAGCTTCTAGCACCATAGCAACATGTGCCCCATCACAGGCTCACAGCTGACAAATAAGTGACAAGCCTTCGTTATTAAGTGAAATGTTAACCATTTATTTTTTTAATCCATTCATGTACCTGGGTTTCCATGATGGTAACATTAAGTTATTATGTTTGATTTATAGAAAAGCCGATTTAAGAATGGAGTTTTTAAAATATTTCTTCTGGGAAAATATTTTGGAGATAATAAGCATGACCATTGTTGTGACCCACTCCTCTCACCAGAAAAAGAAGCATAGTGACCCGGAACCACTTGATCTTTAGTCAAACAGACCTGCATCAAAGGGCTGTTGCCAGACGATATATAAAATTGCACAGGAATCTAAGGAGCTCTGAGGTGCTGTTAGGTGTTGGACCACTAACCACTAAGTTGTTGGTTCAAATGCACTCACTGTTCCTTAGGAGAAAGATGCTATGGTTCAGCTCCCCCAATGGTTTATGGTTTCTGAAACCTTTGATAGGGTCACTGTGAGTCAGACTCAGCTTGATGGAACTGGGTTTTGTTCTTTGGTCTACACTGAATCTGGTACATAGTAAGCACTCTATGGGCTAGCTCTAGAAATTGCATTGATAATAATGTCTTGTCATCATAGGTGAGTGTCCTTCAATATTCCTTCCAAAAAAGTATGAACTGTGACTTTTTTAAGCACTAAGAAAGAGCAGTGAATAAAATGAATATCATTGCCTTCCAAGAGTTATATTTTGGTGATAAAATGTATGGGTGTAGAACTATCAATCTCAACAGACGCCAATTAGAATGGTGTTGGAAAACCAGTCGTAATTCTTTGCAAAGAACATTTACTTATCCTCAATGACAGTTAGCAATCGGATTTTTGAACTTCCATCATTCTCATGAAAAGACAGCAATGAAATCATTCAATTGATTGGATTTTGCTAATATGAAAAAGAATCAAATCCCTTGGGCGGACTGGTTGATTCGGATTCATAGCAACCCTGAAGGGCCAAGGAGGAGTGCCTCCCAGGTTTCCGGGGTGTACATGTGTTTATTGTATTGGAAGCAGAATGGCATTGCTTACGTTTCTCCCTTGGAGCTAATGGTTGGTTTGAGCCACTGACCTTCTGGGAAGCAGCTAAGTTACACGACCATTACACCACGCAGGCTCCTTCCTTTTTTTTGTGGCTAGTGCCACCCTCTGAGAATAGAAGTATGAGCATGTGGAAGGCGTGAGTGAGAGCTACTATTCAGTCTCCTTAGTTTGCAGCCGAATGCTGAAGGCACACCTTTCAGTAACTAGAGCAACTCCCTGCAGGTCTAGTACCTCATGTGGTGCTCAGGTTGATAGGGAGAAATGTACCTCTTGTGACCCCAAAGCCCTGTCACTGGTGAACAACTTACTGATTTCAATGACTGCTGTTGTCTGCCCACAGTTAGATTCCAACGGGGAGCTGCTTATTCGAAACGCCCAGTTGAAACATGCCGGGAGATACACATGCACTGCTCAGACAATTGTGGACAATTCTTCGGCTTCTGCTGACCTTGTTGTGCGAGGTAAGAATGTCAACATTACATTTAAAAAAATCACGAAACCAAAAGTATTTGACTTAAATAAATATGTATAATCTTCTGGTAACTCTGGCTCAAAATCTTATATATTTAGAGTTTTGATCCTTGAAAACAGCTTCTCACCCATGCCTAATGATGATTCATGCCAGACAAGTAGTAAACAACACTGATTCTGTTTGTTTTACTAACTACATGTCTTCGAGAAACTTGTACCGCATACCTCCTCCTAAATGTTTGTGCCTTTATACTTAGTGCTTACCAGAAGTTCTCATTTCATGCTAATCCTTTCAGTGTGTGGAGTATCATGCTGTTCCCTTTTGTCTTGTTTTCAGTCCAGATGCCATTTAGTCTCGCCTCAAAGGCTCTATATTTATCAATATCGTCTGAACATAAACGTTTAGTTTGTGTAGGTATCATGTATCTACTTGTCTCTGATTTTTGGATCGGGCTTCTGTTCACTTACTCCATGTAATTGAGACGTGCTAAGGTACACACGTATATTGAAAACGAGACCCTGTTGTGACCTGCGTCTGCTCTTTCTCTGAGACACGGCTGGGAGCTACCGCACCTTATTCACAACCATGAGTGGACGCTGGCCTCTGCACTTCTCGCAGAATGACGGCCAATCCGGGGCTTTGCACGCAGGAAGTTCCAGCCATCCCTTTCAGCCTTCTCAGCTGCTTCACTTCAGAAGTGAAGCGCATGCCTCCACTTCCCTCACACGCCTACCCAGGATCGAGCCTCCAGTTCCTTCGCTGACAGCTGATTCCCATGCCTTCTCCTCCTCTTTCCTTCTCCAGATCTGGTCCATTGTTCAGGGTTGGTTCCCGGATTACCAGAGTCATGGATCCTTTTCTGGTGTGCCAAATATGAGCGTTACTGTCTGTCTTCCAGCATTACTATTTTTCCCAGTGTCTTTTATTGCAACCTATTGATCTGAGTGATCTAATCTAGTACATTATGACTTCAATCGTTTTTTAATTTAGTAATGGAGGAGCTCCTTTGCATAGGTCCAGTGTTGTGCTTTTCTTGCTCTCTGTCACTGTGCTGCAAAATGTCTGCTGCTAGAATGGTTTGCTGATCGTTAATTAATTGTAGGTTTCTTAGTTAGTTTGGCTGCAAATCAAGTATGAGGAAATAAAATGACATGTGTGGTGTATTTTTTAATACCACATCCAGAACTGGATTGATATAATTTCACTTAATTGTGTGTATCTGCCACATTTCTTTATACAGCATTGATAATATGGGATGCCCCAAGCCACCTTGGGAAAAGACTGAAAATTATTTTATTCCAACTGAATACAGTTAGTAATAGGTCCATAAAAAGTCTCGATGAAGTTCCTTTTTTCGGACTGAAACATTCGTGACCAAAACAAATGCGCGCGCACACACACACACACACACACACAGTCTCACTGAGTCAAGGACAGCGCACAGCATCCCTATAGGACAGGCGAGAACTGCCCCTGTGGGTTTCTGAGACATAAACTGTGTACATTCATAGTCACTTACTGAGAATTAAACTCTGAGGTTACAGATTCCTCAGTCAAAGACAGGTTCATTTAGGTTTATAATTCCCATTTAGAGTATTAGGGGCATCCCTGGTAATTGAGAGTTATCAGGGAGAGTGTCTCCTTCACCCTTCTATGTAGAACATTAACTACTAACCAGTGCTGTAGACAGCCTTTAAAATGATTTACTTGAAACTGTTTGCAATTTGAAGAAATCACATCAATATAAGAATAGGGATTATATTCATATAATAATGCATGTATCTTAATGTCTTCATATAATCATATTATAGTAAGCACTAAACATTTATTAATGATATACTCACACATGCTTGGATAATTAACAAATTAAATTAATGAGTATATTTAATACAAAGTAAAGCCAATAGAAAGAATGTAGCAGGTCTTCTGTGGAAAAAAAAAAGTTTGGTCAGTTATTTCTCTAAAGCAGTGGTTCTCAGCCTTCCTAATGCTGCAACCCTTTACTACAGTTCCCCCAACCATAAAATTATTTTCATTGCTAATTCATAACTTTAATTTTGCTACTGTTATAAATGGCCATGTAAATATCTGATATGTAGGATGTATTTTCATTTTAAAAATTGAACATCATGAAAGCATAGTGATTAATCACAAAAACAATATATTATGAAATATTTATTTCTAATGACAAATAAATGAAATTTTATATTGAAGCATGGTGTAGCATGGGTAACAGTCTTCGCACCGGGTACTCGTATGTGGGCGTATCTGCATGTGGACGGACCCGCCTGGAGACGGCTAGAGGAGCGGTGTCTCAGTTCCTTAAGACCAGCAGAAAGATGTGTTTTCTGATGGTCTTAGGGGACCCCTGTGAAAGGGTCATTCAACCCCCAAAGGGGTCGCGACCCACTGGTTGAGAACTGCTGCTCTAAAGCCTTTTAGTTCTCAGGGAAATAACAAACTCTAAGTAGTTTTCAACCTGTGGGTCGCGACCTCTTTGGGGTCCAACGATCCTTTCATAGGGGTCACCTAAGACCATCAGAAAACACATAACTATTTCACCATATATAATTACATATTGTTTTGTGATTAACCACTATGCTTTATGTTTAATTATGTTCAAATGTAACAATGAAAATACATCCTGAATATCAGATATTTACATTATGATTCATAGCAGTAGTAAAATTACAGCTATGAAGTAGCAATGAAAATAATGTTATGGTTGGGGGTCACCACCACATGAGGAGCTGTATTAAAGGGTTGCGGCATTAGGAAGGTTGGGAACCACTGACCCAGAGCAATGGAACCTGGTGAGTGCATGTGGTTGAAATGTAGTGCAGCCTAGGACCTCCCTGTGCTCCGGCAGGGTGTTGGTGAACCGCTGTACCACGAGGGCTCCTTATTAGACAGGGAGATAGTAGGCAGTGCTTTGCACAGTTAGTGTTTGTAGACCCCTCATCTCTGACATTTATTTCTAAGGGAATAAAAGATACTCATTTTAAAAAATGGAATCTCCAGGGTTTGCAAATGGTTTGCATGCTTGGTGGCTACTCACTGAAAGATTGAGAGTCTATGTGTATTGGGGAAAAGGCTTAGCAACCTATTGTTAAAAAATGGCCGTTGGAAGCCTGATCGAGCAAACACAGTTTCACTCTGCCCCACATGGGCCTGCCCCACA
>NW_022103909.1:13784878-13786431 GCF_000313985.2 Echinops telfairi | reverse complement strand
GTAGAACTGCCCCTGTGGGTTTCCCTCTCTTTCCAGGCATAAAAAGCCTCCTCTTTCTCCCACAGAGCAGCTGATGCCTTTGAACTGCTGACCTTGAGGTTAGCAGTCCAACTTGTAACCCACTACACCATCAGGATTCCTGTTTTCACTTCGTGCTACAGCATACTGATATATCTATATATATGTATACATACACACCAATATATACACAAATACACATATATGTGCCTAATTTTAAAAAATCTCATTGTCATCGAGTTGATTCTGACTGACAGTGACTCTCTAGGACGGAGTACAATTACCCATTTGGATTTCTGAGACTATAACTGTTTATGGAAGTAGAAAGCCTTATCTTTACCTCATACCCACATTTAAAATGTGAATTGACTTAGAAAAATCCCATTTTGCGCTAAACATTTCAGAAGTGCACCTATTTCTCAAAGCACAGTGTGCATATTCTATGTTGGATATTCTGTGAGAACGCTCCAAATGTATATTCAACTATCATTGATCGAACTATAGATGTTGGGATTAGTGATGAGAAGTACTATGTGTAGAGTAACAGGAAAAGCAATTTCCTATGCAATTAAATTTTTAAAAAGTATAATACACATAATACATAAACCCTTATGTCCTAGCTGTAGCATAATTAGAAATCCTAGGCATAATTGTGATAATATATATATTTTTTAGCTGTACTACCTTGAAGTCAGTGAATACATAATCAAAACTTACTGTGTGTATATGCATGTGTAGTTACTGGTGTGTGTGGTATGTGTCTAAAGAGTGTTGAAATTGATTTGTAGGAGAGGGAAATATATATTGTTGACTCGTGCTTTTCTTCATGCTTTTAAGGATTGAATTTAGAATGAAAATAGTGGGTTTTATACATTCGAATGCTTCCAAATGTAAAACTGAAATTAAATATAATGAAACACAGCTAAAAAGGTATATACGCCTCCACCTGATTTCTTGGAACGTATTACTCAGAGAATGCACCCTTAATATTAAAACATGTTTAAGGAATGGAGTGGTTGGTAAATAAGGAAGACAAAAGCAATTGCTGCCAATCAAAAGTAATCTATTGAAAATGGCCCCAACCTGAGAGCTGTTCTCTTTGGTAGCCGTCATGAAGCTTTACTGACTAAAACGCTGCGACGGTTTTCCTGTCCACCGACTGCGTCCACAGCTGCTCAGGGAAGGATGCCAAAAGAGAGGCGCAGGCTGCCTCATCCTCTCCCGGGAGCAACCTCCATCTTTCATTGTCATTCAGCTCGACAGCTGACTGCAGGTCCTGGAGACATAGGGATCAGGCGATTTTCAGTTTTCAGTTCCAAAGTTGTCCTGTAAATTGGTTTTATCACTCCCCTCTCTATTTTTGTTCTGTCTTTCCACAGTGCAGATGTTATCTTTTGCGAAAACACTCTTTCTTCAGGTAAAGTGTCATGAACGCTTTGCCATTCCTTTTAGTGAACCATCTTGGGAGAAGATTCTCCAGGTCCGGCAGGTGTTCAGGGGGCATTAATCCTGGCTCACGTCAGGATTATAACTTC
>NW_022103909.1:13782696-13784692 GCF_000313985.2 Echinops telfairi | reverse complement strand
CTGAAACGCCCCACACTATGTTGAAACAAGAAATCAATAAACCTGAGGACAAATCTAGCCAATTTAGGCTAAACCAGACTACAAAATACTCTTAAGGCTCAAAGCCTGATATGACTGATGAATTTTCCTCTCATTAGGTTATTTTTGCTTGAAATTTATATTGAAATTTTAAAAATCAATGATGCAAAGTATGGATGATCAAGGGGAATATATGTAAACAGATTGTCTTAGCTGGATTCTCTAAAAAGCAAAACAAGTGACACTTACCTATGTAATAGACGCACCGAGGAATTTAAATCAAGAAAGTGGCTTCCACAGTTGGAGAAGCAGGCCAGTCTAAATCCAGGCAGGTGGGAGTTTCTATTCCTGCAAATCATTACAGCCTCACAAACACATAGGGGGCAGTTCTACCCTGTCTTCCAGGATCGCTATGGGCTGGCATCAACTCAGTGAGAGTGAGTTTGTTGTTTGTTTGTTTGTTTGGGATACTATGCAACAAAAAGAAATTATTGATAAGCACAACAGCTAGGATGAATTTCAAGGGAATGATGCTGAATGAAAATGCTGGTCTCAAAAGGTTATGTATGGTATGTTTCCCTTTATACAGCAGTCTTGAAATGATAAAACTATAGCGATAGAGAACATTTTACTGGCTGCCATTGACTAGGAGCAGGGCAGGGAGGGAAATGGTGGTGGCTCTACAAGGGTGGCACAGGGGATCTTGGTAAAGGAACTGCTCTGAATTATGGCTGCAGGGGTGGTCAACCATTTCTGCCCATATAATAAAATTGCCACGAATTAAACATATACAAAAAGAGTGCATATAAAACTGATAACATCTGAATGCAGTTGTTGGAATATACCAGTATCAGAGACCTGGTTGAGACTTTAGTTTAAAAAGGCTTCACTATTAGAAGAGAACCAGATGGAGCGTCTGTCAGGAGGATCACTCAGTAATATTTCTTACAACTGTAAGTGAATCCCAGTTACCTCATAATAAAAAGGTAAAACACTGAACATATGTATTAAGGGAATTTATTTCAAGGATAGTACAGGGTGACTAATGGCATAATGTGCGAGAGACTTAGAAGGATGTATGAAAGAATAATTGACACCAAACAGCTCTCTAAAGAAGTGGACCCACTTAACGCCTGGCCTTGGAAATGAGGGGGGTTTGCAGAGTTGAATTTCTGAAGGCAATAGGGAAGACAGTGCTCTCCACCCCTGCCTAGTCTGCTTCTCTCTTGTGTCCCCTGTGCAACTATCGGTCTTTTTTCTAAGTATCTATGGAGTACAGCTTTAAAGAACATTATTACGGAGAACATCAATTAATGGCATGGCAGGTGATAAAGCATTTTAACCTGGCCTGGATTTGCAAATCTGTTTTTAACACGCCTTCGAGGTGAGTGTGGGAAACAGTCTGTAACTGCTCTTTGGAAATTGTTCGAGGGAATCCATGGGAAGCATGGTTTATTTCCGTTTGTCCCTTACAAGTCAAACAGAAAAGTAGCCAACAGTTAAAAAATTGACACTAATATTTAGCTAGACTCCCTGCAAAGGGAGTCTGACTTAAATACCAGGAATGGCATGGAAATGGAGGAAGGCAGTCCAGGAAAGTAAAGAAGTTTAATTCATAGTTTTCCCTCAGCCTCTCATTATTTTGGCACAGTTAAAGCGATGCACTAATCCACATTAAATAAGGCAGCGTTAGCTTCAAAAGTCCGGTTTCTTAAGAGAGGGCCACAAAAACCTCTGAGCAGCCAAGGCCCTCGATACGCACTGAAACGCTGGTGTAGCCCTACCGACAACTTGACACGAATGTAATGCCAGTCCAGACAGAATTGCTTTTTAAGTTGCTTTTAAAAGACTATGAATATCTTTCTTTTCCTATTAAAGAGCATATATTAAACATTTAACATATTATTATATTCATCAAAGAGATGACCCAATGGATTATTCAACACAGAATTACATAATACACCCAGAGAGATGTAGA
>NW_022103909.1:13780178-13782076 GCF_000313985.2 Echinops telfairi | reverse complement strand
TTCACTCAAGAATGATATTTACATACACAAGAACAGGACCAGATTCAAGACAAATATAATCTTTATTTGATTTTATCCATTGAAGTTCTCATTACTTGATCTAATGTCATGATTACCAGACTCCGTAAAGGAAGTCATTTTGGTTGATGACTAAGGTACTTTTAAATCCTTTGTTGGATACGTTAAAATAAGATACATTAAAATAAGATAACCAAATAAATGATCTGATGTAAGCTGTCAATATAGCTCTTAGTCTGAATAATGCTTCTGTATTTTAAAATCATAATGGTTAGTTAATGGTCTTTTCTACAGAAAATGTGCTCAGTATTGATTATGCCTATCCTTTCTTAAGAGCTGAGTCATATCAAGAGCATACTTTTCTTCTCTGTCCAGGAAAATTTATATTGTATGCTTTACATGGAGAAATTATTCCATATAAATTTAGACCCTTCCTTTGAAAAACACAGCAAATAGTGCCTTTGTCTAAGGAAAAAGTATTTGTATGGTCTTACTTTCTGCAAATCGTGTCATTTTCCATTTCTATTTATGCATGTATAAAATCACAGCTATATCTTGAAATTTAAATATGCAATTTAAGATATATATTTTTATCCTGTTATCTTACTAACTTGGAACACAAATAAATGTAAGGTATTTATCCAATATTACATATTATGTAGTGTAAAACAGTTACTTTGGTTCCAATAAGATCTATCACTAAATTCTAAAACTCACTATGTTAAAGCATTACAAAATCTTGGCTATGATTTTTGCTATAATATAACAAAAGTCATTGATTTTAGTTTCTGCTCCTTCCCCTTTCCCCTCTCTTTATCTGCTATGTAATACAAAATGCCATATAATTGGAAAACGGCATAGGGAACGCTAAAGCCAGGGACATTTATCTAAAAATGTAAATTACTACTTCTTATTTAACTGTTTAGAATACTTTTTATATGACTGATTTAGGAATTTTATGTGACTGTGGAGACAAATGGCAAAATCTGCAGTCATAATAAGTTTGCGAACTTGTCAGCACTAAATCAGAATTTAGATTTCTGTGGTATCTGGAACAAATTTCCACATGTGTTTAAGAATTGTTGCGTTCAAGTTATTCAATAAGTAAATGAGGATTTATATTCAAAATTATTAAGGCATGATAGGTCTACATTAGCAGGCCTTTTAAATCTATCAATTTCATCATCCTGAAATTAGGGAATGCAGACAAAAAGGCTTCACACGCCCTCATGTATGACAGGTACACAGTACACCCACAGACACTTGAAGATATCCAGGAAAGATAGACATTTGTGGATAGACAGAAAAATGCACCCAGATCATCACAGTCCATTCAAAGTGAGGTAATTCTTCAAGTATTTGGGGCAGAAAAACACACATTTACCTCAGATATTTGGATAATTGCCTCTGCTTTCCACTTACTTTGGCCAAGGAAGTCTTGCCACAGAGACATAGCTAGAGATTCCCTCTCATCAGCCGTTTTAGGGTGGAGATAGGAAAATGACCCGTGCAGCCCACACTGGCTGGAATAATGACTACCTGGGCGCCACGTGATGTGTCCCGACCCCACTCTGTTCTGAACCACAGCAATTCATCTATTAATAGCAAAGTATGCCCAGAAATTAAGTACCCTCCTTCCCACTGAAAACCAACACACTCAGATCAAATGAAAGTTAGTAGGTTCTCATAACTGTCACAAATGCATGACTGAGAATAATAAATGCAACATTTAGATAATGGTTTGTTTCAAGTTGAGAACTAATCAGCAATAGTATTTTGGGGGGGTCAAAAAAGCCCACATGGAAGAAGCACACCAGCCTATGCAACCACGAGGTGTCGAAGGGATCAGGTATAAGGCATCATCAGAACAAAAAATCTTA
>NW_022103909.1:13777197-13778717 GCF_000313985.2 Echinops telfairi | reverse complement strand
GTCCTTGCATATATGCTACTTCTTGCAATGGTTGAATGTTTCCTAGTTCTTTTGGGTACAGTAGATCTGTGTGTTCTTTCCATCCTCTTTGTATGTTTCCTGCATCATTCAATATTTCACCCATAGAATTTTTCGAGATTTCAACTTGAGCCTTGACTTCTTTTGTGAGTTCTTTCAGTAAGAGGTATGTTAAGCATGTTCTTTTTTTTTGTTTTCCAAATGTAGGCCTTTGAACATTTTATTATACTATTTTACTGTCTTCTCAACGTGCCCTTTGAAATTTTCCATTCAGCTCTTTGACTTCATCATTTATTACATTTCCTTAGCTACTCTATGATTAGAAGCAAATTTCAAAGTCTCTTCTGACATCTGGTTTGATATTTTCTTTATGTCCTGTCTCTGAAATGACCTTTTGCTGATGTCCTTAGGATTTCGTGCATCCAATCTGTTCTTGTGATCATCTCAAGATTTTGGTAGGATATTATCAAGGCTGCATTTTGACTTTCATGGACTTTTAAACTTGTCTTCAGCCTCAACCTGAACTTACATATCAACCATTGATGGCCTGTTCCCCAGTCAGCCCCTAGCCCGGTTTTAGCTGTTGATATTGAGCTTCTCTGTTTCTTCCCACAGATGTAGTGATTTGAGTTCTGTGTTTTCCCTCTGGAAAAGTCTATGTGTAGAGACACCTTTAGTATTATTGAAAAGGTATGTGTTATGAATAAGTTGTTGATCTTGCAAAATTCTATCATGTGATGTTCAGCTTCATTGCCAAAACCAAGACTGTAACTTCCAGCTACTGTTCCTTCCTCTTTGTTTCCCACTTTTGCATTCCAATTGCCAATAATTATCAATGCATCGTGATTGCATGATTGATCAATTTCAGACTGCAGTTGTTAGAGTTCTTCAATTTCTGCATCACTGGAGGAGTCCCGGTAGCATAGTGGTTATGCATGGAGCTCGTAACCTCAAGGTCAGCTGTTCAAAACCACCACTTGCTCCTCAGGTGAAAGATGAGGCTTTCTACTCCCATGAAGAGTTACAGTCTCAGAAACCCAAAAAGGCAGTTCTAACCTGTCCTATAGGCTTATTGTGAGTCGTCATTGGCTCAATAGCAATGAGTGAGCGAGTGAGAGCTTTAGTGGTTGGTGCATCAATTTTAAATAGCTGTATTGATTGCGTTTCCATATATGCAGATAGACATTTTCCTATCGCTGACAGAACTGTACTTCAAGAGAGATCTTGAAATATCCCTTTTGACAACGAATGCGTGCCATTCCTCTTGATTGTATCATTCCTGGCATAGGAAACCGTATAATCGTCTGATTCTAAATAACAGTCATTTCAGCTCACTAACAGCTAGAATATTAGTCTTTATGTGTTCCATTTCATGTTAGTGATTTCTAATTTCTCTAGGTTCATATTTCATGCATTCCATGTTTCAATTATTCATTCAAGTTTACAATTGTTTTTTCTCATTTTGGGTCATGCCTCACCAGCAAATAAAGGTCCCGAAGGCT
>NW_022103909.1:13769892-13776733 GCF_000313985.2 Echinops telfairi | reverse complement strand
ACTTCATGGGAAGTCCCATGAAATAGTGACCCTAAATCTTCAAACCCAGGAACAGAATATCTGAGAACAAAATATTGGTGATACCTAAGTAACCCTACAAAACACCTGTTATTTGATGTTGTTGGTTTGGTTTTTTGCCAATTTTGTGAATATTATCTATCACATCACTTTTGAAAATTAAACTTTCAAAGGTATACAACGTACTGACCAGAATTACAATTATCAGCCAGGAAATTTTACCTATAATAAATGAGATTTTCCATCATTCTTAACCCCTCCCCATGCCCCATCCCCACTTCTTAAAAAAAAACCCAAATACGAATCAGTCCCAACTCATAGCGGCTCTAGGAGAGAAATGAGAAGAGCCTTGCAGTGTGTCTGAGGCTCAGCGTCTTGACAGACGCAAACATCTTTCTGCCCCAGTGCAGCGGGTGCAGCTGAGTGTCTCCATTAACCACCGCATAGCCCAGGCCCCGGCCTCTGGTGACCACCAACACATTTTATCTGCTCCTGTATTTGTCCTCTGTGACTGGTGTCTTAAAGCTTGCAGGAAGGCACCAAAGGCACAGCAGATGGCCTCTATTCCCCTGTAGCTAGAGAGAAAGGAGGGTCAGGAATAGGGGGCTATGTAATGTGTGGCTACTTGTCTCCATCAACAATTGCCTCCTTTGCTAAGAGGCCAAAAGTGGATACTGCCTGGCTACCATCACCGAACATTTGGACCAAATGTTGTACAAAGGCATCCTGATCAAAAGAGGGGAAGTTCAGAAGGGAACATAAAATTCTCACAGACTCCTGACTTTCTGGACCCATGAAGGATGCATAAGCTACCAAAACCTTTGCTCTTAGTGATCTTTAAACCTTCAGCCCCAAATACCCCCTGATGTCTCCTCAAAACCAACTAAGATTTAGCTTAAGTTCGGTAGTTTAAACCTTGCCCGCTGTAATTGAGGAGAACTTGAGTATTTCCCGATGAAGATCAAGGACAGCAACCTTCAGGATTGGCTTTGATCCAATGTAAAGAGAGCACAAATCCTCACAACTGGACCAAAATAAAACATCATGATAAACAGAACAAAATTGAAGTTGTCAAGAATTTCATTTATGTTGGATTCAAAACCAATGCTCATGGGAGCAAACCAAAAACAAAACAAAACAAAAATCAGACCTCACTGCCATTGACTTTATTCTGACTTACAGCAGCTCTATAGAATAGAGTAGAACTGTCCCTGTGGATTTTGGAGGCTATAAATCTTTGTAGTGGTAGAAAGCCTCGTGTTTCTTCCCAGGAACAGCTGGTAGTTTAGAACTGCTAGCCTTGTGGTTAGCAGCCCAAAATATAACCACTATGCTACTAGGGCTCCTGGAAACATCAGAAATAAATTAAAGGACATTTTACATTGGGCAATTCTGCTGCACAAGATCTTGTTAAAGAGCAAGAATGTTACTTTGAAGACTAAGGTGCACCTGACCCAAGCCATTTATTTTCCCCCAAATGCTTCATATGCATGTGAAAGGTGGACAATGAATATAGAACTCCACAGAAGAATTGATGTATTTGAATTATGTTGGTGAAGAATATTGAATGTCCATGGACTACCAGAAGAACAAACAGATATGTTTTGGAAGTATGAATAACCAGAATACTTCTTAGAAGCAAGGATGGTGAGACTTTGTCTCACATACTTTTAAGACATTATCAGGAGAGACTGTTTCCTGGGAAAAGGACATCCTACTCAGTAAAAAGAAGATCAGCAATATAAGGTCAGCAAAAAGGAAGAAGCCCATTGAGATGCATTAGCACATGGCTGCAACAATGAGTCTAAACGTAACAATGGTGAGGGTGGCACAGGGCATGGAGGGGTAGTCTGAGTCAAAACTGACTGTATGGCACATGACGACAGTAGTTTAAAAGATCTGCCTTGAACAGTATGCTCTTGTAAGAATTATCTATATGGAATTCAATCATGTATTTATAGTGAGAAATAAGTTTGTGATCCTTGTAATCATTACTACGAAGACAGAAATGGCATGAGCAGTGAACTGAGAGAAGTTTTCATAGAAACTACTTCTCTTATTTACATAAATATTGCCAGAGAGACAATAGTGGCTATAAAGCATTATAAATCTAATAATGAAACTAACTTTAGTTATGAAGAGGGAAGAGAAGTGGATGTGTATCCTAGTAGTTTTTGGAAATGATAGTATATTTGTATTTACATACACGTGTTAAGTTATATGCATGACAACTTGGGAGGACTGTAGAGTTAGCATTAGCAGACATAGCTTAGAAATCCACTATCTACTGAAGCATTTCTGGTCACAGGTACTGAGTTAATCACTCAGAACTTCAGACTTCATATTATGACAATCACAGTAGCTGCAGTTTATAGAATGCCATTGCCAATGGCATTCTAATAAATGTTTGCTTGCTTTTTTTCCCTTTTGCTCACTCTTTATAAATTTGTAGACAGACTAATACATGAAATACTACTTAAGACAAGTTCCCATGGTGCCCATCCCCAACTCCTGACCAACCTTTTAAAATCATGATTAAATTCACCCTCCGTATTCCCCCCTTGGTTAGAACTCCTCAAAGCATAGGTAGCTATATTTCAGTAGATTATTTTATACAATATAGATTGAAATTGCAACAGGTCTGAGTGGATTTTTGTTGTTATTTTGTAGTTGTTTTGTTGAGGGGACAGAAGGAGAGTCATTTACAACTCTTGCTCTTTGTAAATCACTAGGAAAGAGAGAGAGAGATTTGATGGGACCCAGGCTCATCTTTCAACCTTATCTTGTTTGGATCTCCAGCTCCAAATGTGTAGATGTTTCTCATTGTTCACTATTTCAGTTTACCCAAGGAGGAAACACGGCAACCCTGCAAACCTGGCTTCCTGCCCCCAGCAGGGCATGCGCACTCTCCCTTCAGCCTCGATCTTTCCTCTTGCAGGTAAAAACAGAAAAGATGGAGAGAAACACAGGGTGGATGCCTTTCTCCCCGTCTGTGCAAGCCTGCCGCCAACCTGGTGATCGCTGACACTCACATTTGTGAAAGCCTTCTTTATTATAAAATAGAAAGAAAAAAAAGACGTGTGATACTAGATGTTACTAATGAAGAGATTCCTGCAGCTTTGGGAGATTTTTGCTCCCCAGTCTAGTTCTTAGAGGTTTCTCCTCCTTTGTAAACTTCGAAACGTACTTGGAGCAGGGAGATAGTTAAAAGTATAATTTTACAGCTTCACTAATTTTAGAACAATGCTTAGTAAACTAACATAATGAACCATAAAATACCAAATGAAGGTTTCATGCTAACATGTCTTGTCTTTCTTGGAAGTGAAATATCTTAGAAGTTAGCTCATTATCGGAAAATATTATGAAGAACTGGTGAACTGTAATACAGGACTATTGCCAATGAAGGGACTGTGTGATTGACCTAAGCAGGTAATGAACAATGAATCACCTTACATGGGACATCTGCTGGAAAGGCACGGTACCTTGTGTATCCTGACGAGAAGCAGCAGTAAACAATGAAAGACTGCCTGTGGCTCTGCAGGTTTTTGGGATTGATTCCTAGGACTGGAAAGTGAACATGGGGACCGCCTGGGGAGGACTTCGTCATGCCAGTAGCATGATTTAAATGAAGACGACTAGGCATTGACAACATGCAAGCACATTTAATTCTCATAGCTCCAACCATCAGCCTTCTTGGATCTTTTCTTGTGGGGGAAGTTGAGGTTTATTGGAAAGACTTGGGTAAAAGAGGGGTCTTAAAATTGAAGTGTAGCTATTTCTTTCTGGGTCTTCTAAAAGTTCCTTGTTTGAAAATGCTCTCATTTTCCCACTTTGGTCAAAGGCACATGCTTAAACATGTTCCTATTTACGCATAGGGAATCATTTTGTCTTTCTGAGACAGTGTGAAACTTCGGTTTGTCATGTTCTGTGGATTATTTGGTTCCTCTAGCAGCCCCATATGTGGTAGGGAGTACTCGCAGGAAAATGTTGAGGAATATGGATTCTGTTCTTAAATCACAATTTTTTTAATTATCAAAGGAACTTATTATGTAAAGCAAACAATGTTAAGATGTTAAAGCACACTCAAGATGTTGCTTATTTTCACCTTTCATTTTCTAATCTCAATCATCGTCATAGTAAAAAGCTCAATTGTTGTGAGAGAAGTAGTCATATTAGAGTGCAGAGGAATGATCCCGATCAATTGCATTGTAATAAGATATTTAAAATTAATTTGAAGGTCTTCGTGTATCTGTAAACATCACCATGGAGACATGAGTGTGAATCATCCTTGTGGGGCTCTTCCTACAGAGTCAATAACTGAAATTATACACCCAGGCCAGATAGAAATCTAACTTGGGAAGAAAGAACACAAATTAAAAAGAACCCACATGGCAACTGCTACTGGTGCCAGGAAGGAAGAAAATACTGTTTTCCCTTTAACTGTTTTCTATTAAGTAGAGGAAATATATAGATTCATGCCCCTCCTTGTAACTTCATTTTCATTTTTTAGTTCAGAATCTGTTAAGTTTTACCAAGGAGGTTGAGAAAATACACCATTCTAGGCTTAAATGTTAAAGTAGATATGATAATGTTCATAAACTTCCTTTTATAGCTTATCAATAACATAATAACTTGCATTTTTACAACATAATATATTCATTATTTCACCTACTTTTCAGAGCAGTAATGGACCTGATGTATTAAAAGAACTTTAACAGATTTAGTTTTATAAAGAGCCCATATTCCCTTATCTATATTGTGCTACGTTTTCCCCCCTCCCTCAACAATGTCCCTCTTAAATAAAATATCTTCCTAGGTTCATTGTTGAGTGACTCTTCTTCATAAACTGTAACACATTTTAAAAATCAAAATGACAGAATGTATAGATAATTGTACTTCTATAATTCCCTTCCAATTACTTTATATATGAATGAGAACTTAGTGAGAATTATATCTGCATTTCATTCATGCGTAGGTGCTCTTTCTATTTCCTGGGGTAGTCAGAAAAGATGGGAAAGTTTAAAAAATATCTTTATGATGGTCAAGATGGGCTGTGGATATATTAAGTTAAAGTGTATGCATGCAAAATGTGTTCATCTTCACATATCTGGGTTAGTAGAGCACACATAGGTTTGCAAAGCTATGAAAAGTGTGCTAAATTTTTACTAAAATGGAAACTTGTGCCCAAGAAATTATATTCTCTCCGGCAAGAAAGTTCGTTAGTAGAAAGCAGTTAATGGCATTCATGAATTACATGTGGTTAAGCCCTGTTCTGCGTAATTTCTTTTTATTTTGAGATAAATTGCGAATAATTTATTTTTATTGAATTTTTAAAAGGCTAGGCTCAAGGCAAATTTCTTGGGTTCAAATCCTAGCTTTGGCATTTAATAGCTGACTGCATTTGATCGTGTTATCTAAGCAGTCCAGATCTGGGTGGTTCCCCCCAAAAGCCTCACTGAGTTACTGGTGAGCTTTCCAAAATATTTGGCAATTACTTAAATGTATGAAAATATTAGGTAAAATATGTTAGCCCCTTACCACCACCAGCAGCCACTGAGTGGACTCCGACTCATGTGTGTCAGAGTAGAACATAGGTTTTCCAGTGGCTGTGACCTCTTTGAAGTAGAGCATCTAACTGTTTGCATTACCCAGGTAAATGAAATATATTCTTATAAGTTTATCCTATCAAATTCAGTGATAGTTTGATGTCATATAAGTTTTATACCTTATGGCTTTATAAATAGATTTAATACCTGCAAATGCAAGAGAAACACAACAGATATTTGTCTGAGTTCAGATAATACTTTTACTATACTTTGATAGACAGGCATTCCTGAGCTGCATTATCTGGGATTGGCTATGTCCAGTTGGGCTGTGTTATACCAAGAGACCCAGTCTTTTGACCTGAATCTGCACTCTTCTACCATCTGGCAATATGGTTCTGGCAGTAACCCTGATAGATTTTGGCAGGTTTTCGTAAAATGCATGGATGTTGGATTAAGTCACTGCTAAAATGTGTTGCATTCATTAAATATTCTACTTAACTAGCCTATAATAAACTATTTAGTAGTCAAATGTTAAATCTAAAGAAATTTAGAGCAGGAAACGAGTCTAAATGCTAGAACGAGAGAGAGTATACTACCATGAGCCACACATGCGAGGGACCCAGTCTGACCATTGCCTCAAGTCTTCTCACGAGGTAAAAAGGTTCAGAAACACATTCAGCTCTTACTTGTATGTTTCCTTTGACTGACTGTGAAGAACCCACAATATAGAATCGTGATGCTTACAAGAACCTTAATAGGTCCTTATTTGTCTCAGTTAAAGTGAAATTTAACAGAGAATTCTCAAGCAGTCATTTCGCAGAGAGATATTTAATAATAAGCTATAGAATAAACTCATCTTTTTTTATCTATCAATTAATTCACTGCGTGCATTAACCTCAAAACCAAAAGCCTAATGGGAAATATGCATATGCCTACCCATACAGATTAGGAACTTCAAGAAGTCCACAATATACTTGACAAGCTAATGTTAGTTCAGAAGAAACAGTTGTATCCATAAATAGCTTTTATTCCTGGGTTCAGGGGAAGAAAAGTTAGTTACTGATTTTGTGCGGTAACCTTACAGGTTTCACATCCTTTAGAGAGTCACTCTTCAACCCTTTGTCCTCAATTAGTCCTTTTACACAGCACTATTTTACATGGCGCAGGACCAATAAGTTGTGCATTGTGTTGCATAGGGTCACTCGGGGTCAGAACCAACGGGATGGGACTGAACAGACAATCCTAAATATAGCCTGACGCATGCCCCTCCTGCCGCC
>NW_022103909.1:13756711-13769599 GCF_000313985.2 Echinops telfairi | reverse complement strand
AGGAAAAAGTGAGGGAGGAGCCAACAAACCCAGGGAAAAGGGAACAACAAGAGATCTAAAATTGCTGGCGAGGAGGGCATTGAATGTGTGGTGGGGTTTGATCAAGTACAATGTAGCCAAGAGGAGTCAAATGGAGGTCGAACATGATAGTGGGACAGAAGGAAAATAAAAGGAAATAGAGGAAAGAACTAGGAGTCAAAAGACAGTTATAGAGATATAAATATAGGGATGTGTATATGTGGATATATTAGAATATAACTGTAGGGATATAGGTCTATGTACATATATGTATAGGCTAATTATTATGGTAGCAGACAGACATTGGACCTCTAAGTCCTCCCTCAACACGAGAAGACTTCTTTCTAATAGCCTGGCTGGCATTCTGTGATACTCACCTTTCTGACATGATTGCTAATGACAAAATGAGTGCATAAGCTAATGTGATGAGGAAAGATGATGGTGGCCGGCTATTACAAGATAAGTGTCTGGGGTCTTAAAGGATTGAAGTTAAAAAAGCAGCCATCTAGCAGGGAAGCAACAAGGCCCACATGGAAGAATCTCACTAACGCATAGTATCACGAGGTGTCGATGGGATCAGGTATTAGGCATCAGAAGACCCAGAACAAATAACCATGTGAACGAGGTGGGTCCGAGTGAAGACCCAAAGCCCATCAGTACAATTGGCCATCCCCTCACGGAAGGGTCACAAGGAAGGGACGAGCCAGTCAGGGTGCAATATAACACTGACAAAACACACAACATTCCTCTAGTTTTTTAATGCTTCCTCCCCCAACTATCATGACCCCAGTTCTATCTTATAAATCAGACTAGAGCAGAGCAAGTACAATGGTCCAGATAAGCACTCTCGACACAAAATCCAGGACAGATAAACCACTCAGGACCAATAGTGAGAGTAGTGATAGCAGGAGGGTAGGAGAAAGGTGGGGGGAGAAGGGGGAGAAAGGGGGAGCCGATAGCAATGATCAACATACAACTGCCCCTGCCCCCCACCAGGGGGATGCACAACAGAAACACAGGTGAAGGGAGACAGTGGGCTGTGTAAAATATGAAAATAAAAATAATTTATAAACCATCAAGGGATCATGAGGCTGGGAGGGTAGGAGAGCGAAGGGAAAAAAGAGGAGCTGATACCAAGGGCTCAAGTAGAAAGAAAATGTTTTGGAAATGATGGCAACATATGCACAAATGTGCTTGATACAGTTGAGGTACAGACTGTTATAAGAGCTGTAAGAGCTCTCAATAAAATGATTTATTAAAATAAAAAAACTCAATTCTAAATATAGACATATATGATATTTCTCTAAAATAATCAATTTCACCACACCTGCCTAACCCCAGAATTATACATGGTTCTCTACCTTTGTATAATTTTAGAGAGATCTTTCATCCAGGCCCCTGAGGTTTTTCCCATTTGGAATCTTGAATTTGAAGAACATAAAATTAAATCTTAAACAAGAATGTTTGGATTGACTTGTGATTAATTCGTGCATGTGTGTGCAGCCCATATCAGTAGTGCATAAAATAGTACATAAAGAAGGACAGAAATGTAGTACATAAATTCAAGATTATATATGATTTCCACACACCTGAAGTTTTAGTTGAACAAAGACTAAAAAATTCAGTATTGTTAATATGTCATGATTAATAACCATTTCAGTATTTCTTGCAAATAGACAAGATGGTAAAATTACTAATACCTTTTTTCATATACTAATTATTTAACCATTTCTGATTATCTGTGCATGTATAACTGTGTAGGAAAATACTTTATTATACTTTTCCCCAGATTTACCTTTTGACCTATCTGTCTTCTTGTTGCTTTCTGTAGTACTTCTTATAGAACTATCTCAAGTCTACTGATTTTAATTTTGCCACATTGCTCCAGGATATGGAAGTGATTTAGAAAAAAACAGATCCCAATGATAATAGCAAAATAAAACATAGGAAAACCTCAATCCAAAAGAAAGCAGAAAATAGCAAGAAGCATTTCAGTCTAAAATATTCTCTCTGATGAAAATTTATTAAAAAAATAATGCTAAGTTATATATCAGTGGATATTGCTCATATTACCACACAACCACTAATCCTTGTCAATCTGGCTCACTTACAAAGAAACTATAAAACTGTATAAATCAAGAATAGCTAGGCACCAATATTTGGTAGAACAATGAAGCATACTTTCTTTTTATTATGAGCCATTTTATTGACAAATAAGTTGGGTACCATAAAATTCAATAGCTTAAATACTTCAAAAAGACTTGTACATTCTTCACTACAATCAATTTTAGAACATTAATTTCATTCTTGTTAAAATTAGCTACACATTTACTTCCAATCTCCCTGTCATAATCCTAAGAAAGTATTAAAGCAGTTACTGCCTCTATAGATTTACCAGTCCTGAATTTCATATAAAGAAAATCATACAAAAAATCAAAACAAATACAGAAAAACCTCAACCCTAAAAAAGTTGGTTAGCTGTATTATTCATATACTAGTGGCTATTTTTCACACAATGCTCATAGAGAACTCTGAGTAGCTCAGTTAAGGTACTCAATTTTTATTGTTTTATGAATTTGTTACTCGGCTTTCTGCCTGTCCCCACTTAGTCGATTTCAAACGCGTTCAACGTTTATTATGTTAGCTATCGTTCTTGAGTTTTACATGCCCATCCTGTTGCTATCTAATTTGGTGACACACAGAAGCAGGTGGTTAAAGGGCTCGCAACGCTTCATCTCATCACCGCCAGAACGCTCGGTTCGGTTTTGGCGTTCCAGCGGAGGCTTCCACATCCGACTGGAATTCTGTTCATTTCAGAGAATGTTCTTTGCCCTTCCCACCGCAATTAAGCGCAGTTCCCATCAGCGTTATTTACTTATTTATTGTTCGAGATGAACTTATCACTGAAGACTCCCAAGTTCCTTTCAGGTTTTCTTTTCCTTTTTTTTTTTTTTTAGCTACTCGGACCCCTGTTTAGGTTTGAGGGAGAAGGAATCCGGAGGGATTGTTTTGTATTTAAAGAGAAACACTGTAGATATTTACACAGCCCACTGCAAGAAATCAACAACAGTGTCCCATGAAACCCTCACTGTACGTGGTTCTCTTTCTGTCCCTCTCCATTCTTCCGCCCTCCCTCCGCACTGTCACATCTCTACCCTCCCAGTCTTCCACCCCTGTCCCTGGCCCCCTCTTCCACATCCAGATCTTATCTTTGGGTGCACAAGGCCTTTGCTTTTCCTTATAATGCGAGTGTTAGTAATCGTTTATCTAAGCACACCTTTCTCTGGTTTTATCCATGTCTTGTGTCACATCGTCTTCAGACCGTACTTTTTCTCTTTTCCTCTTTTTAGTTCCATGACTTTATCAGGGAAATATTGCCCAGGATTTAAGAGAACTCATCATTACCTTTCAAAATAATTAGAATTTTGAAGAAGTGTTATGAATTTTAAAAAATAAATATTGAATTTGGAAGCAAATCTCCACACGGGAGGGAAAGACTTTCATGGGAAAAGAGGGGATGATCCAAATAAAAGAGGCATAATGGGAGCCTTTATCTGAAGAAGCAGAAAATGAGAATGTGGGAATTGAGCATCGGAATTTTGAAAAGCAAACAAACAAAAACACACGCAAAGATCAACATTGAAGAAATCCAGTTTCTAGTGGCATCCTATCAGTATTTGGAGGAATCAGGAAATTAAAACAGCCAAATAGTCTTTCTGAGTATGCTATATGAGCTTTTTAAAAACCAGTTCAGAGACCCCATGGACATGGGTGGGTGGGGAGTATGGTTACAGGAAAGGGGTGAAGGTAATTCTGTGTTCATTAAAGCAAAGTGAAAAAGCATATTCCAAATAACTTTTATCATTTCCTCTATATAACTTTTCTCTTTAAAAAAAAATTCTATTTTGAGCTGCTCAAGGACCCACAGTGGTGTTGTGGGTGACACGAGTCGGCAAGGTCAGCAGGTTAAACCCCCCAGCTCCTCTGAGGCACAAAGGGGACTTGGCCCGAGGGTCTTAGAAACCCAGCAGGGCCGTCCTCCTCCGCCTTTCAGACTCACTGAGTCAGAAGTGACTCTGGGCAGGGGTTTGCCTGATGGGCTTTGCCAGACTGCTCAGAGATACCATGGAAGCTCCGTGTTGCTTCCTTCCTTTCTTCTCCCACATCAGATCTTAAAGCTAAACAAGATATTACACAAAGATAAAAATAATTGGTCATCTAATGTATCTTATAAAGTACAGCGAAATGCCCAGAGTGTTTACATGTGCCCACATCCCTTTCTGTATCATTATTGCTTTGCACCACATATTGTTCTTAGGAATAGTTAGCCATCAGCCTGGGGACCATCAAAGAGCTAGAAAGAGATTAATCAGGAGAGTACTAAAGAAGTAAGTTTGTTTATATTTTCTCTGGTTTCAATTATTTCCTTAAAGGTTTCCTGAAAATATTTGAACAAAAGAAGGAAGCTAAAGATTTTTCAATTATAAAAGGAACTTGTAGGGATTGGCTGCTCTCTGCCCTGTTAGTTCGCTATGAGTTGGAATCAACTTGAGGGCAGTGCGTGGGTGCTTGGGCAGGATAAGATGTGTTATTTTCAACCACAACGTGTTGCTCTCCAGTCAGAGCAGCACCACTGGGTCAGTAACATCATCCCACACTGCTTACCGGACTAGAAGTCCCTCCAACCCGGGCCAACTCTAGGTCGAGGTCACCTTAGCACTTTGTCTGTATTATGCTACTTTTCTTGTGACACCCATTGCTTAATACCCATTAGGGTGCCTCTAGAGTCTCAACTTTTTGTAATTCCTTCAAATTTACAAGAAAGCTTTTAATTTTTTGATAGTCCTCATTTCTTTTAAGTGGCAGGATAGGGAAACAAATCATCCGATAGACAATCTGATGCATCTTATGAGCAAGTATTAATAATTATTTTCTCAAATATCCTTAAAGCATTTCTAGAAACAGTGATGATGCTTTTAATAATAGTTAAGGTTTACTGAGCATTTTCTATGGGCCAGGAGTAGTACAGTATTATGTACAGTTGGTAGTTCAATATTCACAACTATCCTATATGGTCAACGGCTATTACTCCCTTTTTACAGATGAGGAATCCCAAGCTTAGTCACCACGAAAATTGTCCCAGGGTTACCAAACAAATTGCAGAGGACAGAATTTATAGCCCTGCCTATTTCAATGATAAAACCCATCCATGCTTTTTAATGGTATTTTTAAAAGTTTATCTGAGAAATATTTGCCAGTATTGGATGGAAGAATCTACTGAACAGTACTAGAATCATTGCTAAGTCATGGTGCCACGATAAGATGATAGGGACATGCACTCACCCCTTTCCACTTAATAAAATGCTATTTTATCTCTGGACAAGTGTAAGAATAGAGATTGCACTGTGGATGACCAGGGTGTCTGCAGAAATGAATGAAGACCAATGTACAGCTATCAATATTTATTATGAATAGACTCGAAGCCAGGCCTATAGCAGAGAACAACAACAATGATAGTGCTTTATTCAATAATATTGCTTCTATAATAAATTACTGATAATCATTTATTTGCATTAGTATGCAGATAGTGTCTTAACTAATAACTTTAATAATATATGGCTCAAGTAGTTATTAAGTAGTATTCATTTTTCATATGAGAATATTTATATCTTAGTTGTTAAGGATTAACCTATAGTAATTTTATTTTATATTCTCTTTAATGTTTCCAGAGAAAATTTCTAAATGCATATATTATGGTAACTTTTTTTTCTTTGCTGCAAAATACATCAATTCTAAGATTTAATTTTAATACCCTGAAACATTCAACTCAGTAATTGACTCTAGGTGATACTTCATGTGAAAGTAATGCACATCTTTGTTCTGATCAAGACTGCACTGTACTTCAACGTGGCTTTTAGACATGTGAATTGTTAATGTTTTCTTTTTGAATAATGAATGTGTACTATATTATTGCATTTGTCTATTTTCTTTCATTTTGGAAGGCGTGCTAGTCTTTTAGTTTATTTTAACACCAAGAACTATGCATTTGCTATTATAAATGTATGGAAGTTTGTTTACCTTATTACATTTATAAGTTATATTTCCAAATAATAAAATGTACTATCATCAGTAGGTTGTGGCTTGTGTTATTTTTACTATGAGTGGTGAAACATTCATCTACATGCACTTTTTCCATCTTGCGACCATCTCTGAGGAAATGAATGAGAATGTGGGCTATCCTAACCCCTGCAAAGAACAAAGCCCATGTTGCGAGGGAAGACTTCTAGGCTAAGCAACTGGTCTGATAACATGTATACATAGGATATTCTGTATATATGAAAGGTTCTTTTTCAACCAAAAGATTAAAACAAATATTTATTTCATTATGAAGTAGTAAAATTGCCACTTTACTCTCAATTTTTAGCAACCCTTACATTCAACATGCACATCTCAGTACAGGGATAGATGCCTTTCTGATGTCAAAGGAAATGGAAATGATTTATCCCGAGACCAGTCTATTATGAACTGAGAGTCTTCTATGTTGTAAACCATGTTTGTCACTTTGCTACTTAAATTATTTTCCCTAATTTTTTCAATCAATGAGAAATTATGATGCAAAGTATAAGTATCTTGTATGCCATAATCACAGCACTTACTACTTTCTATAGTAGTTATTGGTTTGCTGGTTCATTTCTTCCTTTTAGAGATAAAGAACTCTCCAAATCACAAAAGTTGTGTTCAGTTTACCTTTGTATTTTACTACCTAGCAGCGTTTCCAGTTTAGTGGATAAATGAGCAATGTTTCTGAAGAACCTTTGCAAACCCCTTTTTATAATTATGTGGGACTCCACAGCATTATTTCTTTCTGTACTAAGACTCTATTTGATGCTTTTAGAATAGTATTGATATACCTGCCTGCTGGCAATTGTTTTCTGTATATTATTCAAGTAGAGACATTTGAAAATATTAATTTCCATTCCTATTGCCAACAAGATGATGCATTAAATAATTACAAGAAATTTCTCCTGGAAGTAAAAGAAATTACTGACATGTTTATGACCATATGAAACAATGTGTTCCACTCAGGGGAACAAAAATTAAACCTCTGGCTAACCGAGCCTTCTTAGACAGGGACTGAACTTCACCACCTCTGATTCGTGCACTTTGCAAGTGTTCATCAAATCTCACTGTGAAGAATCGACATTAGGTTGCCCTGTGATGCTAACTAGACTCAAAACTCAGTGCCCTTACTAAATATCAATATTTACCCCCTTTCTTCCAAAAAGAAGCCATGGAATCATTCTGTGTAAACCACAAGTGCAAAGTGGTACTATCACTTCTTATAGTTTAGTTTTAAAGGGATGTGGGAGAGCTATACCATATATATGTTCTGTACATTGTGTATAATTTTTGTATACGAAGGTGTACTGAATTCACTAGTTGGGAACCATCTTTATTCATTGCTTAAATTCTCATTTTAGGTCCCCCAGGACCTCCAGGTGGTCTGAGAATAGAGGACATCAGAGCCACTTCCGTGGCCCTGACGTGGAGCCGGGGTTCAGATAATCATAGCCCTATCTCTAAGTACACTATCCAGACCAAGACTCTTCTGTCAGAGGACTGGAAAGATGCGAAGACCGGTAAGCTTGGCTTTTCTGATGAATCGCTTCATGTTTTAAAGCACAAAACCTACACACCTGGAGTATTTTAAAGTTGTACCCACTACGCTGAAATGCATTGTTTCTTATTCAGTTTTAGTATTCCTGTTATTTGGCCATAAATATAATATACAGATACACAGAAAGAGAATAATAAAAGCTGTAGTGGAAGGTTTAGCATGTCTCAATCTATAATGGAAATTAAAGAAAGCTTCTTTACTTCCTTATTTGGCCTATTGTTGTTCTCAATTAGACTGATTAGGGAAAAAATTAATAATTGTGAATTTTTTAGCAGATCCCTTTTATGACATATTATTTATTTTTCATTTTAGCCAGCTATAAAAATACTATTGTTTCATATTTTAAAAAGCTACACTGATTATAAATGTCTAAGTATGCATTTAAATAGCACCAACATAAGTTTTTACTTTTTAATAATTATTTCTCTGGTGCTGACTTTCCCTAAAACAGATTTTGAGCAGTTACAATTTTTTCTTATAGCAAGGTTTTCTAAAAGGAAACTAAAAATAATTAAAGTGCCTGTTTTTCACCTGTATATTTATTATGGCAATTTTTCACATCATATGTAAATTAATTTTATTCTTTAACATCAAAGAAGATCAAAGGTCATTATAGTAATACCATCTGCTTCTTAAAAAGAAAATGTTCTTAAAAAGAATGATAATTGCCAGGGTTCCTTTACCCAAATCCCAACTTTTTATGTGTACAAAAAAAATTGACAAAAAGTACCTGCGCAATAGTTCCTAGAGTTGTTTTGTTGTTGTTTTAAAAAAAAATGTCCAAATGGTGAATAAAATATTTCACTTTTCAAAATTGAACAAGGAAAAAATAGAATGAATCCTAATATACCCCAAACTGGTTCTTATTTTAGGTTTAATTTAACTAGTGGACTTTATTATTCCTGCGCACAGAGCATTTTAGTTTAGGTTTATTTCTGTTTGGTAATTCCTTCCTCTCTTGAGGGAACAACAACAACAACAACAACAAACCCAAATATAAATGGGAAGCTTGATAAAAGGACATAGGATACATTGAATAGTCCGTTGTTGGCACATCTTAATGAGCCATATGGAGCTGTGGTGGCACAAATGTTAACAGTTCCAAACTGGCAGCCATGCTGCTGGAGAGGGAGGGTTTTCTACTCCTGTAAGAACACATGCTCGCAAAGACCCACAGGGGCAGTTCTGCTCTGTCCGGGAGGGTTGGTATCCGTCAGAATGGACTCAATGGGGGTGAGTTTGTTTTTTGAGAGTTTCGTTTGCATTTAAGTAGATAACACTCAGGTAGATTAGAAACAGGCAGAAAATTTTACTACTTAGGGTTGGGGAATAATCTATAAGTATACTTTTCAGAATCAGGTTATTAGAAAAATTAATTTTAAGGCATTTAGATACTTGGTAAATGAAAAGCATAGGCAATTTCTACTTTCCTGCAGAACATGAAAAGGCATAGTAATGAGACTATAGACTGTCAGCAGTATTAAATTACTGGCCACATTGACACCAATATTAGAACCTAGAGAACAAAGTGAAATGCAAACTGAACAAATCATTGAATTTTGGTTTGGCTCTGAAAAAAAGAATAGTACATGTGGTCACAATTTCCATTAATTTACTGATTAATGCTTATGGTGGAGCTCAATAAAAATGTTTCTCTTAAAATATGAAAAATCTTTAGAAAGTAAGTTCCACGAGACTGATGACTTCATTTTATTTATAATTCCATCTCTGGCATCTGGGTCAGGACCAGTCATGTTCATGAATTAAGCAGACATTTATTGAGCCCCCACAATGTCCCGTGTCTGTTTTAGAGGCTGGACAGACAGCTAAAGTCAGAGAAGACAAAACAGGAACAGAAGGAAGAAAGGGAGGGAGAGGGCAAAAAAAAGAAGGAAGGCTACCTCAATGGGCCTCTACTTTTGTAGGAGAGACTAGCAAAAGTAATTAGAAATTCAGGAAGGCATGTGGTTATTCATGCTAAAGAAGAGAAATCAAGGCTGGAGATGAGGGGTTACACTTTAAATAGAGGTTTCAGTGAACTCCTCACTGGAAAGGGACATGTGAGCAACAACCAGAGATAGCTGAGGGAGCTAGTTAGATAAAGTCACAGATTGAAAGGGAAAGAGTCTGCTTTGGTTTAAGAGCAGGGGAGACAAAGAAGAAGAAGAGCAGGGTAGAAACCACCTTGGGGGAAAGGTGGAGATCTGCGGGCTAGGGAATCCTGTGGCATTTGTCGGGCATGCAGACTTTGGTGCTTATTGTGAAGGAGAGGTGGCTTTACAGTGAGATGATCCCGTGTACAACAGAACAAAGCACTGTCGATCCCGCCCCACCCGCACAATCCTTGGTAAGTGTGAGCCCATGATTGCGACCAGCCCCTGTGTCACTACATCTCAGAGACGATCATCCTTTTATCCCCCTGACCTTTTTCTCTACCGAGCAGGGGGTCGTTTTCCAGGGACTGGTTCATCCTGATGACATGTCAGAAATACACAAGACAAAGTTTTATCATGTTCACTAGGATATCCAGTCCTGATCCAATGAAAGACCCATAGAAAATGTCCTCATGATTCTTCCCGGTTCCCAGAAGCAGGCATTGTTATGTCTTATTACAGACTTGACTGTTTGGAACCTCAAACAAGTCGAATCATATGATATGTACTTTTAATTGCCTGCTTATTTCCTTGAACATCATGTATGTGATAGCAGTCTACATAGTGATGTCTATTGGCATTTGATCCTTTTTATTGCTGAGTAACATTTTAGTATATTAATTCATATCATATGTTGCTTATATATTGCCTTATTTGAGTTATAGTCAATTAATATGGCCCTTCCAGTCATAGTCACTTATGTGATTTAATTCTGGAATTCATAAGCCTGTGGCGATAGTCCCATTTTGAAGGGCATTGTCTGTTAATGAACAGGGATAGGGTAAGAGTAAGTTCTGACATTAGTAGAGGGTGTGTATTGGACCACACCAATTTGTTTAATGGTTATCTTGGTTACTATTACTTATGATGGATATAAGGACCGATATGCTACAATTGATAGGAGGAAAGCTGAGAGAAAGCCTGAGAGAAAGCCTGTCTGATTAGGATTAGTAGGAGGCCATGCCTACTGGAAACGACTTGCCAGAGGTCCAAGTAACAAGGAATAAATAAGATACAGCCCAGGGGTGGAGAACAAATTATTATACGTAGTATCATTAAAAAGGTGAGGGATTATATGTTCATTTGATTGTATTATTGATACTCAATGATCAAATGGCTCCCATCAAAAGACCTTTCCCTGTGTGGAACTGGTAAGGAGGTGGGGGCAGATACTGATAGGATTCACCTTGAGTCATTGTGGCCAGGATTCCTTGCAATGCCATTCTGCTGCTTCTACAATGAGCCCTTTGAGAGGCAGGGGTTGTGGTCTCATCATTTTCAAGAACCAGCCGTGGAGTTTGTCCTCTGGACCCATCATGTGGGTTTCCCCTGCCTGACATTCAGGTTTGGGACTGAACAGCACCCGTCACCACATGAAACAGTTCCTCAAACTTTTGTGAGTTTCTGTGGGATGCTGAAGCAATTTTCAGAAGCCAGAACTGTGAGGGAATATACTCAAGGGAGGAGTGTGGCAGGGGGCCGGAGGGGTGGGGAGGAAATGGAGCTGAATACCATCATGAAAGAGTTAGACATTTGGAGCATCATCAGTCCCAAACTACTGGAAAGTAATCTGGCATTAATATTTCCAAAGGATTAATCTTGCTATCGATAGACATTTGAGTTATTTCCAATTTTGGACTATTGTGACTATAGCTGTCATGAATATATATATTTTTTATTTTCTTTTTTTTTTCTTTTTGGTGTGCCCAGATTTTATTTTTAGTAATGAGACACAGAACAATAAATTCCATAACTTTAAACAATGGTGGGCAAATCATGTTCCCCTGACCCTCCTCCCAAAGATAATCTATGCTGAAACTCTAACTCCCAGTACCTACGAATGTGAATCTATTTTAAAATAGAGGCTTGTGGACTTACTCTGTTAAGATGAAGATACAGTCTCTATATGCAATGCCTGGTTTTATTATAAGGAGAGGGATATGCGGAAGCAAACACCTGTAGTCAGAAGGCAGAGGGTGGTGGGAAGGATGGGAGCAATTGGAATGATGCCCCAAGGTCTGCCGGCAACCAGCAGAATCTAGGAAGAGGCAAGGAAGAATGCTTCGCTGGAATCGATAGATCGAGTCTGGTCCTGCTGACACTTGATTTAAGACATTTACTCTCCAGAACTCCATGAGGATGACTTTATGTTAAGTTCCATCCATCTTGTGGTTAATTGCCACAGGAGCTCTAGCAAATGAATTCGGCATCTACTGTCAATGTGACTTCTCTCAGGTGATTTGAGGTTGGACTACAGATAGTTTGAGGCCATTCCAGGATGCTCAGGTCACATCTAGAATATTGCGTTTCCTTCTATGCTGCATACTCTTGGGACAATTGACAAAATATTGTTGGAGGCAGTGATGGCATGTTGGTCAGAAGCGATGTTTTGGGAGCAGTTGAGAGAATCTGTTACATGTGAACCAAAAAGGAGAATAAGAATGTCTTTATGACATAGGTGTGAAATAGCATTTATTTCATTTCTGCCAATCTTTTATCTACAGGAAAGCTTAATTATTATTTAATATACCTATTTAAATATGTTTAAGTAATATTATGGTAAATGTGATTTATCAAGGTCTTCATTAACCATATAATAACTTTCTATTCCTTTACACAAGGGCTCAATAACTAAAATGTGAATGTGATCTCGTTGCTTAATAAAAAGAGACAATGAACAATAAAAAAAGAATGTCTTTATGTATAAAGTTCTGCCATATAGAAAAGATCATTATTATTATTATTATTATATACTTGTTGCAATTAATATCTCAGCACATACACATTTCTCTTCACATCAAAATACTTACTTTGAATAGATGTATTTAGTAATAATTTTTAGTATATGCATGCTTCTCTAAGCTCATCGTATACACTCACACATTGCTCTGTAGAAAAGTGAAACAATTTTATCTTTCATTTTCCCACTACCACTGTATAAGCACTTCTTCCACCATATCTGTACTTAGTGTTGAGCATCATGTTTCTGACTCTCTGCCATATTAGTAGATGAACAAAATGAAAACTCTCTAGGCTTGT
>NW_022103909.1:13752946-13756018 GCF_000313985.2 Echinops telfairi | reverse complement strand
TTGTCTCATCTTGTTTCAAATGTGAATTTCTGGATTTTTATGAGGCTACCTTACATTTCTCCTTAGAGACATATGCATGAATCACACACCCTCTGAGATGCTCTAGGCTAGTTTTCCTCTCCTTTGCTGGAAGGAACTCTGCCACAACCTTGGCCCCCTAATGAGTCCTGCCCCTGTGAGCCATGCCTTGGTTCCAGGGCCTCTGACAGATCACCCAGCTGTGTTGGGGCCTGTGAGAAGCCTTGCAATGCGCATTTTCATTCTTAAACAGGGCCCTGCTTTTTTGTAGGTAGAGCTTATGTGGGGAGTTCTCTCTGGATCCTTTCAAGTACTTGAGTTTGGGTTGAGATGCAGAACCCCAACTAATGCCTTTGATTATATTTAACCTCTTGGGAAATCCCAGGATGCAGTAGGGTGATATCCAGAGCAAGTGGGAAGTAGCTGTAGTTATTCTTCAGACAATTGGCCGACAAACCGAAGGTCATTCTCACTGTCTCTGAAGCCTCTCAAATGAGTAGTGGGTGTTTTCTGAGGGCAGAGCACCCCAAACTCAGTGGCCAGGCAAATAAAACACGGCCAACTCTTGGCCTTAGGTTCCCTATGGGGCCTGCTTCTCGTTCTCCCTTATGGACTTACTTTCTTGGTAAATAAATCTGTGAGTCTTTGAGCTTGTTGTAAAAATGAGATATTCTTGACTTTCATTCATCTAACTGTCTTAATTATACAAATGAACACACAGAAGTCTAATGTGATTAATTAGGTAAAGCCAAGATTGATAACACTTCAGAAACAGTAGCAGGAGGAATGGTTCCCTGAGGGTATGGGAATAGAGGAGGGAGAGGGGGAGGTGGCTAGCTGATAGCATTGGTGACTGTATAACCCCACTTGAAGGGAGCAGACAACAGAATTGTATGTGAATGGATATATTGGATACTGTAAGATATGGCAATCAATCAATCAATCAATCAATCAATCAGTAAAGGCTCCTGGGGGAGACGGTGGGAGAGGGAAGGGATAAAGTGAAACTGATATCAAGGAGTTCAAGAAGAAAAAAAATGTTTTGAAACTGATTGTGGTAGCAATTTTACATTATTGCTTGATTTGATTGTACTATAGAATGTTAATGATATCTGTAAGAGCTTCCAATAAAAGGATTAAAAAATAAAAAAGATATTCTCAAGTGGTTTCCTCTTTTCTTGAAATTCACATTAAAACAAAATAAGAATTTCAATATCAAAGAGGATTAATACACAGAATTTTATATTGTTCTTTTTTGGTAGAGATGCCTTTCACAGTCTTAATACAGTTGTGACCTGATTGTCAAGCTGGAGTTATCTGTAGAAAGTGGCCTGACTCTGAAGGGATGCAGTTAAAATTCTAGACTTTCAGACCCCAGTCTTGATGATAAGTACTTGGCTCTCTTGGGCACAGCACTCCACCGTTTCTGGCTGCAGGAATGATGGAAAGGCTGTAAGAACTTGGCAGGATGTGGAGTGCTTCTGCTCCTGTCTGATTCTGCTTTTTATTTGGCTTCGGACATCATCTGCTTCCAAGGCAAATTTGACTTCTGCGGGGAGCAGGCCTCGCTTTCCGACCTGTCTCCATGGGTTGTTCTGGGGATTTGTTTTGAAGGATCTAATACTGTCTTCTAGGACTTAAGGGATAGAAGTATGTGAGTTCCCAGTCCACGAATAGGGACATTTATGGTTCTCAATAAAACCATGTTACAGTCAAACCACATATGAACAAGCATGAAAAGTAGGCATGGATGAGAGAAAACTGAAAAAGTGAACTCATAGTTGTAGAGAGTGGGCTTAAAAGAATGTAGAAGAGGTTCTACTTCTCCTTAGGGCAGGAGAAGTTGTGGGCTGAATCTAAACCAAAGTGCCACAAAAGCATGGAATATTTTTGAGGGACAGGGCAGAGATGTGGTCTCTCATACCAGCGATAAAGCAATGCTACTCACAAGAGATAGCTATACCTCTAGCATTGAGATATTGTGTACTCTTGTTAAATATCGCTTTCATATTTAAAATTTATTTGTATATACATTTTATAAATATCATATATATCACCACTCTTCCAAATATTCTCCATGATCAAGTATGATTTCTAATTCTCTGAACCTATTCCTGACCTTCTATTTATTTGGGGATTTTTTAAAATTTCACTGGAACTTCATAGATGTCCAAAATCACATTTGCTTTCTCTTCTTCCATTTTTTTTTTTGGTTTTTTTTTTTTTTGCTTTTCTTTTTTTTGTGCTTTTCTCTTCTTCCAAATATTTCCATTCTTTAAGAACTTAAGTAATGCTGAGAAAGTGAGACTACTGTCACCTTTTTTATGTGAGTCCTCAAAATTCACAAATGCTTCTGTGTCTGCCTTTCTACTTTTGTAATGGCTTCCTAGAAGGAGTCCTGGTGGCACTGTTAGGTAGGCATTGCCCTGCTGTGGTTGTGACCACAGTCAGCAGTTCAAACCTACCAGCCCCAGGAGGAAGATGAGACGGTTTACTCTCATAAAGATTTACAGCCTCTGAAACCCTCTCTGGGGTCACTGGGAGTCTGTGCTGGGCTGGCTATTAATTTCCGAGTGCTGCCATGAAAAAAATGCCACAAAGTTGTAACTCAAAACAGCAGAAATCGTTCCTCCCACAGTGCTCGAGGTCCGGGTCCCTCTCCCTCCTGCAAAAGCTCTAAGGGACACTCCGTTCCTTGTTTTGCCCAGATTCTGGTAGCTTTAGGCATTCTCACTTCTTGCTCCTCCACTCTAGTCTCTGCTTCCATGGTCACAGTGCCTTCTTGTTTCAGTGACTCTTTCCTTTCGATGTCTTTTACAAGGATGTGATTGGATTTAGGGCCTATGTGGATGGCCCCAAATGATCTCATCTCAAGATTCTTAACATGATGATATCTGCAAATATCCTGTTGTTTTTTCCAAAGAAATCCACATTCACAGGTTCCTGGGATTCGGATGTAGATATATTTTTTTAGGGTCTACCATTCAACCCTCTACAGCTTCTCTTTCTATTCAAAAATAAAAACTCATTGCCACCAAAACAATTCCAGCTCAC
>NW_022103909.1:13722699-13752238 GCF_000313985.2 Echinops telfairi | reverse complement strand
AGGGAGAAGAGAGTAGAAATAAAGAGAATCAGAACACAGGGGAGAACAAAGCAAAGATTGGATTAGAAAGCCCAAAATATGTGTCATATACATCTGTAGAAGAAGTCCAGGGCAGAATAAGAACGCAGAGGGCAAGGTCAGCACCTACCACAGTTAAAATCTGTGCAGGGTGAGGCGTGGGACCTCAGCCAAAGAACGTGTGCAAAATTCAAAGCTGGACCCTGCAACACAGCACTTACTGAGAGGATGAATGGTTATAGAGTATCTTAAAGATCTATGTATTATGCCCTGCTTTATAAGATTCGAATTCCCTAAATAGTCACATAATAAATCATAGATAAGTAAAAGGGAACAAGTTTTCCACATAAATTGAACACAAATATTTGTATACATATTCATGCATATATTTTTAAAAATACATGAGAAAATATTTTAAGAGAATATAAAATTATATATAGACCTGACTCTGTGGTATGTAGTATATATCAATTAAATAAGCAAGCTAGGATCATTTCCTGCCCATAACATATAATCTTCCCATAAATATCTAGGTGCATAACTTCTGTTAAACAGTACATCTTCATGAATGATTATAATAATTACTCTCACTAATCCAATGGATTTTACTATAAATGTACAAAACCAACTAAAAGGAGTGTGAACATGGAGGTGCCCTAGAAAAAACCCCCAACTCATTGATTATGCATAGTGATCGCCCATAAAATGTATGAAATGTACAGTGCCTCAGTTATGCCCTTGTCTCATGAAATCTTCCTAGTTTCCTAAGCACATTCCTACTCACGATGTACTTTATGGACTAGCAGTGTGGGTACGACCCAGGTCTTTTCAAAAGTGCGGGATCCTCGTCCTATCCTCCAGATGTACTGAGTGGGTGATTCATATGCATCTCACTGCACTGTATGATTTACTCAGGACTTCTTCTCTTACTCACTTAAATTGAATGGTTTGTCACTTCTAGTATTCTTTTTTTTTTAATTTTAACTCAATATGTGTTGTTCTTTTAAAAGCAAGTAAAAAACAGAAGTTAGAAAAGTGATAAATTAACAATACCTTGTTATATGTTTACTGTACCTAGATCCTCCAATTATTGAAGGAAATATGGAGGCAGCAAAAGCGGTGGATTTAATCCCATGGATGGAGTATGAGTTTCGTGTGGTAGCAACCAATACCTTGGGCCTGGGAGAGCCCAGTATACCATCAAACAGAATTAAAACAGATGGTGCTGGTGAGTATAAAAACAAACAAGTAAACGTTTTCATCTTTAAAATGTTCATAAATACAGTTCCTATAGTTAAATGCAATGAGAAGTAAATAATGAGCTCAAGAGCAAATGACTCCTCTTAAAAATATTTTTTCATGTGTATATTTTACATGTGTATGAGCACTCTATATCAAGACCAAAACTTAAGAAGTATCAGAATATTTTCACACAGTTAAAATAAAGAAAGAAGAAAGTGGAAATCATGGTATATTTCATAAAGACCATTTAATAAAGTTGGTATTTAGAATGTTGACCGTAGTGTAAATTCTGAATCTCAATCAGAAATGCCCTAGATGAAATAGGCTCCATTATGAGAATGTTTACAATTGTGGGTATAGAATTTGTTCAGTGATCATTCATTGATAACTGAATGTGCATACGGGTTGAGAGGGTGGGAGTGAGGTTCGAGTGTGCAGGGAGTGGAGAAAAGTCAACGGGGACTTTGCAAGCATCCAGTCTCTGCAGTTTGGAAAATCATACCATGTCCAAGAAGTCATGATGGTACATTCTCTTAAGATAATATTCTAAATATGTCCCTTTATTATTGTCTAATCTTGACTTTCCCCCTATTTATATTCACATTTTTATGCTCAATACCACTCTATTTGTACAGCTTTGAGTGAAATACTTACTTCATTCTTTTTTATCTTCCTTTTCACTGATAAAGAGAAAAAAATAATGCTTACCCAAATCTAATGGTAACTTTTAATTATTCTTTGTCTATCAAATGGAATATTTGGTATAGGCTCTTTAAATTAATGTATTTGCTTTGCTTTTAAAAAAAAATTAATGTAGTTTCATTATGCCTTTCCTAACTAGAAAAGTTTAATTTGGGGGAAAGATCTTCAGCAAATGATAGACTGCCATTAAAGTCTATTTTTATCTTATTATTATTATATTTTATGATATTATATTAATTTTATTAATGTATAATTACACACCAGATATTATATATAATTATAGAAATATAAACACATAATAAATATTAATATAGTAAAATATGCTATTAGATTTATATAGTTATTAAATTATATTATTGTATTGTATTATGATATTTATGTAATGTTATTCTATATTAAACATTATCTTGATGTTGTCTGACTTTTCATTCCTTAGCCTAACTTCTAACTACGATTCTGAGTTTCAATGAGCGCTGTTTATCATGCGAGCTCATTCACACGGACTGCCTTTGATAGACTGGCTCTTCAAGGTCCACATAATGTATCAGACAGGTTTGCTAAAATGAGAAGGGTAACCGCATTAAAGAAAGGCAAACAGCATTAAAAATACCTGGAGTGTACCAAGCATATGCAGCTTGGTACGGGTGAACCATGTTACTGTTGGGTGCTATCAAGCCAGCGCCGACTGGTAGCACCCGTGGTGCTAGAGAATGACACAGTGATCATACATTGTTCACACACACTTCACTGAGTCGTTGTCACAACCTTTCTTCCTTCTCCTCACCCCTCCTCCCGTCCATAGAAACCACTCATTTTCTTTTGTCTGGAGGGATTTGTCTAGTGTAAATTTCCATAGAAGTAGGTTCATATAATATTTTTTATCTGACTTATTTCACTTAGTGTAGTGTTTTCAAAGTTTGTCCTTGTGGCGGCAGGTATAAGAATATCATTTACCATTATAGCTGAAGAATATTATAATTTGTTCATATGCCTCATTTTGTTTATCTATTAACCTGGTGATAGATCACAGAGTAATTTTTTTGTTATAGATATTACTATCTCAATGTTCATTAATAGGCTATCGACTCAATGACAATACATAATTCCACCTTAGTTAATGTAATTACTTAAAGGCTTATAATTTAAACCTATGTCTACCCCAATACCTTTTCTCATATTGAGTGTTCTCTCTTAAAAGGAATTTCTCAATCAGGCTTCGAAAACTATATTAAAACAAAATATTTATTTGAACCAGAGTTCCAATAGATGTTTAGCTTTCATCCATAACTATGAAACTATATGTTGCTTAAATATTATTTTATCTGTTTTAGTATGCGACTACAAAATGAACACAACCATGACATTTTCTCTACCCCACAGAAATGTACTGAGGATGTAGGGATAATGTAAGTTGAAACTTTAGTATTCAGAAGCACATGTCCAGTATTCTTTTATTTAGGCTCTATTATTAGTCTGTAGAAGCTCCTACCCCTTTATGCTTGTACCAGAGGCTCTTGTCTAATGGAATAACCAAAATTTTGAAAAACAGAAATAAAAAAGACTTGGAACATGAGTTGACTAGCAATCTTAAGTACATAATTTCACACTGAAGAATCTAACACGAGTTCATTTCAAAAATTTGATTTTTCAAAATAAAATTGTAAAACAAACCAAATTAATATCAAGTGATTTAGTTGGTCTAGGTAAATGTACTTCAATTTTTTAAAAGTATGCCTATCTCATCTTTAAACTTTTCTTTCTCATTGAGTTTGATTCATGATCCATGATCTCTTAACTAAAATCATAGGTGAGGCCATCAAAAAGTTCATGACAAAGTGGAATGAAAAGATAAAAATAAAAAAATATATAAATAAACTTTATCTCAAGATAAACTCCATCAAATCCTAGGTACTTTTATAAGCAATAATACCAGACATTTAGTCCATCCCTAAAGAACTTATAGTCCTCTTACAGTTTATTGAAAAAAATGTTTGAGGATCTTGATCCTGTTTCCTAAAAACTTCCACTGAATTCTCTGCGGTTGTCTGTACTTGAACTGGGAGCAACCTTGTTGGCATATATTAAGCAGAACGTGATCTCAGCTTTAATTTTTCAGTAGGAATTGTATAAGACCGTATAATTAATTGTTTAATTAAATTGTCTCTGGTGCTGGCTATTGTTATGCTGATAATCATCAAAAAATCAGCCCTCTTCAATTAGAGCACTGATTAGATTATTTTTTTCCTCAAAAATTAATATAGGCTCCATTTCCAACATCATCTTGTCCCTTCTTAAAATGAGTCATCTATTTGAAAACTGTGATTTCTTTGGGTCATTGTTTCCATAAACGTATTAATGATTTTACCAATCCCCCCACCCAACCATCACCCTCAATTTGGTGCTTGTTCTTACTTCCATTTCAGAAGAATTCATGTTGCTCTGATAGGGGCCCTTTTCAAACTGAGATCTTACCCTTCTAGTGCCTCAAAGTAGTTGCTCCTGTTCAGACATGTTATAGATTATTTATAAATTTATTTTGGTGGGGAAAAAGGAATGCTATGTCAATGCTGACTCATAAAGACTGCCTGTGGGTTTCAGAGACTAATTATTTCCGGGAGTAGAAAATCCAGTCTTTCTCCCTCAGAGCTGCTGATGGTTTCAAACTGCAGCCCATTTGGATCACAGTCCAATGCATAACCACTACTCTACCAGGGCTCCTCAATTCTCATTTTCTTTAAATTTATTGAACACTCCTTATATGAACTAAGTCTTGTCTGAACACCAAATTTTGAAGTGAAAAAAAAAGTTAATGAAGACAAAGACAACTGTATTGAAATTGGTGATGGTATTTAACCCTCAATGTCCTTTATCCTTGGAAGCTCCGGAAAATCGTTTCAGAGAGACATCAAACCAATGATGTTGATAAGGTTGCTATTGTATTCAGATAACTGTTGGCCTCATTTCTTCCATTTCTGTTGTTTGAATAGAGTTCTATTAAGAAATTAATTATATCCTTGGAGTGCTCAACACATCTTTGAAGTCAAAACTAAAACAAACAAAAAACCCCCAACCCTATGAAGTAATAGCCATCTTATCCATATAAAAATATATGTACCAATAGAGACATGAGTTACTTTCACTCCTTTCACTTAAGAAAACAGCAAACCCTCTGACCATGACCTGCCTGAGGGACCTGGCTATTCGTATATTAACAATAAGTAGTGAGTGTTTTAAATGGACTCAATAGCAACTAACAGCATCAGCACTAATAGGTGTTTTTAATTTTATTATATTGAGCAAATATTATGCCAAAGTCTAGTTTGTCATACCACTGAAATATTTTGAATCTTTTATTCCTAAATTTATAGACGAGAAGGTTAAGCTAGCATCCAATTGTGGGAAGGTGGAGCTAAGATTAAATGTAGGTCTTTCTCATTCTGCTGGTCTGCTTCCTAAACCACTTTGTCGGGGAGCAGTAAAGCACTATGAATTTTGATGTCATTGTTTAATATCTGCTATTTGGGACACAAAGCTTAACCCCTTGGAGCCTTAATTTCTACGTTCTAAGTGAGCATTATTTATCTAATGGATTATTTTTTAGGATCTTCTATGGGAAACAATCTGGCACCTCCTTAACCAAATTCGAATAGAAATGTCCTGTGACCCAGCAGTCTCTACTCAGGGGATAACCCGAAGAACTGAACAGCACAGTACGAGCAGACGCATGCACGTTTTGTTTCCCACAGTGCTATCCACAGTAGAAGATTGATGGGAAAAATCAAAATGCTAGTCTGTCGAACAATGGCTAACTAAAAGTTAGTGAATATATACAACAGAATAATATACATCTCAAAAAAACAAAACGAAACAAAAACAACCAATGATGCAACCGGCATGCATCTCATAACAGGGATAAATTTGGAAGGCATTGTGCTCAGCAAAGTTGGTCAATTTCATAAAGACGAATGCTGTAAGACCACTATTATAAAGGGAAAAAAATGAAGAGAAGTGATTTTCACACCATAAAAAGTGGATTTTGAGGGTTACAGAGAGAGAGGTCATGAGGGGAAAGGAAGAGGAGTATATAAATAAATTAAAGAGACACAGAGGTATACACACACACAAATAAATATATAAATTAGACCTGACATTTGTATCATATGGAAAAAGTAAGCAGCCTTGTGTGGTGCATGGTATTTACTCATTAGCATTTTTTATGCTATTAACACTCAGTTCAAAGTTTAAAATGCTTATAAAAACATATTTTATGCTCTGATTGACCATCTAGTTTTGGCAGTAAATTTTATTTTTAGAAGCATGAAAGAGAATATATCATAATTTGGGGGGATTTCAACCATCTTTAATTGAATCATTTTATATATTTAATCTAATGAAATTAAACAGATTTACTCTTTGTTTTCTTTTTCTTTTCACCCTTTTTTAACCTGAATATGCATAAAATTGGTCATTTACATTTTTTATCCTTACAGGAAAATAAAAACTATTTTCCAAGTCAGAGGATGTTTGTCTTGTCATATACCATAATAACAACCCGGACGGGGTGCCAGCATATGTTAAGTGGGATAAAGCCTGGTTCTTATTTGATAGAATGGCTGGTCCTCTGGCTCATTACGCTGATGGAAAGACATGACGTTATCCAATGCAGCACTTGCCCTTATCTGTCCAATTAGTGAATGTTAAGATCTCAGTGTCAGTTGGGTGTATTCTTTGAATTTAAACCAGTGCATTGGATGCACCCAAATGTAGAATTAGAAGACGTGTCTGTGACCATTTGGTTTTGACTGTAAGAAGGAGATAACAAAAGCGTTTTTTGGGAAGTGATCCGTCATTCTAAGCTGTGCTCCTGCAGCTTGCAGTGGGTGTAGTTGATGTGTCAATACCTTCAAATGGTTCCTTCAGAGGGTTTTTTTGACAATACACAGAACCAATACTTTTATATTATCTTTAGAGTCCTAATTTTATATCTAATAATATGATTCTGCTTTTTCCTTTAATTAATGTTTTTATGTAAGTCTTTTTTCCCCTCCATATGTTTGATAAGGGTGAGAAGGGTCTAAGAAATTATTTTGTAGTTGGACCAGCACCTAAAGGCAACAACCTGGTAGGAAGCTGACCTTAACTGCGGTGATTACTGGCGATAGTTAAAATAGATAAGGTGCAAGGGGTCTTGGTTTCTAAGGGATCAGGAAATTCCGAGCTAAATTTGCTACAGCTTCTCTGTATCCCAGGGGCTAACTATGTTAATGGAAAAATGAAACTGAGAAATAATGGAATTTTAAAATATTTTTATGAGCTACCTTCTGAGGGCCTCATTTATGTCTGTAAAATAGGTATAGCCCGGTTTCTCCAGTAACTTCTGAGTGATTGCAGTGCCCGCTCGGACAAGCTGTGCAAAAACTAGTTCTCTGATTTAGATAAACTTGTTAGCAAACCTGGGCTTGTCATTCATCCCTTTCATGAGGAAACCTTTACAAAGCAGTAATATTCAATACATTGAATTGTATACGTAATATCTACCACCACAAATGCATGTTGGATTCAGACTCTATTCACTTCTGCATATTTTGGTGTTTAACATAGTCCGTGCTCAAGAATTATTTGCAGAAAAAAAAGGGAGGGAGACAAAAGTTAAAATGATGTTTCTGACAATTGTCAGTTAATAAGGAACTATTTTTTAAAAAGGAGCCATTAAAGCAATGATGGAATTTACATCACTTGATTTAAAAGATTCCACTACTATATATATAGACTATATATATAAACCTATGATATACATATATCTACTATCTATCTATCTATATCTTGTGTTTTACAATGTTAATTTATTAATTGGTCATTTTCTTTGCTATTATACTGAGAAATAAGTTAGAAAGTGTTAATGATTTTACTAAATTAAAAACATAAATCCAATTGGGGCTAAGCTCATTTTAATATTAATTTTATGATGCTTTAAGATTATTTCACTTTATGAAAAATTTTTTTGCCCAACCAATTGTTTTCCCCAGCTGACTTATTTTTAAATTATCTAGAACTAACATAGTCAACATATTTTGAATCAGAATCATATTTTTATATACTTCATGATTTTTATAATTTAGGACTTGTCATACACTAATATGCATATTATCGACCAAAACACTAGAGTCCAAAGTAGTACTTCTATGTGAATTAAGCCTTCATATATAAAAGGAAAATTATCATTATCTTCTTTTCATAGGAGAGAATAGTCATGAAATTAGTTTTTCTTTTTATTTTCCTGAGATCATTGAAATACAGAATCTCTCTTATGCATATCATAAAGGGATCTCTATTAGACTAAAATGATGTTAAAAAGACAAACTCACAACATAACCTCACTATTTTTAACCTTTCACAGTAAAATTATAAGTGGTGTTTGTTCATGGTTAATTCAGAAATTTAGTATTTTTCTTAAATAATAGTTTAAGTTCTATTTAATGATTTCATGTTTAAAGAATGTCTACTTTGTTCTCTGTAAACTGCCCTACAGACCGAAGTTCTTAGGATGATTTACTTTTCTTAAGGGAATTCCTATTTGCCCAAGTCCTCCTGTGTCTGCTGGGATAAATATAAGGCACCTAGCTGCTTCTTTCTCAGTTTCATGTAATGTATGTACTTTATGTTACTTAAGCCTATGAAATATTTTTCAGCTGAAAATGATAAACAGAATAGTCAAGGCAAAACAGGAAAATTTGAGTCAATTAGTAATCCAATTATGACATAGAAACACCCTATTTTCAAGTATTATTTCTTACTTTGGGTTTCTCTCACTTGCATATCTTGATTTTATCATCTTAAATTCAGGGCATGATTTTTGAAAGGCAACTGCATCTAGAATTATGAATTTGTTATTTGAAATTCAATATAAATAAATCACAATAATCATGATAAAATGGAGGGGAAAGTCCATTCAATAGAAACATCCTGAATTTCCATTTTAGTGTAGAAAAAAAAAGGTTACTATTGATATGATGAATAGCAGGACAAGGAATTGCTTCAGAAAATAGGACATGCACTGACAAAGGGAATGTGTGATTCAACAAATTTCAGCACAATAAATTATTGGGGTTATTTTTTAAATTATGTCTCTGTGACTACTCTGCCTATATTTAGAGTTAAGTATACAAAATTTGATTTATTCATTGTTTTATAAGACAAAGTGTCTTTTTCCCTCTATATATAGCACAAAGCCTTTAACTTCACAATATGAGTTATGAGGCTAAAAGAATTTCCAGGAGTTATTTTAACATCAGGGCCTTTGTTGTATATTGTATCTCAAGTATTTCAATAAATTACCTTTTAACACCTCTGTGCTCTGTTTCATTTCCCACCCTCACATAACCTCGCATAACGAGAGCCGAGTAGTCTAATGAAATATCTCACACTTCATATTAACTTTTTCATTGGGAAGTAAAACCATTATGTTCAAAAATATATAATTATAGCTTTGTTTCTGTACAATTTCTGTGTGTGCTTCACCAAAGAATTTGCAAGACGAATATTAGACACTTTGAGGTATACTTATATATCTTTGAATCCAAAGTATATGTGGGAACCTGTAAACCAGTCAATGACTGTTTGCTGTGAGTAGTCTGTAGACGGCAGAGCATTCTCCTATTGGGAAGGATCGGGGACCCAGGAAGTACTCACGTTTGATCTCTGCTTTATAATGTCAATAGATTGAGAAAAGATATTTAAAACTGAGCTAAGCCATAGCTTTAGGGAAACATCTTCTGGAGCAACCTGGGCTTCGTCTGTGTAGCTGCTGCCAAGTGCCTTGAGTTCTAGGATAAATTATGCTTCACACCTTGTGGCAGCTCCAGTTAGGTGGTACTAGAGGGTCACATCCAGTCAAATCCAGTGTCTCACTGGGAAGGAGCTTCAAGGACAGAGAGAAACGCACAGGATGACATAAAAGGTGGTCATTGGACTTGTTGGCCACAATTGAAAAATGATCGCAGTATCATGAAGATGGTAGAAACCAGAGTGTTGGAGTCACTGATGTGGACAGATTTCTGAGGACATTCAGATACGGAATTAGGTACCTAGGGGACAAGACAAGAATGCTTTTGTTTGTGCCATTTGCAAAAGGACGATAAAATGCTAATGCGAACATGGCGTTTCCTTGTACCTTTAGTGTATAACCAGCAAAGCTGTAAGTTTCCAGAAGTACATAGGGTTTTAAAAACAAGTCATTAGACTTGTTGGCTACAATTGATTTTGAATAAGGTCTGCAAAATATTTTCACAACAAAGTATATTGCTATTTTTGTTCATGTGTTCTGATTTTTGGTGGTGGTTTTGTGTTTTAATAGCTCAATCTATCTTTGACCAGGTCTTTATTCAACATGAAAACTGTCCAAAATGATGTGACTTTTATAAAATAAGCAGATCTGAGAGTGTTAGGTAGCAGCTTTCTCTGCAGCAGAGTATACTTAATATTTTGGAACCATATTAAAGGGCATACAGATAAAGCAATCTGAAGAGACAGTAAATTTGCCTCTCTACACTTTGGTGCTGGAAAGTGGCACATTTCTTGTGGCATATCATTAATGTTCATCTTGACCTTCAAACATTATCACAGCTACTGTGAGCAATTGTGATTACAATTGAACCATTTGCACAGCTCCTCTTTCCTAGATAAAGGAAAAGCTATAAATAACTTTGGCTTCTATATCTCATAGCTTCTAATTCTGTTGTTATTTTTGTCTGTTTTAGCACCTAATGTCGCTCCATCAGATGTAGGAGGAGGAGGTGGAAGCAATAGAGAACTTACCATAACATGGGCGGTAAGTAGGAGTAGCCAATTGTATGTAGACTGCTTTACATATATTTAATCTCAAGCACATGTTTCTTCCTACAATACATTAAAATAAATAAGACTATCAAATGAATGCCCCAAATGAATAAATAATATTTTCTTCATGAACTCATAACTGTGTCAAATAGAATGACAGAAGATGAGCCTCTTAGAAGATCAGCCTCTCAGTCAAAGAGGGTTGCCTTCTCAAAGTAGTCAACCATGATGGTGTAGGTGGAATCAAGTCCATGAGAGTAAATAAAGTCTTTGGGACTTTCATTTGCTGATGGGGCATGACTCAAAATGAGAAGAATCAGCTGCAAGCATCTATTAATAATTTGAACTTTGCACGAATTATGAATCTTAGAAATTGTCAAGACAATGAAAAGAAGCACATAAAGATTGCTGCTAGCCTAGGCATTAGGGAACCGAAATGGACGGGTATTGGCCATGTTGAATTAGAAAAGTCATGTGGTTGCTCTGCACATTCAGGAGGAGTGAAATCACAGTAATCATCAAAAGAGCATTTCGAGAGCTCTCTTGAAGTACAGTGCTGTCTGACAGCATCGTATCTTTTCACTCACCAGGACAACTAGTCAATACAAGTTTATGTATGCACCAGCCACTAAATCTAGTGGTGCGGAAAGTGAAGAATTATACAATGTCTTCAGTCTGAAGTGGATCAATCATGCAATCCATCTGCATGAATAATTATTGAATTTTAGAATGCAGAAGGTGGAAAGAAAAAGGAAGAAAGTAGTTGGAAAAGATGGTCTTCATGATAGAAATGAAACTGGAGGTTGCATGATACACTTTGTAAACCAATGGCTTGTTCCTATCTATTTTCAACAACACAAAAGGTGACCCTATATGGAGTAGAAAGACATCAAATTGGCCTCATGTGGGAGAAGAGAGGACAGAGAAGCTCAGTATCAGCAGGTAAAACCAGGCTAAGTTCAATTTGAAGCTTAAATAAGTGAAAATAAATCCACGAGAGCCAAAATATTACCTTGCATCGGTCCCATCTGAATGTCAGAATTTCTCAATAACAGATATGATAAACTGAATAATATGACAGAAGACCCGAAGCGCTGTGGGGGGACATCAAGAGTGTCACGCATCCATGAAAAAAAGCTAAAGGTCAACAAAGAGACCTGAAAGAGAGATCAAAGGATGTTAGAAGAAGCTTGCTTTTAATGGAAGAGTAGCTAAGGCAATTGGAAGAAATAATGAAGGCAAAGAGCAGAAGGGAAAAGTTCAAAGGACAACTTGAGAAGGCAAAATAAAATATTATAATCAAATGTTCAAAGACCTAGAGTTATAAAACCAAAAAGAAATTATGCACTCAGCATATTTTAAACTGAAATAGAAAAAGGAAAAATGCAAGCCTCTAGTTCTAATATTGAAAGGATCCATAGGCAAAATACCGAATAATGCAAAAATCATCCCCCAAAATGGAAGTAATACATAGAGTCACTCTACGCAAAAGAACTGGCCAACATTTAGCCATTTCAAGTGGTAGCATATGAACCAATGGTACTGAAGGAGGGAGTAAGAGCAGGACTGAGACATTAGCCAAAATCAAGGCTCCATGAATGGACTGAATATCAAATGAAATATTTTAACAGGTTGATGAAGCATTGGAAGCAATCATGTTTCTATGCCAGGAAATTTGGAAGATAGCTACCTGAGCAAATGTCTACAAGAGATCTTTGTAGCCATTCCAAAGAAAGGTGACCCCCTCCCAAAATGCACAGATTACAAAATAATATCGTTAATATCACATACAACTGAAATTTTACTGAAGATCATCCAATAATGGTTTCAGCAGTACATTGACAGAGACCTGCCAGAAATTCAGTCCAGGTTCAGAAGAAGATATGGAACAAAGGAAGTCATTTTTGATGTCAGATGATTCTTGGCTGCGAGCGGAGATTATAAGAAAGATGCTTACCTGTGCTTTATTGACTATGCAAAGTTATTCGACTCTGTGGGCCATAACAGAAACCTTGATAGCTTTGGAAGGAATGAGAATTCAAAAACATATTTGTGTCCATGCAGACCTTGCAAATGGATCATGAGGTAGGTGTGTGAACAGAAAGAGGGAATACTGCATGGTTTAAAATCAAGAATGGTGTATATCAAGGTTGTATCCTCTCACCATAGTTAGTCAATCTGTACGCTGAGCAAATAATCAAAGAATTTGGATTGTATGAAGAAAATGTGAGATCAGGATTGGAATAAGGACTATTAAACAATCTGATATAAGCAAGTGACACAACCTTGCTTGCTGAAAGTGAGGAGGACTTGAAGCACTTCCTGGTGGAGATCAAGGGTGATAGCCTTCACTATGGATTACAACTCAATGTCAAGAAAACACAATCCCTCACAACTGATTCAATAAGTAACATACTAAATGGGGAAAAGATTGAAGTTGTGGAAGATTTTATCTTGCTTGGATACACAATCAGTGCCCAAGGAAGCAGAAATCAAGAAAACAAATGATACATTGCACTGGGAGAATCTGCTGCAGAAGACCTCTTTGAAGTATTGAAAAGCAAGGATGTTACTCCGGGGACTTAAGAGTGCCTGACCCAACCCATGGTATTACATGGAGCACCGTATGACAATTATACATGGAATCAGAAAGAACGAAGAAGAATCAGTGCATTTGGATTACGGTGCTGGCGAACACTATGGAAAGTACCACTGACTGCCAAAAGGACAAACAAATCTGCCTCTGAAGACGTACAGCCAGAATGCTCTTTATAGGCAGGGATAGCAAGACTGCAGTTCATGTACTTTGGACACTTTATCAGGAGAGACCAGTCTCTGGCAAAGGACACCATGTGTAGTAAAGTAGAAGGATGATTTTCAACCAGACGGATGACTCAGTGACTAACACAGGATTCAAACATAAGAGCGATCGTGAGGTGGTGTTTGAGTCTGTTGTACATCAGCTTTCTATGGTAGAGAACTGGCTCGGCATCACCTAGTAATAAATCATAATAATCATAAACACTTGTCAATTTCCTACCAAGCGTTTTAGTGCACAGTTCCATACAAAAAAAATAAAATAAAATGGATCCTGAAGACCCATTGCCCTTGAAGATTAAGCATTCAACTAAATGATTCTAGAGATATTTTGAACTCATTGTGGTCTTGAGACCCAACTATAATTTTCCATGTTCCCTTTGAACATTATAAATTCCAAAGATTCAGTTCACACATTTTCATTTTGAAATCATTTTGAAATCATTTTAAAATAAGAGTCCGTTTCCTCCCTCATCATAGACTGTGATCATTTCTTTTGTGAATGTAATTCCCCAGGACCGCTCAGCCTTAGACGTCAATTCAGGGGCTAGTTATTGAAGTACCCAATATGTTTTATTAAACATTCATGGCATAAATGCAATTTATATATCAGAGATTATGTCTTGAAAATAATATATCTTGACTGGGTTTCTGATATGAGAGAGAGTCGGGGAGACTGATAACCGAAGCTTCTCTGGATTTGGTATGCGGCACCTATGCTGGTAGTATATTTTTTAGAAACCCCACCTATTCATTAAACCATGTTAGTATTTCATCACCACAGGTAATCCAAGAATACAATGGTGGTTCCAAAGTAATTTAAGTGACTGCAGGCAAAATGACAGGCTTTGTTTTTTACATAAATCAAACTGATTTAGACAGTAAGTGACTATTGAGCAAAACCGTGGTCATATTTTGTAATTGATATTAAATTATATTTAAACCAAGATTTGGGGTGGGGGAAGAAGCTCACATTATTCAATTGTGATTTTAAAGTCCTTGTATTATAGAAAAGTACAATTTGTACATTCTTGGGATCATCCTTCAGGATACTCATAATAAGCAACTAAGTCCAGTTTCAACTGGCTACATCCCTTATGCTCCTGTTTAACATAAGTATATCGAAAGAACTGTGTTAGCTGTAGTTCGAGGTTTTTATTCTTAAAGCACCTTAGCTTCAGTTTTGGCACACGTACCTAAGAACTAACAGACTAAATGACAAGTGCTCACTAGCTTTAGGTGGTATTTTAAAATGACAGTCGGTCAGGGCTGGTTGGGATTCCTTTGCTGGACAATTGGTGTGCATAGAGAGGAGAAACATCTGAGAAGATGAGAACAGAGCACTTGTTTTAGTGTTAAAGTCTGACAGACCCCAAACTCAACCTCCTTCAAAGAAGTGCAGCGTGACCTGTAGTTCTCTTCTGACTTCTTAATACCATCTCTTCTTATTCACCGTCCCTCGGACTTGCTTCTTGGTCGATCACTATAAAGAACTAGAGCCTTGTAGCACTCTCCTGTGTTTGATTTTTGGCTCCAGAGAAGATCATGAAGTCATCCATTCAATCAATATTATTTGAAATACTAGGGGAAAGTCAACAAAGCTGACATAAATCTCCACCTTCAAGAAATTAATGGCATGGTAGTTGAAAGAGAGAATTATGTAGAAAATAAAAATCACAACAGTGTTAAAGAAAAAAATGAAGGTGGATGCTGGATATGGAGCAAGGGGAAAGAAGTCTTGAAATGGCAGATTCTGTGGACAGGGCAAGCATTATCAAAGGGGTGGCTTTAAGCAAAAAATAAAGTGTAAGATTCCGATGGGACACAGGAGGACAATCTCCCGGGCAGAAAGAACCAGAAGTGGAAAGGCCCAGTGGGGAGGGTTTCCCCTGGAGTGTCCAAGGGATTTAGCAAGGCTGCTCATTGGCACGTGAGGTTATCCCATTTGAAACAGGTTTTTGCTTTGAAACGTCTGCCAGCGCTCACTTATTCAGTGAGTAATGAATGTTTCTACAAGTATGCATCCCAAATATTGTTATTATTTGCATGGCTTATTTTTTGTTTTGTTGTTCCAGTTAACTGCTTGGCTCAAATTTATTCAATATTTTAATTTCTCCTAGCCTTTGTCAAGAGAATATCATTACGGCAACAATTTTGGTTACATAGTGGCATTTAAGCCATTTGATGGAGAAGAATGGAAAAAAGTTACAGTTACGAATCCCGACACTGGCAGATATGTCCACAAAGATGAGACGATGCGTCCATCCACTGCATTTCAGGTGAAAGTGAAGGCCTTCAACAATAAAGGGGATGGGCCATACAGCCTCACGGCGGTCATTAATTCAGCACAAGACGGTACGTAGAAGGAAACCTCTAGCATGATTAAAGGGGGAGGTGTGGAGATTACTATCTTGTATTTATTTTCATGGTTCACTACAATCAATTCGGTGTCATCGAGTTTCCGACTCAGAGTGACCCTGCAGGACAGGGCAGAACTGCCCCTGTGGCTTTCGGAGGCTACACCTATGGAGGTAGAAAGGGTTAAGAGAAATCGCCCTATACATTTATTGGTAGTGTAGCGGTTACACCTTTTACTGCGATCCTCATGGACGTCAGTTCAAAACCACCGGCAGCTCCGTGGAGAAACACTGAGCTTTCTACTCCTGTAATCAGCTAACAGTCTCAGAAACCCGCAGAGGGTCACTCTAAACTAAGCATGGCCTCAATGGCAGTGACTTTGTTTGGTTTTGCGTATGCAGTTATTAAATGAGAATTATGTGAAATGAAAACTTTTCCACTTTTTCTTCGTCTAAGTTACAAATGTGTCAACTAAAATCTACATCTTTTAGACCCATGATAATTTAGATATGAAATCTCCACTAAAATGACTTCTGGCCTGTGGGTGAGAATTATGTCAGCCAGAACTTCTCGATATGGAATCTAGTATGCCTGTTTACTACAAATGCCGTGTCATTCAGATTCCTTTGTAACATTACTCTTTTGAACCCAAAATTGGTGTAATTGTAGCATTTAAGCAAACTTTTATTGTTGTTATTATTACAATAGAGTACTGGGAGTTTATTTGAGGGATTCTATATATGAGTATATCTATACTTTTAAAAGGCAGAAAGCCAGGTGAACTTTTTTCTTAGGATAGGAAAAATCCTTTTGGGGGAAAAACACTAATGCAGGATTTCTTTCTTTCTTCTTCTTCTTTTTTTAAAGAAAGTAGCTTTAAGGGAACTAAACATAGATGACTTAATACATCTTTTCTAAATAGCATGATTTTAAATTAAATATAATTATAATTATCTCTATCACTTTATATTTGAGTTATGTTATTATACATTTTATGATAGAAGAGATCTTCCTTTGTATTTTTATTCCTAGGTAGGTTGTAAAAAATTAATGGCTAGGAAAGCAGATAGATGTTTATTTGCTTCTTACCTAATGCATTTGCCTTGGGGAGTCAGTGATGTAGTTCCCCAATAAATAGAGTAGAAGACTTAAATCCAAGGCTTTCTACTTCTAAACCACTCCTCATAAGCACTAGTGTATTGGAGAAATGGAATCAAGTGGATCATATATACACATATCTCTCTCTTGACGTATGACCAGACCTTCTGCTGAACACAGGCAGCCACCCTGCTTTTTCTGGCCATGTGCTCTTTCGTTGAGTACTAAAGCCAGAGGAGCTGACAAGGGGACTTTATTTCTCAGAAAACTGAACTGACTAAATAATACTTACACATACCAGCACACTTGAACATGCGTCCTTAAGTTTGGGATTTTTCCATTTTTATTTTCATTTACTCATTCAATGAGTTAAACTTGCAGGGACTCATGTAGTTCAGACTCAGAGATCACCTTACTGTGCGTGTGCTTGGAGTTAGTTTTGTACTGAATTGCATCATCTGCGTGATGAGTAGACCTGACTGTGACCTCTAGCACTGAAACCCCTTTTTATATTTCTGTTTTCAAATGGTGCTAACAGTGGTCCAGAGGCCATTGTGGTATTGGTTAAGAGTTTCCAGGATTCAGAATTCCTCAATGCCTTCCATCACCCCTATCTGAGAGGTTCATCTTCTGATTTCCATCTATCAGAGCTCTTGTGCAGTCTAGTAAATGCACAATTATGCCTTCATTGATGAAATAGCAATATTTCCAGAGAGCTTTTTTTCCCCAAGAAAATTTTAGAAATTTCTATAGGTCACAAAACATCAGCTATTTTTTTTACAATAAAGTTCTATAGAAATCTATACTCAGTTCAAATCTATAAGTGATCTCAAGTGTGCTGTATATGTATAAAATCATATGTATAAATACCAAGCCAATGCCTTTGAGTCGATGCTGACTCGCGCTGACCCTATAGGACAGGGTACACTGCCCCCTGGGAGTTTCTGACACTGTAACTCTTTATGGGAATAGAAAGCCATGTCTTTCTCCTGAGGTGGCTTCAAACTGTGGACCTTGTGGTTAGTAGCCTGTTATGTGATCATTACGCCACCAGAGCTCAAATACATAGACAAAATTAAAAAGTAGAAGATATTATTTAATACTATAATCAAACAGTGGACAAGTCCTGAATGATAAAACCTGCCTTTTTGTAGCTATGAGTTTTGTAGCTATAACTTGATTCAATTTTAATAATCTTAGTACATTGCACAGAGAGTAAGGTACTGTGTGATAGTGAGTACATTGCACAGAGAACATAAACATAAAAAATTTATAGGTTATCTTCTCATTCCATATCTTCCCTTGCTGTTTTATTTAATACTCAAGTAAGTTTTCAGGAAAAAGTTCAAGCTTCTGTTCTATATATTCACGACCATTTGTATTTAATTATATTTATTTCCTAATTGCATCATGAGTCTCATAAAACCAACCTGGGTCAAAACTTTTATGAATGCTACTCATTTCTTTTATTGCTAGAAAACCAATCATATTGTCACATGCTTACATGAGTTAAAGAGGCAACAGTATCAATATGTACCATATTTTAAAACATAAAAATAGGATTATAGCATGTTAATGAAAAATAAAAAAATTAATCACCCCTACTTAAATGGTTCCTTAGTTTCTTTGTGTAAATTTCATAAGGGATATAAATTATTTCTTCCCCGAACAAAGACCATTTTGATACATATTTGACTTGATGCCCAGTTGGAAGATTAGATGCATAAAAGCTTTCCTGAGCCCCAGCGGAGGGGGTTGTCAAAATGTATTCCAAATGATCCTGAGGGCAAGGAGAAAAACAATATCTTACCTTGAACAGAAAGGAGTGAAATTTAATAATAATGTTAATGACATTATTTACCAGACATAATATCTTGCAATGTCACGTGACTAGCAAGTCAGAGAAAATTAATTGTAAAAAGTAGTTTTAGATAATAAATATCAAATTTCCATTTTTATAATGTAGAGTTAATAAGATAAATAATTAAAATTTTAATTTGCAACAACAGGCTTTCTTAAACAAATAATTTGGGGGATAAAAAGTAATGTGGTTCTTGCTCACAAATATCACAGAAATTCGTGAAGTTTTTTATATGTCTACATTGGAACAAGTTATATGTGTTCGTGTATGTATGTAAGGTGATAGTGTGTCGTGTGACTTTATGCATGTGTATGTATAGCTATGTAAACATTCTTGATTATGAATATGTGTGTGATTTTTCACTGATAACTCTAAAATCAGATTACATTATTAAACATTGAGGAAAACATAATTAGATTTTATCTTATAGTTTAGAAATATTAAATTGTTTAAATTTGTTCAGATTGCAGGTAGTGTTATTTCAATTTCTTTTCGTAAATGTCTTACTAAGATGTAATGTTTTCATCAAATTTCAGCTCCCGATGAAGCCCCCACAGCAGTGGGGGTCAAGGTCTTATCATCTTCGGAGATGTCTGTTCATTGGGAGCACGTTATAGAAAAAGTGGTGGAAGGCTATCAGGTAGGTTAAAAGTTATCATACTAAAAACATTTATTAATACATAACAGACATTTTCAAATGTGTTGTCTCTTACAATGTTTTGTGTCCCATTGATTTATGTTGCAAGTAACACTACATCCTCTTTAATTTTTTTTTGGACAATTGTAAAGTAATTGTTAACACTGACACAGGAATTTCTAATTGGCCTACCTAAGAAAGATGTAAAAAGTCCTGTGTGATGGCAAACATTGGCCAAAATGAAAACTAAGTTAATAGGGCATTTGGATAGCCAGGGTCTTTTAAGATAAAAATTCTTATAAAATGTTGATGTAAAGCACCTCAGTAATGTATAACAGCATCCTTAAAACATTCCTCCTGGTTAGCTCAATAGTTCTGCTTCTAGAATTCCTTTCAAAGAGAACAGTTATAAATATACCAAACATGTATCTCATAACATTGTATAGGAGAGTAGAAAATTGCCAACAATCAAAAGGTCACAAAGAAAACTTTCCTTGAGTTGATTCTTACAGAACTTGTGGAAATAATCAAGCTAGAAAAAGGAGAGCTCACCTTTGAAAAAGGAATACGAATTGGGAAATTGAAGCTAGGAAAATAATTGAGGTCTTTAATACAAAGCTAAATAATTCAAACTTGATTGTGTAAAAAAGGTGAAGTCACCCGATACTTTGGAGCACAGTAAGTGTCTAATTTAGAGGAATTGGCATCATTATTCTGCCTTTACAGATCAGCAAATGGATATCAAATAGCGTCAATGACTTCTCGGGATGTTAGAGCAGTGGTTCATTGGCTCTTCAGATACTAGGCATCTAGTGGACTGCGGGTGTCCTTTCAGATTGTGGTCTGTGGGCAATGCCATACACTTGGCTGTATCTATGCAGTTGGCTTTCCTGCCCAATGCTTGTGCTCTCTTTGCATCCACTCATGGATTATTAATTCCATGAAGCAAAATTTTAAAAATCTATTTTGTTCAATGCAACGGCAGACAAAAACTAGGCACTAAATAATGATTGAGGCTTTATACAAATAATACAAACCGAGTGATCAAATATAGTGTTCCAATATGACTTTGGCAAAAACCATATTTCTGTAACCACAAAAAAGAATGCAAGGTTTTAAGCAGACCACCAAACTAATGTTCAGTTATTTCTGGAACCATGTATTATGATCTGGTAGATCTCAAGGAGAATCCTGTGGTGGCTTATGTGCTGCGGTGATGCTGAAGGCGCAGTTGCTGGCCTTTCAGGTACAAGAAGGGTTGCAGAACTCCCGGGCTCAGAACAGATGAAGAGGAAGGCATAGGCCGTTCACTTCAGGGGGATTAACCATGGAAAACACTATAGATAGCTTCAAAAACAGTGCCAGTTACTGAAAACTTAATGATAGAGGAAGCATATTGTCAGAGACAGTGCCAGAAAATGAGCCCTTGAGGTTGGAAGACACTCAAACTGTGACTGAGGAAAGGCTGCCTTCGCAAAGTAGAGTCGATCATCATGAAGTGGACGGAAGAAAGCCTGTGGGAGAGAAGGCTTTGCAACTTTCATTTGCTGATGGGCACACTCAACATCAAAACAAACAGTGATAAACATTAGTTCATAATGGGAACTTGGAGTATGCAAAGTGTGAATACAGGGAAAATGGATGTGTTTAAAATGACACAAAATGCATAAAGATCAATATTCTAGGCATACGTGAGCTCAAATGGACTGTATGTGCAATTTGGAATCAGAAAGTCATATGGTGTACTACGTCATGAGTGACCCAATCCAGAGGAATGGTGTTGCATTCTCCATCAAAAAGGGCATTTCCAGATCGACCTTGAAGAGCCCTGCTGTCTGAGATAGCATCATCTCTATCTACATCCATGGAAATACAGTTGATACAACTGTTATTTAAATGTATGCACCCACCACTAAAGCTAGAGATGCATTTTTTACTTTAGCAACATCTCAGTCTGAAATTGATCAAACATAGTATAAAGATGCATTGATAATTATTGGGGGTTGGAAACAATAAAGAAGGAACAAAAGTTGGCAAAAACAGCCTTGCTAATGGATACTAGGCTGGGCGGGGGGAGGGTGTCTCATGATAGAATTTTATAAGACCAATGATTTCTTCGTCACAAAGACTTTTATTCAGCTACACTAGTGGTGACTGCACATATGGACTTCTCCAGGTGGCATGCACAGAAATCAAATTGACTATATTTTTAGGAATAAACAATAGAGAAACTCAATACCTGCAGATATAACCAGGATAGGGGCTGACTGTGGAATGGATCATCAATTGTTCCCAGGTAAGTTTAGGTGAAAGTTGAAAAACATGAAAACAAGTCCACAAGAACCGAAATACAACCTTGCATCTATCCCATCTGAATGTCAAGCACAGATGCATCACACAGTGATGGGCTGTGGGAGGACCTCCAAAACACAGCACAGGAAGCAATCCAAAGGTCATTGAAAAGAAAATAAGTTAAAGATCAAAGTGGCTGTCAGAAGAGACTGTGAAGCTTGCTTTGAGTCACAGAGCATCTTAAGGCAAATGGGAGAAATGTTGAAGTCAAGGAGCTATGCAGAACATTTCAAAGGGCAGCTCCAGAAGACAAAGTAAAATAACAAAATGGGCAAAGACCTAGAGTTAGAAATTCAGAAAGGAAGAACACGCAACATATCCTGAGCTGTAAAACTGAAGAAAAACTCAAGCATCAAGTTTCAATATTGAAAGACACAGGGAAGCATTCAGGAAGCATCCAAAGAAAATTGGGAAAATATACAGAGTTGCTATACCAAAAAGAACTAATCAACATTCAGCCAATTCAAGAGGCAGCATATGAGCAAGAATCAGTATTACTGAAGGAAGAAGTCCAAGCGGCAGTGAAAACATTATCCCAAAATTGATTCCAGGAACTGATGGATTACCAATTGAACAGTTTCCACAGCTGATGAAGCACAGGAAGCACTCACTCATCTGTGCCCAGAAATTTGGAAGACAGATAATTGGAAGAGATCTATATCCGTACCTACTACAAAGAAAGGTGACCTAAGAGAATTCTCAAATTATAAACATATCATTCATATCACATGCAAGTGAAAGTTTCCTGGGGACCATTCAATGACACTTGCTGCGATGCCTAGACAAGGAGCTGCCAAAGGTTCAGACGAAGATGTGAAACAAGAGATATCATTGCTTGTGTCAGCTGGATCTTGACTGAAAGTCGAGAATATCAGAAAGATGTTTACCTGTGGTTCATTGACTATGCAAAGATATTCAACTGCGCGGATCATAACATAGCCTTGAGAAGATGGGAATCCCAGAACACTTGCTTCTGCTCATGCAGAACCTGTGTGTGAATTAAGAGGCAGTGGTGGGGACAGAACAGGGGAATACCGCGTAGTTTAAATCAGGGAGGGTGTGCTTCCGGGTTGTAGCTCTGCATCATACTTAGTCAATCTATCTGCTGAGCAAATAATCACAGAAGCTGGGTCATATGATAAAGAAGGTATTATTAGTATTGGAGGAAGGTTTATTAACTACCTCCAATATGCAAATGACCTTGCTTGCAGAAAGCAAGCCTCCTTGAAGCACTTGCTGATGAAGGTCAAAGGTGGGTCACAGCCTTCAGTATGCATTAAAACTCAATGTAAAGAAATTCAAAATCCTCACAGCTGGACCAACTGGGAAAGACTGAAGTTGTCAAGGATTGCACTTCCTCCGATCCACAGGCAGTGCTCTTGGAAGCAGTGGTCAAGAAATAAATGACATTTTGCTTTGGTTAAATCTGCTGCACAAGACCTCTTTAAGTGTTGTCAAGTAAAAATGTTATTTTGAGGACTGTGGTGCACCTGACCCAAGCCATGGTATTTTCAATTTCCTCATATGCATGTGAAAGTTGGACATTGAATAAAGAAGGCTGAAAAAAATCAATGCATTGGAACTACATTGTTGGCGAAGAATATTGAACGTCCCATTGACTGACGAAAGAACCATCGGATCTGTCTTGGAAGAAGTACAGCCAGAATGCTCCTTGGAGGTAAAGATGACAACACTGCATCTCCTATACTTTGGACACGTTCTCTGGAGAGCCCAGTTTCTGGAGCAGGACATCACACTTGGTGAGGTCATAGGGAAGGGAAAAAGAGGAAGGCCCTCAACATGCTCGATGGACACGGTGGCTGCAACAAGGGCTCAAGTATAAGAACATCGTGTGAAGGCCCCACACTGGGAAGTATTTAGTTCTGTTGTGCCTAGGGTCGCTAAGTCTCAGCACCAACAAGGTGGCACCTACCAATAATAACAGATCTCAAATGTCTTCAGGTAACTTTACGAGCTTGAACTTGAAGTGATTACAAGTAGAGAAAGATGATAGGAGTGGGAGTAAACACTCATAGCTAGTGTGCATAACTTACTAAACTAACAATAAATGTATAGAGATAAGATAAATAATCGGGAAGAAAGATTGGCTGAATGTTTCAAACCTCTGTAACCAACAAGGCCAGGTATTTTGAAAGAAGACATTCATGTGTGAAGCTTGGAAAGCCAAATTTTTGAGCATAAGATTATTTTACTCCTTTATTTTATGTGGTTTCTAAATTTTAAAAAAGAGGAAAAACAATTTAATATATAGCTCATTTCAATACATTTAAAATGTGAAATATATATATATATATCATTATATTAAAAACATACCAGAGTTGACGCAAAATGTGAATTGTGAAATACAAAACTGACCTTCTCTGTAAACCATCACCCAATTTGCAATAAAAAGGTAAAATACCAGAGAGCACTTTTGCCCATGCCAGGCATTATATACAGACCATTTTATAACTCCCAACAAGTAGTGTAAAAAGGAAAGATGGAGAAAGAAACAATACCACCATAGTAAGGAATGCAGACAATGTAATTCAGTCAGAATGTAACTGTTAGTGATTGTGAAATAAACCTTAATCCAGGATTGTCGATTTAATAGTCAGCCAATTACTGTGTCGTGCGCATCATGTTCTCCAGCGGCAGTTTCAAGGGGAGAGTGCCTGCTTCTGCAGGAGCTGTTCTACCCTTTGTTTTCTGACTCTGTGTGAGTCTGCACTTCAAGAAGGAAGTCAAGAGCTTTGGAGCTGAGCAGGCATGGGTTTTTATTTCAGCCTCTCAGCTGGAATTAGACGGGCCATAATTCCAACTTTGTAATCTTGACTTTCTCCCCTGTAAAGTTGAGAGAGTAAACCACTGCGTCAGAGGCCTGTTGTGTGGCAAAAATGAAGTATTCTGTGTGCGATGTTCTTTCTTGTCCTCTGTCACTGGACATCTGAAGTTGATGGTGATATTGATCTGGATGATGATGGCAATGACAAAAATTATAATCGTAATATTTCTTACCCCCTTACTATGTTAAGTATTTCATAGAGTTAGTTTTAATAAAGCCACATACCCATAGGGAATGGGTACTATTGTTTTCTGCATGTTAAGGAAGAGTGAGTTCAGGCTTTGGAAATGTCAGAGTAATCATTGGAATTACTGTATTTGAACTTGGTATAGCCTCTCCAGAGAATGGTTGCTTAAACAGGCTAAAAGTAAGTCACAGAATTATTGCTCCATTCAACCTTTCTTAAAATCTATATAAGTCTTTCACACAGAGTCTTAAATATAAAGAGAAAGCATGAAAGCTTAAAAGAGAAATTTATTATATTTTATCCTTCCAGAAGAAACTGCCCCTGCTAACATATGGCAGGAAAATATAATGTGGTAATTGTTACTATTTTAAAATATGATGGGAGAAGCCAGTGGTTTAACAAGATGGATGATCAGGAAAAACTAATACCCTACCCTATTCCCCATGAAAATGTACTATGGGTCTAAGTTATAAAGAAGCACAGATACAGTAAAAAACCAACACATTAAAACAAATTTAATTTTAAACTAAGAAGCCCCAGTCCTGTGTGATTTACTTTATATCAAAGTTAATTTCCTGGATTCAAGAGAATTGTAGTTGATTGAGTTTAGAAATAACCTCCTGCCTTTGTGGTTTTAAAGTGTATCTCAGTAGAACATTTACGTTTCAGCAATTTTTTTCCTCTTACCATGTTAAAGTTTCCATATTTCTGATCTGAATATACTTTGAGCATTCTTGCTATATAAGTGAGTTCAAAGAATGCGAGAAGTTCTTATTAAAGGTATTTAGAATTTGGACTCCTGCCCAGGAATCCACAAAAGAATTAGTTCAACCACCCATCATGTAAACCATTGAATTAATGAATTTAATGAATATAAGCAAACTAGTCTGTCAAGAATAAAGAAGGCAAAACATATAGCAGTTGAATCAGAGATTAACATGGGCAATTTATTTCACTATTATTACGAAAGATTACCAGCCTGGAGTAAATTTAGTTAGATACTTTCAAAGATTAAGTTATGATGAACATAAAACAGAACCGGTTACTAGTTGTGTGCATTTGTATGTGTCTAAATATGATCCCAGGGGCAGGGAAGAGTGAACAAGGAAAGAAGAAAGTTGGATACAGAGATGTTTCATCTTGTTGGAACCCACTATGGGCACTGGGGCTCCATTCCTTGGGATCTGGGAGGGGCCTTCTGATTGTGGCTCAGCACTGGCAGAATGGGAAGAAAAAGAAAGCATTGATCCATTCCTGTCATCCTCTGATCAGGGATCACTTTGTGGGTGTCACCACCCCGCCAGCTTCCGTGCACGTACAGAAAAAGTGACATGTTATGACATCTAGTAAGACCCAATACATGCATGTGTGCATGCCCCCCCCCCACACACACACACATGTGCGAGCAGAGCGAGAGAAAGAGAGAGGTTGATTGCCTGCACTGGCCGAAGAGGAGAAATGCTATCTAGTTCTCTGTGGGAAGTTAGGTGAGAGATGCATAGAGCTTGTTGCTCCCTGCAGCTGTGGCTGAAAGGAGAATGTTGAGTATTTTTTAAAAGCATATAATTCAGCACTAGAATAATTTACATCATTGTAACTAGGGGTCCAAAGTATTCACTAATTCCTTAATCAGTCTGGAGTCTGGGCACTTTAGAATAATTATAGAATTCCTTTTAAAGATTGACATTTTTGTCTCAGAGTCTCATAAATAAAACAAAACAAGCAAATAGCAAAACAAAAATCAAAACCAGAGATTTTTATCACCTGGGCCTAATACTACTATCACCTAGGCCAAAGATAAGTCATACAGTTCCACATAATATCAGGGCAGCCAGGGAAAAATAATACAGCCACATGCCAAAAGAAAAATAAATTTGGCTCACTAAACACAACAGCGTCGCAGTCACTCTCATCCAGTAAGAGCGAGCTATGAGAATAAGACCCTTGTTTGGGTTGCCACGCCGTCCTTCGGGTAGGTATGCAAAGGCCCCGAGTGAGGGGTTTTCAATTTGTGATGAAGGGATGAAAGAATGTGTAGATTTCAGGGGACTCCATTATTCGGGACCACACAGTTTGGGAAGATAAAATATGAAGGCATCACAGGTAAAGATTCGAATAGCGTAGCACCGATCATTCAGATTAAGACAGGATTTCACCGGCTGCTGCTTGTCTTATTTTGCCTATCCAAAAATTTACTACCATTGAGTCAACTCTGCATGACCCTCCAGAATAGAGTAGACATGGCCCTGTTTAGGTTCCTAAGGATGTAGATCTTATTGACACAGAGAGCCTCGTATTCTCCCAGCAGAGCAGCTGGTGGGTTCCTACTGCTGACTTTGCAGCTCACCACCCGGCACGTATCACGCAACTTCACCAGGTCTCATTTAACCGATCCTGAGCCCCGGATTTCAGATGGCCGAAGTCCTGCGGCTTGTGTTCATTGGATAACTGCATATAACTTTACTTGAGCGGGTCCTGTAATTTAGAATGTTGTGACAAGAAAATTTTTTTAACGTTACCTACCTATAGCTTGTCTTAACAGCTGTGGACCAGGTACTCAAGGTATACAAGAGAGACTGATAGCTATGGCAGCGCCCTCTAATTACTCATCACTAGTGAAGTGGGAGGAATCATTTAGGTTCTAAGAGGATCCCTTTTCTCACAGGTTCTAAAAATTCTCTTAGGCAGTTCTTACTGTGCTTCTCCTAGTCTATCGACACTTAATTATATGTGTTCTGCATCCTTATTACCAGCGGTGTGTCCTAGGACATGTTCATTTAGTCTGTCCATTAAATGACTTGATTAAGGAAGAGACATATATCAAGTTTTCCTAGTTTTAAGCTATCCAAATCAATGATAAAGCTAATGCTCTAATTTTCTCCTTCTCGTCCCTTTGTTCTGACTGTGTGCATAACACTGGATTAGACTATACATCCCTGCCTTTTTTTAGTTACATTACTATGTAAAAAATAGTATAAAGTTTATTGGCCATACAGTGATATCAAATCAAGCTTATATGTGCCTGGGTAATGTTAAGTTTGGCTTGCTAGTTTCTTCTTCAAATATTCATTTCTAGTAATTCCAGTTAGACAGTTCCCTATGAAGTTAAAATTGAGCTTCTAAGTCTAATCAGCTTTTAGATCGAATCCCATTGATCATCTAATTAGCTATCATTGAGCTCCTTCTATAAGCGGGTAATTTATATACAGTATGACCTCTAACTCTCTCAGCAATCCTATAATATGGATTGCTATCATATGTATCCTCTTTTATAGATGAGAAAACTGAGAAGCAAAGAAATTAATTTAAAACATCTAGAGTCCCACAACTATGTGCACCACAACTTTTTCCACTTAGCTAATAGACCTTTCATGGACCGTCAAGAACCTCAATTTCCAGTGTTACAAAATCATAAGTGTGCTGAGAAGATAACAACACGGACACTCCCAATGCAAGGGCTGTCATTTTACTAAACTGCAAATATATTCACTTTATTTGTGTTTCGTTAGTGACTGGATGAGCTCAAACGCCCACTCATAGGGAGGACCTTCTGCCTTTTCCTTCAGAACTGTAGTCTCCATCTGAGTCCTCACAGTCCTTTCAGCCAACTGAGGTTGCTGTTCTTTTGAGAATGGCACAATTCCATGATACTAGAAATGCCAAAGATTCTTTATCAAAACCTATATAAAATATGTTATTGACATCACAAAAAAGAATACTAGTAAGCAAAATTAGACTATTTTATAAGAAATCAATAACCAGTAAGTAGCCTTTTCTCTGACTTTAGATATAAACCTCTTTTTTTGTTGTTTTTCCAAGTGATCTGAGCCATTGATTCCATTTTCACAGTGTATTTATGCACATGCAAAGTTCAGGATTGTGTTAATTTTGATTAATTGTGAAAGGAAAATGCCATCTTTGGGGTATGGCATCTAAATAAAAGGCAAAGTAACAATGTCTATAAACAACTAAGTATTTCCTTTTTTTATTCATCATAACTAAGTATAGGTTTTGAGCACTAAAACAGCCTTTATTTTGAAAAGTGATATTTTTCATAGCTTTTTGCCATATTTTTTATTTCAAAAGCTAAGAAAATCTGCCATTTTTACTATCATTAGCAAATGTCATCATTTCTACACACAATATGGCTAAAATATAAATATAGCTGTAATTTTAAAATTGACAACTCCTAAAAATTAAAGTCTATCAAGCTTGACTTCCTGTCAAAATGCCTCACAAATGGCTCCTAATAAGTTTGAAATCACGTAAACAAAAGTTGAGCAAGAAATAAGTAATTAAACTGATAAGAACAGACACTATACTTGATCTTAGCCAAAAGTCGAACAGAGGGTGGGGGAGGGAGGAAAAGGATGAGGAACTGATACCAAGGGCTCCAATAGAAAGAAAATATTTTAAAAAGAATGATGACAACATATGTATAAGTGTGCTTTACATAATGGATGTATGGATGGTGATAAGAGCTGTAAGAGCCCCCCAATAAAATGTTTTGTTTTGTTTTTTAAAAGAAAGAAAGAAGTAATTATTGTGGCAGATAAATTCCAGGGATCAGTTATGTATTTTATTTAT
>NW_022103909.1:13720351-13722599 GCF_000313985.2 Echinops telfairi | reverse complement strand
AAAACAGCCTTTATTTTGAAAAGTGATATTTTTCATAGCTTTTTGCCATATTTTTAATTTCAAAAGCTAAGAAAATCTGCCATTTTTACTATCGTTAGCAAATGTCATCATTTCTACACACAATATGGCTAAAATATAAATATAGCTGTAATTTTAAAATTGACAATTCCTAAAAAGTAAAGTCATTTTGTTTGTTATTTTATTGATATCTGATTTTTGTATAGATGCAAAGGAAAGATCTTTACATGTGTTCTTTTCAAATGAACTAACAAAGTAGTACCATATTTTATGCAAATAATATGCTCACTCTAGGTTTGATTACAAACTGTACTTCCCCCAACAAGTATTTATTATAAGTGCACTATGCTAATTTTTTACAATATGCAGAAAAAATGGTAAAACACTCTTGAAAGTACCTCAGGCTGGGGAGTGGGTGTGCTTAGTAAACAAACTAGAGGATGCATGATTTGCATAAAAACTCTTTATACTGGCATGCTCTATATCAGATAATGACTATTATTATCTATCAAGTTTGACTTCTTGTCAAAATGCCTCACAAATGGCTCCTAATAAGTTTGAAATCATGTAAACAAAAGTTGAGCAAGAAATAAGTAATTAAACTGATGAGAACAGACACTATACTTGATCTTAGCCAAAAGGCGAACAGAGGGTGGGGGAGGGAGGAAAAGGATGAGGAACTGATACCAAGGGCTCCAATAGAAAGAAAATATTTTGAAAAGAATGATGACAACATATGTATAAGTGTGCTTCACATAATGGATGTATGGATGGTGATAAGAGCTGTAAGAGCACCCCAATAAAATGTTTTGTTTTGTTTTTTAAAAGAAAGAAAGAAGTAATTATTGTGGCAGATAAATTCCAGGGATCAGTTATGTATTTTATTTATTTTAACTTTCATAGATTAGATATAAGTTTACAGGACAGATCAGTTTTTTATTCAATAATTCATACACACTTTGTTTCACATCACTGATTATAATCCTCACAATGAAACAACCATTCGGGTTTAGAAATGAACTGACCCCAAGACTCGAATTTCAGGCAAGCAGTATTTATAAGGGAAACAATCACATGAGGGAGTTCAGCATGCCTTAGAATTAGCAATTCTTTTAGAATTAGCAATTCTTTGAGATCATAAGGACAGCATTTACCCAAGGATAAAGTCTAGAAGGATTAGGAAAGAAGGGGAAATTGAAACAGAAAACACAGGGAGGAACTGGGATGAATGATCACTTACATATTTGAAAAGTAAATCTTGCATTCTGCTCTTCCTTTTCAACCAGTGAGATGGTGTGATTTACTTTTGGCTTCATTGAGTAGATGTGTGTGCCTCCTGAGAGTGATAAAAAGTGATTCACACCTCTGTTAAGTACCAGTACCGTAGGAGAATATGATGCTCAGCCCACCCCAGTGTGACAAAGCTATTGCAAACATTTTTGTTCCCATTTGGAGAGTGGGAATATGACTAAATATTGCATGGCGTCCATGTTTGTAGATTCGGTACTGGGCTGCTCATGACAAAGAAGCAGCTGCACACAGAGTTCAAGTCAGCAGCCAAGAGTACTCCGCCCGGATGGAGAACCTGGTGCCAGACACCCAGTACTTTGTGGAAGTCAGAGCCTGCAACAGTGCCGGTTGTGGCCCACCCAGTGACATGATTGAGACCTTCACCAAGAAAGCACGTGAGTCTCAATACTTTAATTTTAAACTGATCCAAAACTACACTTCATTCAAACTTGATGAAGGTACTTTGCAGAGAAAATTTCTGCCTGAGAGTGTTACCACATTTGGCTTCCAATTATAGGCTTTTGTAGTAAAACTTCAATTTGGGGGTTTCGCTTTGCTGGTTATCAGAAGTAAGGAAAACTGTGCCTTCATGCATTTAATATTCCAATATACAAGTAAAATTACAGAGCTCCCCTTTGTAATACAAACCTTAAAATAGTCCATTAAAATATTTGTGTCCATTCTGATTTTATTAATTTAAATACTGTTTTCATAGGATTTCATGAGGCAATTAGAATGCTGCTCTTTTCTCTGTATGTTGATTTGTTAGGACATTAAGTTTACTCTCTTACTGCAGCCGCCTACTCTGATTAGATTGTCTGCACTTTCTGTTTCGTCTGGCCTCGCTTTGACCTCTCTTTCTTTCGGAGTCCAAGTTGGATATAAAAAGAAGGGAGTTTGTATGGAAGACTGTAGAGCAGCAGTTCTCAACCTGTCAGTC
>NW_022103909.1:13711340-13719669 GCF_000313985.2 Echinops telfairi | reverse complement strand
TTCAAAAGGACATAATTTGTGCTGATCTGGGGGATGACTATCCTGAGCAGAGAGAATCGGTAGTGTAAATGCTTTGCTGTAAGAATTCGAACGGTTTTAGGTGTAGAAAGTTTACTGGGGTCATGCTACAGTGAATTGAAGAGGAAGAAGTGTCCAGAGGATGAACTAGATAGAGCTGTTCAGTCTTATATGGGAGTTGGACTGTTGTTTGCTTTGTTCATTGAGTACAACTAGCCAGTGGAAGATTTTAACATACAATATGATATAAATTTTTCACATGTATATTGTACATAATAGGTTATATCTACTGTATATGAAATCGTTCTGGCGTCTGTGTGAATAATGGGGAGTGGTGAGGCATGAGCGAGAGCAGAAAGTCAATGAAGAGGCGTTTTGCAGAATCAGGAAGAGAGGTGAGAGTGGCCAGTACTAGGGGATAATAATGGAGCTAATGGACACTTTTCTGCTGGCAGAGTTGACAACTTGCTGCGATTTTGGATGTAAGAGATGAGCGGAATGCAGGACTGAATATCAGAGTCTGCTCTTGGGTTTTTTTTTTTGTGTGTGTGTGTTTTTAATAAAATAAGGGATTTGTAGAGCAGTTTTGAGAACGTTTCCTCTTGAATTTAAGAAGTTTCTTAGACATTTAAATAAAGATACACAATTGGGCACATATGTGGAAGTTTCAAAAAGTTCCCAGACAAAATGAAATTAAAAGATGAGATTTTCCACAAACGTTTTAAGCCCCCTTGCATATTCCTAGGTTTGAAAAAAAATAGCTATAGTTTGAAATAGAATCACGCCTTAGGAAAGCATAGGTATAGAGAGCAGGAGGGTCAGGACCAATCTCTAAATCTATCCCAACATTTAGAAGTCGAACAAAGGGCATGAAGCCAGGAAAGGATATTAATAAGCAGAAGCAGCCAGTGGAATTGATTTAAAGTAACAGTGATATTCAAGACAGAAGGAGGCCAACTATGTGCAGTGTTCAAAACGAATAAATATGGCCATTTGATTTGCTCAAATGGAGGTCGTTGGTGACCTTGAAAATAGAAATCTTGAAAGTGTGGTGGAGATAACCCCAAGTGAAGCACATCGAGAATAGAATAAAAGGGTTGTGGTACATCCTTCATGGGGTCATTGGGTGCATAAAAGGGGCAGCTGGATATGAAAGTGCGAACATAGAATAACATAGAAATAACATACAATAGAATAACTATGAAATAACATAGAATAACATAGTGCTAATACAGAAAGTTCTGGCATAGAATAATCATCCATATTAGCTCTTGCTGATGTGGTGATGGTGGGAGTCGGGTGGTAGCTATCAGCTTTACTATTATCAATCTTGAAATCCTTTATGCTATGGATTTGGGTATGATCATCTTTAATGACGTATTATGCATTTTCACAGCTCCTAGCCAGCCGCCGAGGATCATCAGTTCTGTAAGGTCTGGCTCACGATACATAATCACTTGGGATCACGTCGTTGCGCTATCAAATGAATCATCAGTGACAGGATATAAGGTACCTGAAAGACCCCTAGATTGTGCTCCATATAAATGTCATGGTTACAAAGGGTGACAGGTATTTTGCTGTTTTGGACAAGGCCACTTGGCTTCTTATTCTCACTGTGTAACAGAATAAGAGGGCCATAGCACTATGATATCCTTACAAAGGAAACATTTTTAGGAAATGTTAGGCTAATGTTATTTTAGGCTAACAGTAAACAAGACCAATAGCGTAATGGCTTCTTTTAAGATATAAAATTGTGAGAATAATCAGTGGTTATGGTAGAAATAATCCTTTGTTTATTTGCGTGGAATATTAGAATGATGTTGGCCCACATATAGTGAACTCTTTGATATCTTGAATTGATTTCTGTAAATGAAATAAAAATGAGAAAACATAATTTCCATACATTCTCTATGTTACACACTATATAGCATTCTTTATTGGATGCTAAATTTTAAGAATAATGTATAAAATAAACCCTAAAATCATGAGACCATTTCTTACACTGCTTCACATTTTGATAGAGCCCCTATTTTGTTCCTTTGGGTTAAGAAGACCCCCAAAATTATTTTCTTTTGGGTTAGTTAAAAAATAAAATTCAGATGCTTAAGGTACATCATCTTGAGTCAACCTAAGACATATAAGAAAAACACTTTCTCTGAAGTAACAAGAAGAAACCGTCCTTTCTTAGGACTATTGAAAGTAATCATATTATCTGATTTTTCAGTGGCTCATGATTACAACTTTATTAAGTATACATCTTTTTGGACTTTGTAAGGTACTCTACAGACCTGATGGCCAACATGATGGCAAGCTGTATTCAACTCACAAACACTCCATAGAAGTCCCAATCCCCAGGGATGGAGAGTATGTTGTAGAGGTTCGTGCACACAGCGATGGAGGAGATGGAGTGGTGTCTCAAGTCAAAATTTCAGGTAAGCCAGTCACTTAAAACAGATTCAATTGAGCATCTTTAAATTTCTTGACCTTATGGACTCCCAAGAGTGAAGGTAGGACTGATGTTCACACCAATATAATTGTTTTTCAAAGTTTATTTATCTAAGACTTGATATACTGCCTCTTATGAGTAATAAAACAAATTTGCATTATATCACATTTTGATTATTACATAGGCTTTAAAGCACAGTTAAAATAGCATAATGCATTATATTAGTACATGATACTAGGTAATCTTATAATGCTGTGTTTCTGACAGCTTTAGTTAATTGGAAACATCTATTTAAGAGAATGATTTCCTATTTTTGTATTTGTAGAACTCGATTATTTGTTTACGTTTTTTTACCTCTCACAACAGATGTGCGGTATAGTTTGGTAATGGTATTAAATTGAGAATGATGTTGATTTGATGATTTTATGGAAGCATGTGAGATTCTGGATGTTAAGTCAAAGATAGACGTGAGTGATTTAGAAGAAAATGCGGTGATTGTCCTTATGAAAAGAGCCAGGAATGGGAATAGCGGTACCAGAAGGGTGTACGGAAGCGGGGAGAGGTGGGGAGGAAGAGGGTGCCGATCACAATGAAGGACACACAACCACACCCCCCATCCCCGGGAAGAACAGCGGAAACCAGAGAGCAAGGGAGACAGCGGTCGGTGTGAGATATGAAAACAATAACAATAATCTAGCAGGGGACCACAAGGGGTGGGGGAGAGGCGCTGATCCCAAGGGCTCAATAGAAAGTAAATGTCTAGAAAAGAATGATGGCAATATGTGTACTAATATGTGTGATATAATCGATGTACGGATTGCAACAAGAGTTGTAAGAAGCCCCAATAAAATTACCTAAGAGAGAGAGGCACACACACACACACACACACACACACACACGCTATAGATATAATTTCCATCTGTTTTGATAAAAGAATAGGTCTATATTCCTCTAACAGAATGCCAGAATATTAATAACCTAAAATTCTAGATTTGCCCAATGCTATAGTTTTGTGAAATTTACCAAAATAAAATAACCATTTCTTCAAACTGAAAATGTAACCGCTAGGATACTGAAGTTTCTTGTTTTAGTTTAGACATAGTTATTATTTCTTTGTAGAAAATTAGAAAATAACAAAAATTAAAAAGGAAAAGAAAATACTGAATCAGATTGCAAATTCTCCAGAATAACAATTGTTACTATTCTGTTGGCTTTTACTTTGAGTCGTTTTGAATGCATGTTTAATTTGACATGTTCTTGCTTTTACTGAAGATATCATGTATCCTACTCATCAATTATATTACATAGTGAAAACTTTTCATGTCACTCAACATTTTATCATTTTCACTTATATTTATATATACTATTCACTCATATATGCAAAATTTCAAATTTTTCCATTAAAAATATCCCATTTTTCTATCATAAATAATGCATTGGTATATTTTTATAAAATTTAAGGAAGAGAAAATATTGTAATATTTTAAGTGTTTGACCTACATAGCCAAAGTGCTTTTAAGAAATATTTACTGCTTCATATATTTAGTATCATTATACATTGATGCTGTTTTTCTTTGTACCCACTTCAACATTATTGTCTTTCTTTGCGAATTTGATGAGAAAATGGTGTCTTTTAAATTTTAAAACATCTCTTAAATGTTGGGCCTTATGGAAAGCATTTCAAAGTTTTATACTTTACCAAAATTATTTCACAAAAGGAAATCAGAGATCAACATGGGCATTATTTGGGGATAATAAGGTGCAAAAATATTTGCTAGATTGATTTCAATATTGTGAAGAAGCCAACTCTAGCATGCTACTGTCTCCTTTATTTTCTCACTCTCCACTCGTAATTCCTACTATGAAGCAGAAAATAGTGTCTGGAATTAAACTAGAGAAATTTGTAACCAGAGATGCTATAGCATAATGATAGCACCAGTATAGCTATAATCAGTGCTGTATGAGGAAATATTAAACAACTGATTCTCCAGAGGGTGGAAAGGAACCATGCTTTATAGTGTTTGCCAATACCCATGGTGTGAAAACTCCAACCACGGCAGGTTTCAGACTCTATACATGATGTTATTTAATTGTACAAAGACCTATAGAATTAATATTATGAATGTCAGATGTTTAATGAATAGTGCCATTCTATGGCACGAAATTGAGACTGCTTTTGATTTGAAAATTGTATGGAAGAATGTGAAATTTCAGATGTCTGAATGTGAAACTTTCTTGCTTAAATTTGGATTTACTTTCAAATTGTTTAAATGATCTCTGATAAGAGAAATATTCAAATACAAATGGAAATTAAGGCTTTCTTCTAAATTTAAAAACTTTAAATATTTTCTCCTTTCAGTTTTCACACTCCAAATATATAGTCAGGACTATGTACTCTACAACATGTAATGTTTATTTGTACTACGCTGTTTGTTTACTCATTGACTCATTCAACAAATGAACATAAAAAGTATACATTGTATCAGGTACTGTTTATATGGCTACTGGTTGGTCTCCTAACTCCCAGGTAAGCGATTCGAAACGACCAGCTGCTCCTGGGGAGAGAGATGAGGCATTCTACTCCCAAAGAGTAACAGTCTCAGAAGCCCACAGGGGCAGTTCCACCCTGTCCTATAGGGTCACCATGAGTCAGAATGGGCCTGATGACAGCTAGTTTTAGTGTTGCTGTAGTGCGTTCATCTGTTAATGCTGTTAGGTGCTATCCAATCCGTTCCAGGTCCTACCAGTCCTGTGACCGAGAGAACAAAATGTCTCTTCGTCTTGCCCCATTCTCAGAATTCTTGCTCCATTGCTGCAGCCACCAGGTCAATCCATCTCATTGAGGGTCTACCTCCTTTTTGCTAAGCTTCTCCTTTACCAAACAGGAACATTTTCTCCAGAATGGGTCCTTCCTGGTGACAGGTCCAAAGCACACGAGATGAAGCCTCCCGGGCTTGTTTCTGAGGAGCAGGTTGGCTGTACTTCTTCCCATACAGATGTGTTTATCGCTCTAACAGGCCATGGTCTATTGAATGTTCTTTATGAACACCCTAATTAAAGGCGTCACTTCTTCAGTCTTCCTTGTTCATTTGCAAGCTTTTGCATGCAGATAAAGTGATCAAAAATAACATGGCTGAATCAGGCACACCTTAATCATCAAAGCCACATCTTTGCCCTTTGACAGTACAAGATCGTTTGTAGTAGCAGATTTGCCCAATGCAATACATAGTTTGGTTTCCTGAACACTGTGTCCAAGCGTGTTGATGGTGGCTACAAGTAATCCTTGATGACTTCAATCTTTTCTCCACTTATTGCGATATGGTTTATTGGTCCGGTTGTAAGCATCTCTGTTTTTGTTATATTGACATGTAATCCATACTAAGTACTTTAGTCATTGATTTCCATGAACTCTTTCAAGTCTTCTTCACTTTCAACAAGCACGATTGCATCAGCTGAATGTATTGCAAGTTGCTGCATATTCCTAAGCTGTGCTAACAACAAAAAAAATCTTAGCCATCCAGTTGCTTCTAGTTCCTGGAAACTCTCTATGTGCTACAGAGACGCAATGTGCTCTATAAACATTTCCCGGGTGTAGTCACTGTGAAAGCACATTACAAGGCCTTACTCCACTTCCTCAAGTTAGGACTGCAATATTAATGATTCTCTTGACTATCGATCCTGGCTTCTTATAGTCCTTTCTCCGTAAGGCAACCAATGAAATCATTTTTAGCATGAACCAAATATTACAGCTTTACATTTTAAAAGAGTAAAATCAAAATTCCTTATTATGGCCTGTTTGTCATCGCTAATCTCAACTTATTTAACTCTCCCCTCTTTTATTGATTTATTTATTCTAACCCCTTCTTTTTTTGAACACTTCGAGGTGATGCCCATGCTAAGGCAGGTATGTATATGTCATCTTCCTTCTGCCTAAAATTCTCTGGGTCTTGGCCTGGCAGGTTCATGCCTATCAACCCTGGTTGAAGGTTGCCACCTCACCCAAATAATTCTGTATAATTTCACCTTGTTTTACTTTTTTATTACTTATATAACTATTTTAATTATTTGTTAGTTTGTATTTCCTTGTTTTCTGTCTCCATCCTCATTTTACTATCCTTTTCAAGGGAGTGGGCTCTCTCCTGTCTTGTTTGACCCATGGATGGCCCAGCGTCTTGAGGATTATTGTCTGACATATCACAAGTTTGAGCAAATAATTGTTGAATAAGCTCATTGTTTCTGAATTGAAGATAAATTTTAATTCTAAAAATAATTCGGTCAATTTTAAACTATAGGTTAGATGCCTGAAATGATGATAGACCTGTCCAGTGAGTGTATAAGATGTATTATACTAATTTACAAATGTGTTGCTTGCAAAGACTAAGATTTTATATTAGCTATTTCCAAGAAATTTTATCAGTCCCTGACAATTACCCTAACTGCTTTTCTTCTGAGTTTAAATGCCATCAACAGCTATCTTAAAAGAATTATTTTCTATCAAACGTCTCACATTGTGGCATATGAAACACCATATTTGTTTCATCACAAGCACACTATCTATAATAAATGCCATCTTATTCCAGCATTAAAAAAATACATTCCACAGGCCTTTAAAAATTGTTTATTTTTGTACATCCTTGAGAGCTATAAGAAATGGGCCATTAGCTATGAGATTTTAACAGATTTAAAATATTCAAGAGAACTAATTTTCCCATTATATATTTGTTTTAGAGTTTAGAATATAGATAAGCAAGGAGCCTTAGTCATAAATAAGTACTCAAAGAGAAATATAATATTTATATGTGAATATGAGCTATTGAGGTCTTTTTAAGTCTCAAAGATGTTATCGACTTATCTAAATCAAGGCGGACTTTTAAGACTATTGTAGAGTCTAGACTTGCTCTTATGAGCACAAAGTGGTTACTGGAAACCTTCAAGATACGAGTCCTATGATTAGGTTTCAGCATTTAAAAAATCAATTTGATGATGATGGAAAGTATATACATATGCAGGAAGCAAGATGTGAAGGGATGAAGTGATTGCCATGGTTGAAATATGATGACGCCTTGCCCTAGATGTCTGAGGGCAGTGGTAGATGTCTAGGGCAGATTCTAGGGGACCAAGACATCACTTCCATTTTATGTAATGTTGCTATATATTCATTTTCTGTCTTTGTGCCTTTTAATAAATCTGTAATTTATCCTGATGTTACCACAGATGATGTAAACCAAACATTTAGCCTACTATTTTTGGTAACTCCAAGCCTTTAAGTTAAACTATATGGCCAAAGCCAACATCTTAAACATAATGAAAAACACATTTTGTTTTTTCTGTTATCTTCTTCCATCAAGTAGAAAAAGAGCTAGGGTTAGAAATCATATTTTAAGTGGAACCATTAGACTTGATGAATCTCATGACCCCCTTTTCCAATGCTTGATTAAATGGCAAAACATAAAAGAGACAAGAGAACAGTTGAGATATTTACATTTAATTGATAAAATATTAAATTTACGTTATATTGAATTCACCACTTTTCCAAATATATTTTCTGGCATTTCCAAAAACCCAACATGTGTGGAAGGAGAGGATAATATAAGAGGGTACCTTAAAAAAAAAGAACATGGTTTTTCAAGGCCAAGTATTTAAATTTTTTTTATAAAACATCCTTATCACCTTCACAGTGTTCTCCAATATACTTAATACATTTGTCAGATCTGTGATTCCATTTTTGGAAATCTTTTTCAAACTCATCTGTTTGGATTGCCTACAGCACCCACCTCACTTTTTCTTCACCTCTTTTACATTGTCAAATTGCTGTACTTTCATGTCCCTCTGCATTCTTGGAAACAAAAAGAAGTCACACTGAGT
>NW_022103909.1:13704165-13710303 GCF_000313985.2 Echinops telfairi | reverse complement strand
AGTTCATTTCTTGTTATATATCTAATTATCTTTATAAATAAATATATTAAATTATCAGCAATTTGGTTTTATCTCTCTAGAGAACCCTGTCTAGCACACTATGCCAGGAATGAAAGAGGAAATTGAATAACATCACATTCATCCAAAAGAAAATTTCAATATATATCTTGAAGTATAATGCTGTCTATCATAGAAAAATATCTATACGCCTATTGTATCTATAACAACTATTACTTACATTTATGAATTGACTACTAAAGGCACTGATTAAGCAATGGAAGAATTCACCTTTTCCATCAGAAATTCACCAAGCATGAATTGATGAATTGATTCATGGTAATTGAAATGTAAAAGCCATAAACAAAAGGAAGGATAAGTGGCTGAAAAACATGGTCTTGGTAATTAAAACAACACTGGAAATAACATAAGGGAATTTTGCAAGACCAACAACTTCTTTATTGGAAAAGCCTTTTCCCAACAACATAAATGGTGGTTTTACATAGCAACCTCATCAAACAGAATACAGAGGAATCAAATTTATTACAACAGCAGGAACAGATGATGAGGAAACAATATCATTAGACATAATGAGGCTATGAGATCACATTTAAGTTCAAGTTGAAGTTGAAGAAAAGGAAACCAAGTCTACAAGAGCAAAAATATTTTCCACCTGAACATCAAGAACTGCTTCAATCTATGGAACACTAATGACAAAAGACCTGAAACATTGTGGGATGACAATAATAATATCATACATGAACAAAGCAAAGCATCACTAAAAAGATAAGAAAGAACAAGAAAATCATGGTGGATGTCAAAAGAGACTCTGAAATTTGCTTTTGAACAGATAGTAGCTAAAGAAAATGGAAGATATGGTTAAGTGAAAGAGCTGAATTGAACATTTCCAAGGGCAGCTATAGAAGACAAAGTGTTACAATGAAATGTGCATTAACCTCGACTTAGAAAGACAAAAGGAAAGAGCATAAATAGAATATCTCAAGCTCAAAGGACTGAAGAAAAGAATCAGGCCTTGAGTTAAACTATTAAAGGATACTATGCACACCATTTTGTATGGTAAGGTAAACATCAAACAAAGATTGAAGGACTATACAGTGTAACTATACTAAAATGAACTGGTCAACATTCAACCATTTCAAAAGTTATCATATGATCAAGAACTGATGGTATTGAAAAGGAAGTTCAAGCTGCATTGAAGATATTAGCAAAAAAGGAAATCTCAAGAATTTGAAAGAATATCAAGTGAAAGGTTTCAACATGATGAAGCTCTGAAGGCACTCACCGATGCCGACCAAATAGAGGAGATGATATGTATTTGTACCCACTCCAAATAAAGATAACCCGAAAGAATGTGGGAACAATATTATTCATAGTAGATGCTGGTAAATGTTTGCTGAAGATAATAAGCAACAGCTGTACCGGTACATCAACAAAACTTCAAGCAGACTTCAGAGGAGAATATGATGCGGGGTTTAGCATTGCTGATGTCATATGGATCTTGACTGAAAGCAGAACATACTAGAATGATATTGACTATGCAAAGACATTTGGGTGGAAGATGACAAACTATAGAAAACATTTAGAAGAATGGGAATTCCAGAACACTTTATTGTGCATATGCTGAATCTACACATGGACCAACATGCAGTGCTACAAACAGAAAAATGGGATATTGCGTGTTTTAGAATTTTAAAAAAGCATATGCAGAAAGTTGTATCCTTTCACTATACCTATTCAATCTATACACTGAGCAAATAATCCAAGAATCTTCACTATGTAAAGATAAATATGCCTCGGAATTGGAGGAAGTCTTATTAACAATTTCTGATAGTTTCTTGCTTGCTGAATCAAGAAAGAATTGAAGCACTTGCTGATAAAGGCCAAAATTTGTAGCCTGCAGTATGGATTACCACTCAATGTTACAATAAAATAAAACAAAACGAAAACAGAAAAACTCACACTGGACCAGTAGAGAACATCAGGCTACATAGACAAAGGTGCAGTTGAAAAAGATTTCATTTAGTTTGGATCCACAGCCAATACTCATGGAAACCGCAGTCAAGAAATCAAAGGACATATTGCAATAGGCAAATTTACTGCAAAAGACCTTCTTAAAGTGTTAAAGAGTAAGGATTTCACTATTCATACAAAGCTTTTTCATAACAGAGTTCTTGTCCTTAGCTCTCCTTTTTAATAACAAGTATACAAAGAGTGGGGGGTTTATTTAGGCAGAGAACTGCATTGTGGGTCTCTAAGCTTGGGGTCAAGTCATTATCCTTTGGCCCTGATAATTGGTAAAGTTGGTTAGAAGATGTCTCTGTGAAATATGTTATAAGAATAAAAGGGAAAATTTAAAATGGTCCTCCAACCTTTACTAACTACCAAAATTAATTTGGTTGGTAAACTATTTATAGTCTCCGTTTCTGGAGTTATATTTTCATATTAGAAAGCACAGATTTTTTTATTTTTCTCTGTTAAAATAAAACTTGCTATCAAACTATTACAGATCTTTGTTATACTGGCTCTCTAAAAGCTAACCTATGTGATAAACACCTACTGAAGACCTATTTATCATGCATTTGTTAGACCACTGGTTTACAATCACAAATGAGCCTTCTTGCAGTTTTTATTCTGGTGCATACCAGAAAAAAATTAAATTGACAAATGTATAATATATAAGTAGATTTAATAAGGATCAGTAATAAAAATGAGTGAAGGATTAATTCAGAAAGGACAAACTTTAATTCGATGCTATTTAAGCTGAAATCTAACTGCAAAGAACTAGCCCTACAACAAAAGTGAAGTGAACGTCTCAAGTAGAGGAAATGTCAAGAAAGGGCTTGTCGGTTGCAGAACCTGGACCTGACGGTGCCAGTGTGACTGGTGTGCAGTGAGGAGAGGAAATCTTGTGGGCTGCAGTTGGAGAGATGGCTGGATGGAGGCTGACATCTGATTCCCTTCTGCTTTCATCCCGGCTTTCTCCATAACCAAATGAGGCACTAGGGGCCAGGTGTGGGGCTGCTCACTGCAAGTGGTGGTTCAAACTTACCAGCCCTTCCATGGGGGAAAGATGAGGCTGTGTGTACCTGTACAAATGTGTAGTCTCCGAACCCCAAGGAACTATTCTGCTCTGGCCTATAGGGTAACGATGAGCTGGACTCAACTCAATGGTGCGGGGGTGGGGGGGAGCAGTAAGAAATGGGTGTCTTTTTTTTTTTCAGGTCAGTGGAAAACTATTGAAGTGCTCTCATGAGATAGGGAATGCAGTCGCATTTAAGATCACTTCGCTGTTGTACAGAAAAACATGAAGTATTGGAATGGAATAGAAGAGGAGGTGGTAAAGGGACTGAGAAGGGAGGGAGTCCGAAACACAATCGGGACAAATGGATTCTCTTGCAGAAAGGTTCAGTGTGCAATAATTGAAGTTTATATTTTTCTGGAATGAATGAAGATTAATATAATACATTTGTACCATAACTGATTCAACAATGTATAAGAAATATATATGAGAATTGGAGGCAAAGGGCTGAGGAAAATGTATATGTGAAGTACTTCCTATTAAAAAATTACCAAAAATCAAAATCTTCAAAAGAGATAGCTTACTGGTGGAACTCCCAAGACACCTTTTAAGCCTGGAACTAAATTCACCTCTTGGCTAAACTCAATTTTCAGCCAAGGAATAGACAAGTTTTTAAAATAAAGATTAATGCCATGGAGGAAGTTATTCCTTCAAAAACTCAACCATAAGAGACAAAGAATTTTGGGTGTCATGTTTCATTGTGAGAATTGCAAACAATGTCACAAAGCAAAAAATGTATACATTGTTTAGTGGAAAACTAATTTTCTCTGTAAACTTTCACACATATCACAATAACCAATTATAAATACAAATGAGATATAAAGCATATAAGGCTTTGTACCTTTAAAAAATGATGGAAAATCTAAAGAGATACTAATATTCCTAAACTTACTAGGGGAAAATGTCTAGATCATTTAGTTCAACTCCTTTCCAAGTGCCTGGACTTTCTGAATTACATTCTTGGTTTATGGTCTCTCTGATCCATTCTATAATGTTTGAACTTAATTCCAATAAAACCAAGCTCACAGGAGAAGCTCAATACTAGTAGTCTATAGGATTTTCAAATGCAATGAGAAGTTGGTGGCTGAGGCCCGCCAAGCCAAATGTTGTTAGCTGCCCATAAGTTAACCCTGATCCTTGGCAACCCATGTACAACAGAACAAAACTTTCCTGATCATGTACTATATTCGAGATCATTGGTCAGCTCAAGTCCTTGGTTGCTGTGGCCACTATGTATTTTGAATGCCTCCTAGGAGTTGCATATTTCAACACTATAGCAGATACTGTTTCACTTCTATTGATAAGTTTTCTACTGACCAATTTTTCTACAAGTCGATTTCTAGGCCCTCCTTTCGAGTCTGTCTTAGTATGAAATCTCTGAAACATGTCCATTGTGGGTGACCCTGATGGTGGTTTACGTGTCAGTGATATAACTTCCAGTATCATGGCAACACACAAGCTGTCACAGTGCATATTATAATAAGCTGACAGTGGTGGAGATGGCTATACCTGAGCTCAAACCATAGAATGTTATTTCAATCCTTTCATGAAATAGAAAATAATATTCATAGATTAAAAAATCAGATTATATTTAATTGATATGTATATTAACCATATCAAGCACCATTTCAAACTGGACTCTCCCTTGAATCATGATAGGTATTGTTGAAATTTGTAACCATATCAGGAAAATATAAAGATAATGGTCCATCTTAAGACAGGTAATTGGATTTCAATGTAGTCTCCTGGGGTTTGACACATAACCATTATACATAATTTTTTCAAATGATTTAGAAAATAAAATGACTTTGTTATTACTGAAAATAAAACTTTTGAAATGTAATGCTATAATAAGAGAGAATATAAAACACTTTAACGGAAAGTGATATATCCACATATTAAAATGGACTGTTTTATACTACATTTGAGAGCAGCTTCAGTGGTTTATGAAGGAATATTTAGTTCTCAAAGTACTTCTCATAGCTGGGTAAGGCTAGAAACCAGGCCTCTGGGTGGATTGTTCACAGCATGGAAGCAATTCAGTGAAGCAGATGACATTCCAGAAGCAGATTTTACGGATACTTTCTTAAAAATGAGACCGACCAAGAGAATAAAAATAATATGGGACATATTACAAGGGTATGGACTCCTCCAATTAGCACTCATTCTTCTCTGACCTTCTGTTTCAGGCCCTGCATACAGATGTTTTATGCACACACATACACGTACACACACATTCAGAAGTAAAAGGGCAGTTTTGGCTCACCTGCTATTGAGAAACAAGAAGAGTGCTGAGTGTTATACGGAAGTCAGTAAGAGACTGATGTGATGCATGTTATAGAGGATTCAGGAATAGACAAGGGTGCTGTAAGTTGCTGACAACTCGTGAATAATAGAGATGTAGATGACAATGGATTTAGGAAAAGTCAAGGATGTTGTAAAGCCTAAAGGCTCAGCAGAGTCAAGGATCTGAATTACAGAACGACTGGTTCCTGAACATTAGCCCACCACAGAGACCTAAGAGTCTAGATGTGCCCAGAGACTAATTCTTAGACCATCACTGTCTGTGCAGCTTATCTTTCCAATTCCCTGCCTTCTTTAAATCCTTCTTCCTGAAGACCTGCTTCTGTGCTCTGCTTTACCCACCCGCCTACTCACGGTCACAGCCCCTGGGGAAATTCAGCAGAATGGAGAGCTAAGGGTGAGTGATAAGTGACAACCTTTACCATTGTGATCAGGCTTCTCTCTACGGCGGAAATCACAAGCTTATATCCCTTCTTCTTTTTAAACTTTCATCTGTTGACAGCGTATTCTAAGTACCCATACTAATGTTTATTCTAGCCATAGGTATAAAAAATTAGACCAAACTATGGAAGTAATATTTATTCATTCATGTCATAATACCCATTACACTTTTGATGAAATATCACATTTTTGTCCTTTTATATTTGTTACTTCAGTGAAGAAAAAGACATGCCAGACAACCAGAGTTGCCAAACAACCAGACAACACACTGTCATTCATTTCACCTCTGTGATATG
>NW_022103909.1:13701820-13702953 GCF_000313985.2 Echinops telfairi | reverse complement strand
TTTGCCCTTTAATGTTACGTAAATCTGAACTAATTTTGAAGTAGTTGAGTACGAAACAATGTGGAAATATCTTCAATAACAGTTTTATTGTGTTTATCAAGTATTATTTAATATTTTTCAATAATATTTTAAAACTCTTTCTTATAAGATTGAGGGTGTACCACCACCCCATGCCCCCCGAAAAGTGACAAAGGCTCCATTGGGTGGAGCTTTTGTAGTATGCATTTTCCTGCTAGGCAAGCATCAAGCAACTTGCTTCTGAATTAGTACATCCAGTGGCATTGCCTGGTAAGGTTCTCTCTTTCCACAGTGAATTTTTTCATAAAAGCAGTTTCACTGCAACATCATTTTTTGTGATGGCTGATTTAAGGGAGCAGCGTGGCTGTGAAATTTTATTTCCTGATCTGTGAAATTTTATTTCCTGATCTGGAAAAATGCCACAGAAATTTGTGATGTTGAACACAGCTTACAAGGACAGCGCTGTGGGAAAATCTCAAATGTATAAGTGGTTTTCTCATTTCAAAATAAAGTTAAATGTTGATTGATGACAAACCTCAATTCTGGACATCAACTTCCGAAATGGACAAAGATGTCAACAAAATTTGTGTACTTGTGCTTGAAGATGTACAATGGACCATTGAAGAGATGGGGAAGTTATCTGGACTGTCTTAGAGCTTGGTTCAGCGAATTTTAACAGAAGATTTGGGAATAAGAGTCGCTGCAAAATGTGTGTATTGGGTTCTCACTGACCTGGAAAATGAGCATCGAGTGGAAACATGCCGTGCTTTGAAAGATCAGCTTCAAAGCAAGGTCATTACTGCTGAGGGGACATGGTGCTATCTTATGACCCCCAAAAGCAAACATCAATCAAGCCAGTGGAAGATGCCATCATCACCTCACCCAAAAAAGCTCATCAAGTGAAATCAAAGATCAAGATGATGCTCATTTTTTTAATGAAATAATCATTTTATTAGGGGCTCATACAACTCATCACAATCTGTACATACATCACCTGTGTCCAGCACTTTAGTACATATGTTGACTTCATCATTCTTACGACACCCGCTTTCCACTTGAGCCCCTGGTGTCAGCTCATTTTCCCCCCTCCCTCCCCGTTGCCCCCTCCCCCCTGA
>NW_022103909.1:13676548-13700976 GCF_000313985.2 Echinops telfairi | reverse complement strand
TCTTCTTCTCTGCCTCCCGATATCCCATCGATCTTCTCCCCTCATGTCTCACTCTTATCCCTCTGAAACTCAATGCTCCCTCAATGAAATCGCTGTGTGACCTCTCCCTAGTTTCTATTCATGGTCCTCACACACCAAACGTAACTTCTAAATAAAAGATTGAGGGCTTCAAGCAGTTCATGGAAAATACCAGTATCTTTTAATTCCATTTTCCCGTTAACTTATACAGTTTCTACATATTTATCTATATACAAACAGAGCTCCATGTGCTATACCAATATTTCCTCTTCTATCTCTATTTTTAAAATATCAACACAATCAACGGTCATAGACAATTATAGTCAGTGCTCATGGAAGCAGCGGTCAAGAGAGCAAATGATTGATTGCATTGAGTGAATAGTGTTAAAGGGAAGATTGTTGTCTTAAGGTTTAAGGGGCACTTGATCCAAGACATGGGGTTTTCAAGTGCTTAATATATGTGTGAAATTTGGACATTGAATTAGGAAGACCAAAGAAGAATTGATGTGCTTGCATTACGGTGCTTGAAGACTATTGAAAGTACACGGACTGCCAAAGAATAAACACATATATTTGGAAGAAGTACATCCATAATGTTCCTTAGAGACAAGGATAGCAAGGCAGCATCTCACATAATTTGACCATGTTTTCAGTAAAAATTAGTCCCTAGAGAAGGACATCGTGCTTGGTAGAAAGTCACCCAAAAAAGAGAAAGACCCTCCACAAGATGGATTGACACCGTGGCTGCAACAATGAGCTCAAAGATAACAACAATTGTGAGGAAAGCATAGGACCAGGCAGTGTTCTGCTGAACACGAGGTTCCTATGGATCTGAACCGCTTGATGGCGTATAATAACATCAACATAGCTTACCTGGAGCCCCTCAGACCTAACCCGATGTCCTCAATTCTTATTTTTGACACTCAACAAAACAAGTCTAGAACTCTGAAATCAATCCTCCATTTCGTTCTGCATGTCTCATTTTCAGTCCCATCTATATCCATGATGAACTTCACAAACTTACGTTTTGCTCTCTGGAATTTATCGGTAATCCTTAAGGTCTCCTATAACTGCCCTTTGTCACTGAATGTCTCCCCCACTTTCTTACTCTATCTAAATCCTAGCTCTCTTCCATGACTTTGCTCCTCCTGCAGTCTGTACAAAAGCAGTGGCTAGTTTTTCAAACTTCTTGAACGCTGGGCTTAATGGAAGGGCTTAAAGGGGACCTTTTTGCACCTCGTGTTAGCTTCCATCTTATTCTCTTTTTCTTTCTGAGTTCAGTATCGTATCACCAACCTCTGATCCTGACGTCCCATTGCTGTTGACGTTTTTCTATCAAAACTCCATTGTACCCACTCAGCCCTTCAAGAGTTAAGCTCACTGTCACTAACCCCAATGCTACTTCTGCCGTACTTCTTGGATATTTCAATATAATATAGATGGTACTTACATGAGCCTGTGACCTCAGTTCCTGGAACACTTGCTTGTTCATGTGGTCCACTCCTAGGACTCTACCCCTATCTTTACCTCTTCCTGATGTCAGGTCTCTTAGACTGACCACTAGCTCCTATCTTTCATAATATATCTTGGTTATGGCTAAGATGTTTTTAGTTTTTCCCCTGCTTGGGTGTCTTTATAGCATATGCAAATACATGTGTAGACATATCACCTGCTAAATTTTGTGTGGTCATGGATGTAATCCCATCCACTTACCCAGACCTGTTCATCTTGCCTGCCCTCCTGTCTAGTCACTCATAGATTAGTGTTTGTGATGACTGATAATGCAAGGTTATGTAAGACGAGTAGTGTTTGTGAATGGCTTGTAAAAAGTGAAATACTATTCCTTTTGTACAACCACTATCAATGCCTACCTATATCTTTGAAACAAATTTGCTATCATGTGATATTCAACATATGTGATTGTAAACAGTGCTCTATAAATTTAACTAGAAATTTTTATCAATGCTTTTGTAGCGTAAGAAGTATAGAGCAAGCTTACCTAGACAAAAGAGGAGGCAATTCAATGAGACATGCTGAGAGGGTTACTGCTTTAGACGGAACAAAGTTATTCTTCACTGTAAATGTGAACTCATGTTGTTTCTTTATAATTAACCTATTGACAATACACCAACAGTTACAACATTACAATTTTAGTCAGTTATTGTACTTATCTTCAGCAATTACTAATACACAAGACAAGCCAGAATGTGAACGTAATGTCTTCATATTATAACATCAGTTACCATATCTTATTTAAATTACTCATTCTTTAGTTTTGGATGTACTTACATGTTATGTGAGGAGATATGGTGGCACTGTCAGAAAACACTTGGTTGCTAACAGCAAGGTCAATGGTTCTAACCCACCAGCAGCTCCCTGGGAATAAGATGAACTACCTGATCCTGTAAATATTATCTTGGATATCCTGTACAGGGATACTGTCCATAAAAATTGACTCCTTGGCAGTGGATTTGTATGTACTTCGATACTTTCAAGGTTGTTAAGAATGCCTATAATTGATAACATCCCATTTATATGTATTAATTTCAAAATAATTACACTTCTATCATTTTCAATGAATGTATTAATGAACTATAACCAATACTTATAACCAATATAACTTTTATGACTATTTTTAATAAAATAACATGCAACATTACAAGTTTTAAAATCAAGGATCCTGCATTATTCCAAGTAGCAAGCACTTGTGTTATGGCTATTTCCCCAGGTCAAAAAACTCTGTTTGTAAGAGCCCCAAATAAAATGATTAAAAACAAACCTCTTTGGCATTTAAGCAATTGTATTTGAAACAATCCTTTCTTTTGTATTTTTTTATTACTAAATTTCTGTTAAATGATAAAAGTTTTCTTATTTTAAGAGATTTTAATGTTTTTATCCTTTTGACTTCAAAAGAATTAATGACATGAAAATATTAATATCCTTTGTAAAATTAAATCCATTTTACATAAAAATTAGTTCACCATAAAAAATAAAAGCTTAATTCTCTTTGAATATCAAGCATTACATTTTGTTGCCTCTTCTTTTTTTTTTTCAGTAACACATTTCCCAGTAAATATTTTTTTTTATTGTCTCAATAGAAAAGACATACAGATCTGTTGCCTCTTAGCCAATATTTCTCCTCCTTCAGGAAATTTCCTCTCTGCCACCAGCTGACGCTGTTCCTCTTTTACCGTCATGCTCTGGCTCTTGCACGTTCAGTAGAATATGCTACAGGTATCAACGTGTGGTTGACTTCTCAATAGCCTAGACTCAGCAAAGACAGAGAGAGGAGACGGTTTCCACACTTGGTGGTATAGTGGGCTCTGCATTGAGTTTCGAACCACAAGGTCGGCACCAGCCACCCTACAGGAGAATCGGCAAGACTTTCTACTCAAGTCAAAAGTTACCGTGTCAGGAAAACCCACAGGAGCAGTTCGACTTCAGCTCGATAGGGTTGCTGCCAGTCAGTGACAACTAGATGGCGGTGAGTTTGAGATTGCCACTGAACAATGTGCCAAATAGTGACTGAATTGATGAACGGATGCTTGACAGTTCGGATTTTGTGTTGTGATTCTATTAAACTTGGAGGCACTAGCTTTAAAACAAAACAAAACAAAATCAAAACCACGAGGTTCAATTGCAGTCAGATGTTTGCTATCTCAACTCACTTCCACGGAGTCCATGCCATTTCATAGCGACACTATAGGAGAGGCAGACATGCCTCTGTGAGTTCCCGAGACTGGAATTGTTTACGGTAGTAGAAAGCTCCATCTTCCTCCCGAGGAACAGCTGGTGGTTTTGAACAGCTGACCTTGTAGTTAGCAGCCCAACACATTTCCTATGACACCACCAGGACTCCATTGCTATCTACTTATTAAAATTGTCAACAACTCCATTGACAAATTGGATAGTGTCACTGTCCCTTTCTCCTCAGTGATTTCCTTGCTCTGCACTCAGCTTCCCACTCAGGAGTGGCAATAGTCTAGGATATGCCTTTACTTTGAAAAACAAAGCAAAACATAAATTTTATCAGACCCTTTTTTAAGAATGCGTAACTTCAAAAATCTAGTTTGGTCAGAAAAGTCCTGACTTCAATGCTGTCCTAAGACCCAAATGTCTTTCAGTTTTGGCCTGGCCAGTGACATTTCCTCCTGAGTCTAGGAAGGGATTCTTTGGAATCGAGCCTGAAACAAGCACAGTTATTCTTTTCTGGGTTTTTTTTAATAAATATTACAGGCCAGAAAAGAATTTCCTGGGAATATTATAGAAAAATTTACCACCTATGGAAATATTTGTAGCATATATTATACATCATATTATAGCAGTGCACTTCGTATCTTTAATTCCTCTAATAACATTGAGGCAAATGTTACTTTAATGATGAGATAAGTTAGTGTCAGAAAGCTTACTTTTCCAATAGTCACACAGCTGGTAAGATGAGGAGCCAAGATACAAACAATTTAGTTCCATAATTACAGCATGTGCATAGACTGCACTATGCACATCAGAGATAGGTTATGTATGGCCATGATGAACAAGAACCTAATCATACTGGGACATGACATGGCACAATAGAGGAGTAATGAAAAAACAAACAAACAGAACTGCCCGAGTCACTCGGTAAGGATTAACTGGCATATTACAGAATAGAGTATCCCTAGAGCTGTTCCCAGCGAGGTCTGTGGTTTAAACTGTCCTGCCGCTCCACAGGAGAGTGTGCAGTCTGTTTTCATAAAGATGCGCTGCTTTGGAAACCCTTTGAGGCGACTGTACTCTGTCTGTCCCATAGGATCTTTATACATCAGAATCAGGTCAATGACAGCGGGTTTCTTCGGTGTCAGGTCAGCAGAGATGGGATTTTAAACACCCCAATGCCAACCTAAATTTAATTAACTAATTGAAAGAGAATCTTTATCTCACCAGGCAGCATTCACATGATCCTAGGTAAAGACATTCTTGACATAAACTCAGATTATTTTCATTGAATTTTCTAAACATCATTTTCCTAAGTGAACACTTCAGCTGCTTCACTCAAAATTAAAACATTTAAAGAAGCAATTATACAATAAAACCTGAAAAGAGCAGAATCTGTGAAAGAGAGAAACTTGATCAGTTTCCTCTGAGAGAGCAATAAAAAAGTGATCACAGACTGTATCCTATCAGAGACAGAAAATTGGCATGACCTGGTAAAATAAGACAGTCTTGTCAATTGCCCTCTCACAAATATATCACTGTATAATCAAATTAATTAACTTATCCTTTTTTAAATTCTCATACAACTCTTATCACAATCCATACATACATCAATTGTGTAAAGCACATTTGTACATTCATTGCCCTCATCATTCTCAAAACATTTGCTCTCCAATTAAGCCCCTGGCATCAGCTCCAAATTTTCCCCCTCCCTCCCCGCTCCCACTACCTCATGAACCCTTGATAATTTATAAATTATTTTCTCATATCTTACACTGTCTTACGTCTCCCTTTACCCACTTTTCTACTGTCCATCCCCCAGGCAGGAGGTTATATGTAGCTCCTTGTAATCAGTTCCCCCTCTCTACCCAACCATCCCTCCACCCTCCTGGTATCGCCACTCTCAGCACTGGTCCTGAAGGGATCATCTGCCCTGGATTCCCTGTGTTTCCAGTTCTTTTCTGTAATAGTGTACATCCTCTGCTCTAACCAGATTTGTAAGGTAGAATAGGGATCATGATAGTGGGTGGGGGGGAGGAAGCATTTAGGAACTAGAGGAAAATTGTATGTTTTATCACTGTTACACTGCACCCTTACTGGCTCGTCTCCTCCCTGCAACCCTTCCTTAAGGGGATTTCCAGTTGCCTACAGATGGGCTTTGGGTTACCACTCCGCACTGCCCCTCATTCACAATGATGTGACTTTTTGTTCTTTGATGCCTGATACCTCATCCCTTTGACACCTCATGATCACATAGGCTGGTGTGCTTCTTCCATGTGGGCTTTGTTGTTTCCTAGCTAGATGGCTGCTTGGTTGCCTTCAAGCCTTTAAGACCCCAGACACTATATCTTTTGATGGCCGGGCACCATCAGCTTTTTCACCACATTTGCTTATGCACCCATTTATCTTCACCAATCCTATCGGGAAGTTGAGCACACAATGATATGATTATTTTGTTCTTTGATCCTGATAACTGATCCCTTGAGCACCTTGCAATCACACAGGCTGGTGTGCTTCTTCCATGTGGGCTTTGTTGCTTCTCAGCTAGATGGCCACTTGTTTACCTTCAAGCCTTAATCAACTTATCCTTTTATCAACACATTTTACATTAAAGAATAGACTTCATGGTCTAAGGTAATTCTCTGTCAATATCCATACCTTAAAAGTTATATCAATATAGAAAGCAAAATAGTGAGTAACATTTGAAAGTTCACCCTGTCATTAGCAGAACTCTCAAAAGGGGGGAAAAGTCAAGTGTGCTACTAATGTATCTTGGAAAACTCATTTGCCTTTTTGATCTATATTACGAAATCCATGTGTAGCCAACACTAGAAGAGTTATGTGCGTATACACATACCACAGAATCATTCTCTTAATACGAGATAGCAACCAAAAGCTTGTGTGTTCACGTTTAAGGGTTGAGCACTTCTATTGCCGCTGCTTGGATAGGCAGATTGTTTGGTTTCAGGTACACGAACAAGTAGATTTTTCCTAGGAAAACTAATTCTCAACACTCTTTTTCCCCTAAAAATTGGAAATTTGAAGATGAATGGACCCTTCTCCCAATTCTTAAGGACCCCTAAACTCACAGGAGAATAAGACAAATGAAAATTAACTGCAGCCTTATGAAAAGCTGTGCAAGCTTAAATCCATCCATATTTGTTCCAAAGAATGACATATTTTATGAGCCTTGAAAGATCAGTAAGACTTTTTCAGGTAGAAGGAATGTTTCAAGACTGAAAAACACATGCTCGTGAGAATGGCACTTCAGTCAGTGAAGGTTGACTGTAGGAGTCAGAAAGGAGGTGGTTGAAGTAGGGGTTATATTCAGTCTGTGAAAGGGGAACAGAGAGAGTTTGTGGCATTTGTCTGAGTTTCCCTTTTTCAGTTTGTCTTGTGTTCAAAGAAGAGATCCTGAGGGCCTGTCCTGGTTCACCGCTTAGTATTTAGGATCTTAAAGCTTGCAGGCATTTGTCCAGAGCAAGTGATCGCTTTCTGCCTGAAGCAACAGGGCAAGAAGGAGAGTCAAGAACCACAGGAGGATATAGAATGAGACCCATTGCCCCCGTGACATAATTTCCACTTTTGCCTGGAGACCAGAATAGGATGGTGCCCAGTTATCATTACTGACGATTTTGATCAAAGATTCTATAAAGGAATTCTGATTAAAATGGAGAAAATAAATAAGGGCTCAAGTAGAAAGATAATGTTTTGAAAATGACAATGGCAACATATGTAAAGTTTTCTTGATATAATTGATTTATGGATTGTGATAATAGCTGCAAGAGCCCCCAATAAAACAAGTTTTTAAAATACATAAACAAATATAAAAGGAAGAAAATATAGAACAGAATGTCAAATTCTCATGAATTTAAGACTGTCTGTAGCCATGAAATTATGAATTCCTGAAATTATTCCCCTAAGACCCTCTTAAACCTCAAATAAATTTTTCAATCCCCCTAAGTTTTCTTGAAACCAAGTAATAATTTAACATAACTAGTTTTAAAAAGAAGTCTGCCTTGAGTATTGTGGCCTTTTAATATCAACCTATATGGGATAAAACTGATAACAGCAAAGCAAGGGATTAGATAGAGCTCTGAGGGAACAGTGGACTTGTGTTGAAGAGTGTGGGAACACAGCTCAGTCAAGGTGAGACATAATGCTTTTCAAAAACAATCTTTGATCTCAAACGTCTTTCTATGTCTTGTAACATTTCTTGCAATACTTAGAATTAAGACTGAGCAATTATGAGTTACGTCAAACAAATCAGTGTATTCTTATCACCAATGAGCATCTAAAAATCCTTTCTGTATAAAATACTGTTTAAGGAGCTATAATGACATAAGACTCGAGTGATGAGAAGAAAAAAGGAAATAACTCCAATAAATTTATAATAGAATGATTAAAAGAAGAATGGCATTGCTGGATAAAGAAATACTGATGTTGAAAGAATTCTAATTTCCATTCACTGCGTGGGAATTTGATGCGTTCAATATAAACAAAATGGTTTTTTAAAGAATCTCCCAGAATTCCTGGTGGTTAGCAAGGGGTAACTACTCTGTTAATTTTATAAATAAACTTCTTGCCGAAGTGATGAAAGCTAATCTCCTCATTTGCTTATTTTTAAAAACTAAAATAACTTTTTAAGAGGTCAGCGTTTAGCGTCATGGACAATGACTTAGAGGAAGCCTTCTGGAACAATGATAATTCTAAAACACAGAGGAGCAGGTCATTAAGAAATTACATGTAGCTACAACCCAAAGCAATAGAATGATTTTATACTTTGGATGAGTACCTGAACAAGCAGTCTATTAGAAATGATTTAGGTTAGTCACTCTTTGAGTTCTAGCCAGTTCTTTCTTACACATTTCAGATAGTTATTGAAACAACTGAGAAATTAATTCTCCTGGGGAAGCATAAAAAGAAGATTCAGCTGGTGGTAATCACCTTAGTCCTTCCAGGGATTCAAAGGATTTGTACTGTTTCTTTTATGAACTTCATGGAGAAAATCAGAGACAGCAAGTTAATCTGCAGTGACAGATAACACTTGATCCTGCATTAAGGCCCTTGAGGTCTAACAATGTTGTTCAGGATCTTATTAGGAAGGAAAATCTAAAGTACTGCCTCAAACACGTGAGTCACTCATTTTTCATAGCCTCAAAGCTAAAGATGAGTTGAGAAATACCAAATGGGACTTGTGCCCTGTTTTCCCCTGGGAAAAATTCCAAGGTGTCTCTGAATTACCACACAAAACCCAAAGGAGAAAAAGACACTTGGCTGATGTGGTTGTGGAGGTGTGTGGTTGTGAGATTCTGGTGATAATGTTAATTCATTACATGAAGACAGGGTGGTTTACTGCATTCTCAAGCATGTTGTGATCTATTGTGGTATATTCACAAAGCAGCCTGGGATAAAGAAAAATAACACTAAGCTCAGAATCATGGTTCCATTTTTAATTTTGTCTTGTGCTGAAAAAGAAAACAAAACAACAAAACCCAACCCATATACTGGATTCTGACTTATAGTGACCCCATGGGACACGGTAGAAGCACATCATGGTTTCCAAGGCTGGAATCCCTACCGAAGCAGACTCCCACGTCTTTCTTACCTGGAGCAGCCGGTGGGTGTGCAAAATATTTTGGTTAGCTGAGGCACTCCTCCACAACGGTGCCGCCAGGGCAACGTTTGCTCTGTAATCGGTGGTCAAATCAGAGTCTTAGGCTGCTATCTGCAAATGAATATAATGATGCTCATTTAAAGTAGATATCACAAGAATTCAATAAAATAACAGGTTTCAAAGTGTACAACTCAGAATGATGGGAAGAATGATCTTTCATATGGACTTCTTTTGTTTCGACACATGTATGTTTAAGGATAACTGACTTATAGCCCAGAATGGATGACTGATAAAATAAAAATGTACTGACATCAAATAAATTCTGACTCACAGCGATCTTAGAGGACAGAGTAGAAAACTCCCTTTTGAGCTTCCTGCAGCTTTTTACTGGAGTGACCTGCTGACCTTGCTGTTCACAGCTCAACAAATAACCTATCCCAGGGCTCCTCAGACAATTAATGCAAATAATAACATACCCATTCATCAGCTATTTATTGATGATGTGTTAGGGGCCAGGTTATAAAAAAAAGCAAGAATTAAGTCGTTTAAAAAATCCTTTAGTGTTCTCCTATCTTCACTCTCTTAATTTTGAAATTTGGAGTTTCCTCCAATGTTGATTAAATGTGTTATTTATTACAGAAACTCAGAGATACATTTTAAAATTTGGAATGAATCTACAGCTACACCTTGATAAAACCAGATATGTAAAATGGAAATCATCCCAGGTCTACTAGCCAACCACTGCTGCCTAATTAAAAATAAACTATCCTTGCTGTTCCATGAAAACTAATTGGAGAAAGGCAGTGCTGAGACCCAAGTCAAAAACCAAACTCACAGCCATCAAGGTGATTTTGACTCATAGCAACCCCAAGACTCTAAATCTATATGGGAGTAGTAGAAAGCCTCATCTTTCTCCCACAGAGCAGTTAGTGGTTTCAAACTGCTGACTTTGAGGGTTAGCAGTCCAACAGTTAACCCACCAGGCCACCAGGGCTCCTTAGGGTAAGGACAAGTGAGAGGATATTTTAATATTTGTTTTGATGACTACAGAAAAACAGAGAGGTCATCGAATTCCTGATTTCTTAGCCCCAGTCAAGGTTGAGAAAGACAGCGCCTGGTGGTCATTGTGTCTGTTTCACCAGGCCTGCTTTATTCCCGGAAGAAGGCTTTGTCTGACAGCTATTTCCAAGTCAAGTGCAAAGATTATAGTTTGGGTTGTTTGGAATCAAATCACAAGAACTTTAACTTTATATCTGAAAGATTTTGTATAAGTTAGGGAAGTAAGCTAAAATCCATCTTACATGTATGTTATGTCTTCTCGATAGGACAGTACACAGATGCCACAGCCTGTATGTCTTCTACCCACTTCTCCATTCCATGTTCTCTTGTTCTTACTAAAGAGTCTCTACAGTTAGCTGCCATTCAGTTGGTTCCAACTAGCCGCAAGCGTGTGTGTGTCAGAGCAGAGCGGTGCTCCTTAGAATTTCCAGTGGTTGAGTTTTCAGAAGCAGATTTCCAGGCCTCCCTCTGAGGCCCCTCGGAGTGGACTTGAATCTTCCACCTTTGGTTAGTACGTGAGTGTGTTTGTTAACCATATGCTGCTCTTAGGGCTCCAAGTACTTACTAAACAAGTACCTTAAAAGATTTTTTTGTTTCATAATTCACAAACTAAATTTTATCATTGGAATGGATGGAGGGGGTGGGGCTTCCCCATGCATTTTATTAAATACGTTTCATTTTGGTTTTGTTCCCCACTTAATTCTTATTACTAGGTAAGGGTCATGCTTAAGGATTCATATATAATTCTCACCCGCAGTCACCTGCTCTTATGAAAATGGCACCTTGCAGCTCTGAAAAAATCAATAAGCCAATTTGTTAAACCTTCCTCATTATGGTCTTAATATACCTAAACATAATATCAAAATTTGGTTTCTAGAGCATGTGCTTGTTGTGCAGTAGCAGTTAGAAGACAGTTTATTACCCAGCTCTAGAAGTAAGGCATCCTGGAATTCTCTGACAGAGAAAGCGCCAGAGCCAACATCAAGGAACAAATACAACTGCCAGGGAAGCAGCCAGAAACCATGTGCTCTTGCCAAAAAAAAAAAAAATCTATTTTGCTTGGCATACGGCTTGTTAATTGCCAAACAAGTAGGCGCAGCAAGATTAGTGGGTTTCACCAGGTTGAAAAAACCACCAAAACCACTAGTACTTATATAATCAAGCTTTTAATGTGTATCTATAAACTAATATCAACTCTGATTACCCTCAATATGGGAAATATAACAGATATGTTTGCAAATTTCATGGTTTAATGCTTGATATTTTCAAGCACATTATGGTTTGCTTAGAATCATAGGCTCATGGCCATAGCAGAAATTTTAGGGCTTTCAACAGTGAGCCCCCATCATCTTACAGAAGGGAAATTCACATCCCAGAGAAGTTACAAAAAAGTTCACACCAACATTAGAACTACATCCTGGACCCAGACTTTCTGTTTGGGCCAAACTTGAACAACTAGATATTATAGTGCGGGAAGTCCTTTTGAAGTCCTCTCCGCTTAGCAATTTGCTGTCTCAAAGAAGCACAGATTCCATTATAACTAAACTGACACACAGTCCTTAAAATAAAATCGCTATCTCAAGACAAAAACAATGCAGAAAGATCCTGCTGTCTGTCTGAGATCCAATCCATTTTATTTTCTGATTTCTCTTTTGTTTTCTATTCTGGAGATTTTTGAAGCCAACTGGGGATAAATACCATGGCTGTATTTTCTCAGTCAGGAAGTGACTACTTATAATAATTGATTTCAAATTGAAAACCACCTTAGCATTTTCCCCAAGAGAGTGTCTTGAAGTAAACCCAACCCGATCTCTTGTCCTCCTTTCGTGTGCAAAGATACCGCCTGTAATTCTTCAGAAGCAGTAAGCTACTTGATTGAATAACAGTTTGGCTTTGATTTAAAGAAAATCTCAACTTTGATTTCACTAAATTACTAAATTATAAGTTTAGTTCCAATCACCAACCAAGTAAAACTCCTCATCTCCACTCTGCTCTGTACCTTCACGGTTGGTAAGGTTGAGGGAGGCTCTGGTACACGGTACGACTGAGGGCAGGGGAAGTTACGGAAGGGAGAAATGTGCCAGAAGGAAGACAAAGGAAGAGGCATTCTCCAAAAAGAATCCACCAATGATTTTTTTCTGACATTTGTAAAACTCAACAATGTAGAAGTAGATTTTAAAACACTTGAATTTTCCTCAACTGCCCTCATATAAACTTACGAAGTGCTGAATAGATCACTGATCGCTGGCTTTTCTTTATCTTGATCAGCCTCAAGCAATAGAGCAAATGGAGGAAAGGTGAGGGAGGAGAATTTGAGAGATTCCAGAAATAGCTCAGGTGAGCAATTGCCATGGAAGTTTTCCAGAAGTGAAGATAGAAGTGGTGATATACTCCTTGCCAAGAAGTGAATTATTTCTTCTCTAGGGGGTTCCAGGGTCTCTGGGGGCACAGCGGTTATTCACTGGGCTGCTAACCACAAGGTCTGTAGTTCGAAACCACCAGCCACTCCTTGGGAGAAAGATGAAGCTTTCTACTTCTGTAAAGAGTGACCATCTTGGAGACCCTCAGACCCTCTGTCCTATTGGCTCACCATAAAACAAATGTACAAATGTGCTCAACACGATGGATGGATGGATGGATTGTGATAAGATTTGTATGAGCCCTCAATAGAATGATTTCCAAAAATACAAATAAATAACTCAGAATCAACTCAATTGCAGTGAGTTTTTATAGCCTTATAAACTAGACAAAGGAGACTCACAATTGCAGGTGGCACAACCTCTGCCCACCCAGAATTACATTTCTGGTGAAGAAGAAAGGCAAATTAAGTTATGGTTGACTGTGAAAACGATAAAGAACCCTGGTAGCTCAGTGGCTGCGCCGCTCAGCTGCGCACTAAAATCTCGACAGTTTGAATGCACTAGTAGCTCCACAGCAGCAGATGGGGCAACCCATATTGGTGAAGATGTACTGCTTTGGAAACCCCGTAGGGCAGTTCTACTCTATCCTGTAGGGCTGCTAAGAGTCAGAATTGACTCAATGATTATTTTGTTTGTTTGTTTTGTTTTTAATTATGGAAATACAGCAATAGGATGTGTACAATTCAATTGTACCCCCAAAATGGCAAATCTAAAATGATGGAATGTCAAGAAAGACTTCGTGGGGCAGAGCTGAGGGGACAAGGCTTTGAAAGTCAAAGAAGTGTTTGTTGAGCAAAAGGAGAAATTATATTTTAGAAAGGAATTCCAAAAACCAAGCCCAATGCTAAAGACTAGATTTTGACTCTTGGTGACCCTGGATTTCAGAGACAGTAAAACTTCATGAGAGCCAATAGCCTCATCTTTCTCCCACAATAAGACAAATCTGTATTTAGGGAATAATACACAAAGAACAGTTTCCAAAAAGTGGGGAAATTCACAAAATAATCTATTCAATTAACTTAAATAAGTATTTATTGAACAGTAAAATAAGTGCCTAGTCTTTCTGGCATTATTTTGGGAAATAAAAAATGAAAGACTTTCATTCTATGCCATTATAGCTCTGAAGAGATACATATGTAACTTGTATAGCTACAAGTCCTATTCTATGCTGTTAGCAGGTAATATACTTGGGAGACACATAACAGAAAAGTTAGATTTGTCCAGTATTAATGATAGAATATCATAGGAAAAGGGAATCGTTTATGGTATAAAAATACAGTGTGATTGTAGAAGCATCTGTAGACCTGTACATCTGACATGATGGTTGTGTGCAGGGGCACCTGCTTTATGCTAGTGTTTTGCTTTGCTCTCGTATCCAACTATGCTCCAGGAATTACTGTACTGCCATGTAGCAAGAGGTAGCATCATCAAATGTAGTGCGAATTGTTTGCATTTACTAGGAGTTTCCATCTAGCTAGGCATTTTCTGAATACGTTCCTTAAAGTACCAATTGTGGGGTTTTTAAAAATCATTTTATTGGGGGCTCTTATAGATAGCATCACACACCATAATTCAAATTCAGTCATATACAGCAGTATTATACAAGTGCTACCACAATCTGTTTCAAAACATTTTCTTTCTTCTTCAGCTCCTTGATATCAGCTCCCCTTTATTTCCTTCCTCCCCAACCCAGCCCCCCAGGAACCCTTATTTGTTTGTTTCTTTTTGCCATATCTTACACCATCCAAAAAACTATTCACATACAATTCTGTTGTTCACTGCCTTAGAGTGGGGTTCTACAGTCATCAATACTATGAGCTCCTATTCCCTCCTCCCACTCACCTCTCTTCCCATAGCCTCAGGGAACCATTACTCCTGTTACTGTTTCTGAAGAGTTAGCTATCTCGGCTTTCGTGTATTGAAAGTTCTTTATTATACAAATGAACATACATGTAAGTCTAACGTGATCAATCAATAAAGTTAATAAAAAACATAATCGAAGGGGAAGGAAATATTCAAGAACTAGAGGATAGTTATATGTCATCAGTATTATATCATGCTCTGGATTTATCATCCTTTCCATGTGACCCTTCTGAGAGGGACTGTCCAATTATCTCACAGATGGGTTTTGGGTCTCCACTACATCCACTCTCCTTCACATCAATTTAGTTGCTTGTTTTAAACTTCTGATACCTATTCCTGTGGACACCTCATGATTATGCAGGCTGGTATGCTTCTTCCATTTGGAATTTGTTGCTTCCGCTCTAGATGGCCACTTGTTTGACTACAAGCTCTTAAGACTTCAGATTCTATATTTCCTAATAGCTGGGCACCATCAGCTTTCTTCACCACATTTGTGTATACACCCATTTTGTCTTCAATGATCGTGTTATGAAGGTGAATATTATCCAATGTGACATTATTAGAACAAACTGTTCTTGAAATTAGGTAAGATTTAAGTCCATCTGTTTCCTTGCTGTAGTTACATAAACATATATAAACAAATGCATCTATATTTATATATTTACGTATCATTATATTTATATATAGATATACATATCTTTTTCCCTTTCTTCTTCTTTCCTCTTTTCTTTTCTTTCATCCTGCCCCACTATCATGTTTACCCACTGTTCACCTCAGTAATTCCTCTCAGATATAATCCAGGTGATCAAACATAACCAGAAAAACTACACCCATCCTTATTGACTCACTGTCACCTCCCCACCTCCCACCCCTCCTTAGGATCGCCTATCCTGCCTATCTTGTATAGATAAGCACCAACAGAAAAGACCATACGAATAGTCCCAAGTCTAAGAGGAATCCTGACACAGAGCAGATAAGCATCTCTCTGTTAAATAGGCGAGAAGGACATAGTATCATCCATCCGTCCAGTCCCCATTTTGTTCAGGGTTCCATAATCCAGGACCCACTTACCTAACCACCACCACCACCACCACCCCTTTCAGTCTTCAGCTTTCCTGTCTAAAAGGCAGGCATCCTAAGAGTCCCCATTGCTATTCCTGCAGTCAGGGATGGAGCATAGCCAGAGCCCAAATTCCAGAGATTAGTGACTAGGTCTTGAACCAGTTCATTCTGGCTCCCCACCCCCCCACCCCCCCTGCGATTTTGCATTTCCACCCCCCCATATATATGGAAAAGGAATTTACAGTTCAGTTAGAACCCCCTGTGATTCCTACACAAGACCTGAGACAACAAGGAAAGAAATCCAAAAGGAACAGAGGAATTGCACAAAGTGAGAGGAAAATGAGCTATGTTCCTGCTGAAGAATTCTGAGGAGGGCCTAAGGGTAGCAGTACTCCATCTGGATTGGTTGCTATTTTTTGCATTAGAGTTAAAATTCCAAATAGCTTAATTGTGGAAGGCTACGGTTTGCAGTGAGTGTCCTAACTCCAAATTCAGATCCTACTTGATTTCTGACCACTAGCCAGTAGTGTAGCAGCTTTGCCCTCAGACAGAGTAGACTTGAATGTAGAGAACAACTCCCCAGCCAAATCTGGGTGGGGCGGTCTTTCCCTCAGGTAACTTCCTTGGGCAACTCCTTCATGATTTATAAATGTAAGAGATCCAAAGATTGGGGTGCCTGGCAGCTACGACTCAGGAACGCATGGCTCTGAATCATACAGTGACCACCGCTTAGCCAGGGAGTCAAAGCCCCAGGAAAAATTCTATACATTTTAAAAATTTGGGTGAACATTACAACACAAAAGAAAACAACAATAATAACAAAATAAAACAGAAACATCTCAATTACGAAGAAAGCATAAAATATTACAAACTAGAATACATTTAATAATGGATCAAATGGGAGAACAAATGATGAAGTACTAAATTGTAACCTAACTCCATCTGCAACGGAGCTCTTTAACATGACTTAAATCTAGGGTCCATCCTGAAATTGTTGACAGGATAGACATTTTAACAGTTATAAACACAAAAAGCGATATGAAGAGGAGAAAATTCTAATCAGCACAGCATTATCAGCAATGCCAAGTAGTAGCAACTTGGATTAAACATTAGTGTCCACTTTTCAGCATTAGGAAGGTGATACATATTAAAAACTTAATAGAGATATTCTACGCATATTATACAACCTGCAGAGACTGTTAAGTGCTTTTGATTAAAATTTTAGTTTTCATTATGTATCTCACTGTAACAGGAATACTGCCCCCCCCCGCCCCCCATAAGAAAGTAATACATCTGGGAAATTTAGTTTTTTAAAAACTTAGTCTGCTAGAAGAGGCACATAGTACTCTAAATTGGTTTTACATTTTTCCAGCTAGGATCAGATGCTTCACAGGATTAATGATTTGTTCATGTTTGGGAATCAGCAGATTGGTGGAAAAGTAAAATATATATTTATAATACTACATAAAAACACTGAAATTCAGCTTCCTAGCAATATTATGATACACACTTTGTTGGATAGAAAACCAATGTATATTGAAAATCTCTCAAGGATATAAGAGTTCCATACTTAAAATGTTTTTAAATAGTATTTCAATCAGGTCTCTAATTTGTGCATGGCATGTAGAAGAATGTAGATGAAGCCCACAATTACATAAGCTCAAACCATTAGAGAAATTAAATATAACACACATAAACATGAAGAGTTTATTTTAAATAAATCAGATATCCTAAAGTTAAAGCCACAAATTGTGAAATTGTATTTGGGTTTCATACTAACACCAAGACTTCAAGACGGCATTCACATTGGCGAAACTTCTTTCTGTGGCCATAGATTTTTCTTTGCCAACCCACACATTCAGGCAAGTACATGACTGTGGGCCCCTCACTGATGTAATTTGTGGTCGGTGGACCGAGCATTGCTCACACTCAGGAAAACAAAGGTCTTCAGGAAAGAGCACTTAACTGAGGTCAAACCTTGAAAACGAATGTGTAACTGTGAGATTGAGGGTCGGTACTGATCAAGTAATTGGAATAGAAGAGCCAGTGGGCTGTGGCATATTTTAATATATCTCTGTAGGGAAAAAGAAATTTAAAAGAACCTAGAAAAATACAACAAACTTATTTGAAACAGCATAGATGGTAGCCTGCCTCCTTGCTCGGGCAGATGAAGGTCATTGTAAAGGGTTTCTAGAATTGGTCCCGTTCTACAGTTGGCTGTCGGATGATGACAAAGATGTGGAAGTGCAGCTTTTGTAATCCAGCAGATCTGAGATCGAATCTTGTCTCTGTTTCCTCTTGGCCAGGAATTGAGCGAGTCATTTTACCGGAATCCAAATGATAGAATCCATAAAATCCATAAAAGTGATGGGAGGAATAAAACAGCCTGTGGGCTTTGGCATGTTTTAAATACATCTATGGAAAAAAAAACCCTATAAAAGTACAACAATAACAAATCATATTTGAAACCGTTTTGGTGGTTGCCTGTCCTTTCCCATCGACAATGATTGCCCTTCCCATAAGTGTAGAACAGCAAATGGCATCTAGTGTAGGCATGATCCTAAGCACTGTTGCTGTCACTGCCAGTGTCATGGTGCTCCACCTGCATTAATGAGACTACAAGCAGCTACTTGAGGGTCAGTTAATTGCCCTTACTTTTTGGACATCACTTTTGGCCCTTGCTGACTTTCCCTGGTCTAAGAAGCGTGGTATTTATGCCTAGGAATGATGTTCCTCTGTTTTCCGTGCCGTGTTAGAGTCTGCTGCCAGGGCAATAGTAGAAGATGGGCATGCAGGTGACTAGAATAATTGCCCACCTTATAGGGAACAAGAACTTGTTCTTAATGAGCGATTCAGCAGAAGCAGCCTAAGAAGCCAGGTTCCAGAATATAGGAGTGGTACATGTGAAGAATGCAAAGGAAAGTAAACCTGAAGGTCCCACTTCTCAACCCTTTCCCAATCTAGAATCCAGATCCATACTCTTTCTTTACCATGGGGGTGTGCTTCCTTGTATGTAGCCCTGAAGATGCAACGTAGATTCACAATGCGATATCACTCTTACGTCTAGTCTAGACCTCAGAGCAATTTCCTTTATTGGACGTTACTCAGTATTATTAAACACTCATTCATGAAGTCATTGCATACAAGCACCAGGTTGGCCGTCTTAAAACCATTGGGATAAGAAATTGTGTAAGATCTACCCTGGCTCCTATGATATCATTGTCTCTGGTAACATTATTGTTACTGCGTTCCTTTCTAATTTTATTTTCATTTTTAAAAGCTTACATGTGGTTTCTACTCATTTATCAGCCTCCAAACATTGACCTTTTGCTTCTGCTGGGAATTTCGAATGGCTGGACCCTAGGGGGCAGTACAAATATTTGGCTGCCTATCTATGAGCTTAAATGATTTGTGGAAACAGGTTCAGTGAATAGTCCACAGGCTCACCCTCAAACCTTTTTGATCATTTTTTAAAAATTTTTGTTAATGAATAAAAGGAAGCATCTGATATTCAGAACTGCACCATCTGGATCGCCCAAATCAAACTAAAAAGCGTCAGTGACCATTGCCCGTGAAATGATATACACACACACTTTCGGTTTGCTTTACAGGTGCATCCACTCTGACACAGAGTCTTCTGGGCTTCCTGCTGCCTGCCCTCGGCATGCTGGTGTACCTGGAATTCTGAATGTGGTGTGATGGCTGCTGTTCCCAACCCAGCTCAGTGAACACCCACCATCCCTGTGAGGACGACGATTCCTTCCAATTCCTGCGGCTCCCTCCCAGCCAAATAAATTATACGTCAACAAACTATTCAGCGGATTTACAACACATGTTTTGACTGAGGCATTCGGGAACACCTTCATCCAAAAGAGTGGACTTCTCGTCAAATGGATAGAAAATGATTTTTAATTCGTTCCAATATGCCTTATAAACCACTTAACCTGATTCTGTGACAGTTGCATGATGTATTCCAATGGGACAAGTGACAGTGTTCAATTCAGTACTATAGGCTGTAGAGTGAAAATAAAATCACCATACACAGGTGCTTCCAATTTAATAACAAGTTGTGAAACATAATAGAGGTTGAAATGTTGATTGTATGTGGTCGATGTAAGAGTAATTCAGTCTCGCGTTCTATCCGGTCTGTTTGGGGTCCTGCATATTTTTGAATGGCCCCTCTCATTCATGACATTTTGAGTTGTCTTCAAACCAAACCAAACCAAAATCTAAGAAAGAATATCACTAAGACATCTTGAGGTAAATCCCAATACTATATCATTTTACTGAGTGAGTTGGAAAATTTTTAATATTGAGAGCCAAATTCTAGGTTTATTATCAGTATTCTTATTTTCAAAGTAAACAAATTTTTACTATTTGATTTTCATAGATAGTAATGCATTTTAATTCTCTTAACAAGTCATAAGGAATTTTCTCCTTTACTTTGTAGTCTACTGTGAAGGTACTTTATGTTTCTTATCATAACATCGTATTACTTATTTTCATTCATCTGTAAATGAATTCTGAAAAGTAGAGTGCTTCCATGATCTTTAGTTAGAGAGCTGTGACTGTCTTTATACAGTTAGGAATAGATGAAGTCGAGTAAATATCAGGATGACTCACAGTTGACCATTGAGCAACCTGGATTTGAACTGCATGGATTCACTTGTACACTGACTTTTTCAATAAATATATTGATTGGGTTTGTTTTTTTTCAAATTTGAAAAGAGTTCAGAGACAAATTGGCTAACCTAGAAATATCGGAGGGGGGGGGAACAAAGTTAGGTATCTAAGGAGTGCATAAAATATATGTAGCTATTGCTCTATTTTATTATTGACCCCATAAAATATACACAAACTATTATAAAAAGTTAAATTTTATCAAAACTCACACACATAAACACTTGCAGACTGTCCATGCCACCACTCACAATCAAGAGAAATATAAACAAATATAAAGATGCAGTATTAAATAATTACTGTATAAACCTAACTAGTGCATACTGTATCACTGTAATAATCGCGTTGCTATTTTGGTGAGCTCAGGTGTTGCAAGTACCTGTTTATAATGGCTTGTGACACTCCTCCTCTCCACCTGGCAGTCTCCTGCTCTGTTCTATTGTGTGTCGCAGTCACACATGGTCTCTTGAGGTGCTTGCATCGCTTAATTGTGTTTAGTGCATTACCGTAAACCCTGAATAACACGCTGAGACCCACAAGGAGTGCCCCTGGAATGATGCACGTGCTCCCACGATCCAGAGAAAGTCAGGACGTCATAAGCAAAAGTTGAATTGTGGGATATGGACCATAGATTGAGGTCTGCGGCTGCAATTGCCTGCCGTTTCAAGATAAATGAGTCCTTTTGATGGGCATCGTGAGAGAAGAAAAGGAAATCAGGGAGGCTGTTATGTTTTATGCCCGCGGGTGCAAAAGCCCTTGCACTTTTTGCAAAATGCCTTTTAAAAAAATCTTGTATTGAATTGCAGCCTTTGTGTGGGTACAATGTAATCCATGGAAGTTCCAAAATATGTGTAAATTACTTGTTCATGTCACCAATCATGCTTCTGGTCAACAGCAAGCTATTTAAGTTTTCCAGGAGTCAAAACTTTCATGTGGATTTTCAACTGCCCCAGAGGGTTGGTGACCCTAACCTTCTTGTTGTTCAAAGGTCAACTGTAATAATATTTCAACATCTTTGTTTTTGTGCTTCATTCCTAAGCAAAATGTTTTGTTTTTAATTGAAGGGGTGGCATCAAGAGAACATCTGTAGGTAGAAAAGCTACAGTATTCATATATATATATGAATATATATATATATAAAGTTTGCTCTTAAACTCGGTTCCCTTTTCAATGTAATATTGAAAACTGGCTATAAATACCAAATCAATATGTTGCCAATGGTACTTTAAAGAGTATGCAAAACTAAAGGTGCGTGAAACTCAAAGGGCAGGGGAGTCAAGACGTCAGGAAGATGCTGTCTCCCAAGTATTTGTGCTTTGGGTTTTTATAAATTGTGACAAGGAAGACACACATTGCTTCATTCTCCATGGTGTGCACGGAAACGCATTTGAGTGTGGATGTTGAAGAAATTGAGTAATAAAGGATTAGCTGGCTTGTGAAATAGTGCAATGATCCTTCAAGAGGTATATTCCTATTTTATTAGCACAACCTTGCTAGCTAATTAGAGATAGAGTTTATCTTTTTAGAAAGGATACCTTATAGGTTCATAAAAAAAGAGAGAAATATTTACAGGAAGCAAAATAAATCTATTACTACTTTACCCCCTTTCTTTAATTTGTATAATTTTGTAATATATATCTATGTGTAAATGTTTAAAGCTTTCATTATAAAAATACCAGTAAATATTCCATTAGTTTACATTTAACTCTTTGTTATAAAATGAAGCTTTTTAAAATAAATTAAATGAATGATTTTCCAGTGGAATATATGTCAGCAGTCTTATGATCATGATCAGAGTTCATAAGATATTTAACTATTGGGAAAAAAGCAAAAGGTATTCATACTAGATATTCTGTAAGACTTCTGTACAAATGTTTGTGTTTTCATTGTTACACTTTGAGATTCTTTTTTTCAAATGTGACCCATGTTGGGCATTTTTATATAATCAACAACAACTAATTTCCCCTCAAATGCATGCTTGCCTTTTATTTTCTAATATATGGTAATAAAGAGCAAAACTGGTTAGATTTTTGCATGATATGGTTCTGAAAGACAAAGTAGACTCAGGAGGTTGTTTAATGTTAAATTTGTGGCAAAGATAAAGTAGATTAAAGTCACTCATATACTGGTAACTTGAGCCTTTCATTTCCTCCTACGATTGTACAGATGTGGGGACCATCAGCTTTGACCTGCAGTCAAACCAACTACTGCGCCGCCTGCTTGAAGATACAAAATTCTTACTTAACTTTGGATAGCTATAGAGCCATCTGTTTCTCTGTATTTCAAGAACAGTGGTAGTAGTTTTATTTAATACTGATGAATATTGAACTGGTTTTTTTAGTTATTTTTTATCTTTTTTTCAATGGGGTAGTATAGGACTGTGCTTTGTCCTTTTTATGAATGAAAACAAATTATAATGAAATAAATGTATTACTGTTACCCAAGGAATAACAATTGTTCTTTCATTTTATCTGAATTTTAAGTTCAATTTAGAAGGTTGACAGTATAAGTTGAATGTTGAATAAATATGACTTGTTAAGTAACAGTTAAATGTGTGTTAGTGTAAGAATGTGCACATTGTTGAAATAAAAGTGAAGAGGTTTACTCAAAAGCCGTTCAAACTAGGGCTATGCACAGTGTGTAAATTTACACCTGGCACACCACAGGGGCTGAAAGTGAGCAGACACAGTTATAAGGCAAAGTCGTCACCTAATGCTATAGTTTTCTGACTGGCAGTTGGCAAATTAGAAATTTAGGGAACTATGGACAGATGAACACTTGTTTTAGGATACAAAATGGACACCAAATCTCAAATATAATTTAAGAACATTTCTGAAGTCGTAAACCAGAAAAGGCAAGACAAAGACACATTAAACCAGATAAGGAAATCATCAGTAGGAGATTGTAATGGGCTTGGAGATGATGTTCAAGAGATTTGGAGATTAGAAGGGCAGTTTAGTACATCACAGTTACAAGGGGGACTACAGAAGCAGTAATGGGACCATGATTGGACACTTAAATGTTAGAAGAGTTTACAAGATTGGCTCAGTGCATCCAGACCAAAGGAATCAAGATGTGACTCATGACCCCAGCACCCCAATTTTCACACAGGGCCCACCCCGGCAAGTTCCTAAGGGCTATACCAATTCTCCCTGGACTAGCTAGTGCAGAGACAACAACAATACACTCTCTAATGCACACTGCCCAAAGGCAAATCTATACACACTGCTGGTTACTGATCAGAAAGAATTCAATGGAGGTTGGATTTATGTGGAGTCTCATAAATTTAGGACTTCCACTGGATGTTAGGCTGGGCTGTCAAGAGAAACAAAACCAGTGACATTCTTTTACGTATAAGAAAGAGATTGATGTCAAGAAGTCCTCTTACACCAAGAGGCCCTTCGAGTCCTCTTCAGATTCTCAAAGCTACAGGCCCATGATGCAGAAAGGTGAAGCAGAATGCAGGAAGGTCACAGGCTAGTGGGTGCAGAGTGGAGTGGGTCAAAGACCAGTGGAAACGTGGCAGGGTGCCAACAGCTCTCACAGTCAGGCAGCTGATTTGGGGCTGCCTCTGGAGGCAGGCACATCGCCCCAGCAAGCAGGAAGGTGAAGGGGCAGAGAGAGGGTGGCAGGTGGGGGTGGGGGGAACTCACCCATGTCTCTCATAAAAAAAACCCCACACCTCCTGGGAATCAGGTTGGCTTCCACATTTACACAAGAGCAAGTGTCCTTTGCTTATGCACACCTTTGTTTTCAGTGATCTTTTCAGGAAGGTGGGCACCCAATGATCTGATTTTTAGTTTTTTGATGTCTGATAACTGGTCCCTTCTGCACCTCGTGGTCAGACAGGCTGATGTGATTCTTCCACGTGGGCTTTGATGCTTCTCAGCTGGATGGCCGCTTGTTTATCTTCAAACTTTAAGACCCCAGACGCTATATCTTTTGATAGCCGGGCACTGTTAGCTCTTTTCACTACATTTGGTTATGCACACGTTTGTCTTCAGTGATTGTGTCAG
>NW_022103909.1:13666830-13675646 GCF_000313985.2 Echinops telfairi | reverse complement strand
TGTATGTATGGACTGTGATAAGAATTGTACAAGCCCTCAATAAAATAATTTTTTAAAGAAAAGAGCAAGTGTCCTGTAGAGATCACCTAAAGAAACTGAAAAAATACATTTGTAAAATGGATTCTCTGGGTCCCAGTGGAGACTTGTCAAATCAGAATCTGGAGACATAATCACAGGTATCTATCCTTTTCTAGCTTTTTCATGAAGTCCTGATGGGAAGAAGAACTCAAAGATAGTCGGAGTGACTATGAACTAGATTAAGTGATATTTTTAGCTAAATCTTCATATGAAGGGGCTTCAAAAATTCATGGATAAGGAATTAAAAAATGTAATGCTTACAGGACTTTGGAAACCCCATCTTATTTCAACATTATAGTTGTTGCCTGCCATCCACCACCCCAGGGAGACAATCATCTCATCTTTGTCTCCAGGAGAAGCTGTGTAGACAGAAACTACCACCCTTTGGGTTAGCAGCTTAGAGCTGGACACTGCACTACCAGTATTCCTTGTTTCAGTATCATGTACAAATCATTTAGATATATCTTAAGGGGAAATAATGACTAAATTTCTGTTTGGCCTATAACAGTTCTTATCTTTTAGAATTTCAAAATGCTATATGATTTTTGTCTGGCAGAATTATTCCCTAATGTGTTTGTATTTCAAATGCAAGAAATGGACTAAAATGATGAAAGGCAACTCCTTCTTCACTTTCAATATGTTTTTTAAGAGTAGAAATATGGAAGCAGTTGACATTAAAAAACAGTCCATGTTGTTGCCAGGTGCCATTGAGTTGGTTCCGACCCATAGTGACCCTCTGCACAACAGAACCAAACACGGCCCGGTCCTGCGCCGACCTCACAATTGTGTCAGTCCATCTTGTGGAGACCCTTCCTCTTTTTCCTACCCTTCCACTTTACCAAACAGCATGTCCTCCTCCAGACCAGTCTTGCCTAATAATATATGTGACAAAATGTCTATCATCCTTACTTCTAAGGAGCATTCTGGCTGTACTTCTTCCAAGACAGATCTGTTTCTCTTTTGGCAGCCTGTGGTCCCTTCAGTATTCCTCACCAGCACCAGCATATAAATGCATTGATTCTTCATCAGTCGTCTTTTGTAACGTCCAACACATGCATGTGAGGCTATTGAAAATGCCATGGTTTGGGTCAGGTTCATCTTAGCCCTCAAAGTAACATGCTTGCTTTTCAACATTTGAAAGAGGTCTTGTGTGTCAAATGTTATTGAAGACTCCTATTATCTTTGTTTTAGCTTATATGTCCATTCTTGATTCCAATCTGGGTTAAGTGTTGGGAGGACGGAGTGGGGGGGTTGTGGATTTTACCTTTTGTCTCCAAGTTTCTGAAAGTAGGTCTTGGAATTCCTTAGCAATCTATGGAGGTAGGTTTATTGGGCCAACCTGGCCAATAAGAACATGTGGGATTAATAAGGTTGCAGTTTGATTGGAGGGCAAAGAGATAAATGGCTTGGGGAGCCCCACCTCTCTTTTGCTTTCTGGTGATCAGACCAGTATGCAGGTGCCTTAGCTGGTTCTCTGTCTCAACTTGTGAGCTACACTACCTGTGGGACACCCAACCCATTGATCATGTCACTAGAGTTTGAGGTTCCTTTGAGACCTGCTTTTCCATACTACTGGTGTATACATCACTTGAGTTGTCATCGGGCTGACTGTTGAAGACCCACCCTGCTGTTTGCTGCCTGTGGCTGGACTGCCTCCATTGCTCTATGGAAGACTCAGCTGTCTGCTTCCTTGACCTTGGACCCAGCAGCCCTCATGAGTTGAAGGACTTCCAGTATATTAACTGTTTCATGGAAGTGAGTTGAACTGAGCCCTTTGTACTGCTATGTGGACTATTTAGCTGTTGTATTCCTTTGTGCTCTATTGATATATCTATCTATAATCATGTGTTCTGGTTTTGTTTCTCTAGAGAACCCTGTCTAACACACAATCCAAGGTGTCATTGTGTGCACAGGAGACCATACATAATAAACTAATTTCATGAAATAGGAGAAAGGACACTGCATATTCAGTCATGCATCTTCAGTGAGCCAATCAAACATTAACTATGCAAAAACTATTATAAAGGCCATTTGTCCTAAGAGCTTCCTTTTTTGAGTGTCTGGATTGCTGATAAACTTTGGGAAGACCAGCACATCTCTGGGAACATGACTCTCCCCTGGGCACCTCTCTAGCTATTTCTTTTTATGATTATATAAAAAGTTATAGTGTGTAATAGCCTTTATTGAGTTTGGTGAGTACTGGAGACATTGTAGGCTAACTTTTGGACTGCTAACTGCAAGGTCATTGATTCAAACCCCTCAGTTCCTCTTAAGAGGGGAAATGAGGCCCATCTCCTCCCATAAAGATCTACACATTCAGAAACTCTCTGAGCATTTAGGACCCCTGTGAGTTGGAATTGCCAAGGCATTAGCCATTGTGGACCATAGCAAACTATCGAGAGCTTTGAGAAGATGAGAATTTTAAATACACAATTGTGTTCATGTGGTATCTGTACATGGATCAAGAGGCAGTTGAGTGAACAGGAAAAGGAAATATTTTGTGTCTTAAAATCAAGCAAGTTGTGTGAGTTAGTTTATTGTGCCAACCTGGCCGATAAACACATGTGGGATTAATTGAAGGGTGGAGGGATAAATGGCTAGGTGAGCCTTGCCTTTAGGTCTTGGGTCTCTTGCTTTGTGATGGTCGCACCAGGGTGCAGCTGCCTTAGCAGTTTCCTGCTTCAGCTTGCAAGACTGACTTCCTACAATATATCCCCAAGGAGAAGCCACGTGGACCTACCCCGATGAAGCCCTGGGTGCTGGAGCAGCCATGTGGAGACCCCTGCCAGTGCTGAGATGCTTATCCATTCACTGACTCAGCTTTCCTCCTGCAATCAGCATCATTGCCTCTGTTTTGTGAGGTGGAAGACTTTGTGGATTGGTGTTGGGCATATGGGTTAATGGGTGAATGTTGGACTTGTGGGCTTGGGCAGCATTGGATTGGGATGTTTTCTTGATGCACACTTAATCTTTATATAAAACTCTCTGTTATACATGAGTTGCTGTGGATTTGTTTCTCTAAAGTACCCAGACTAATACATTGTGCATCAGGATTGTGTCCTCTTACCGTACTTACTCCATTTGTGTACTGAGCAAATAATCGGAGAAGCTGGATTATATAAAGAATTTGACATCAGGTTTATAGCAACCCTTGTTAACAATCTATGATATGCAGATGACATCATCTTGCTTGCTTGCTGAGAGTGAGGAGATCTGGAAGAACTCGCTGATGAAGATCCAGGGTTCCAACCTTCAGGATGGCCTTCAATTTACGGTAAAGAAGATCAAAACCCTCACAACTGGACCAGCAGGTGACATCATGATAAGCAGAGAAAAGATTTTGTTTTCCCTTGATCCCGAATTAATGCGCATGGAAGCAACAGTCAAAATACCAAAGGATACATTACGTTGGGTGAATATGTTGCACAAGATCTCTTTAACATGTTGAAAATTCAGGAGAATTAATGTCTGCCTGACCCAAACTATGGTATTTTCAATGTCCTTATCTGCATGTAATAGTTGGGCATTGAATAAGAAAGGTCAAAGAGGAACCAATGCATTTTCATTCAAGTGCTGGTAAAGGATATTGCAAATATCACAGACTGTCAAAAGAACAAACAAATCCGTCCTGGAAGAAGGACAGCCAGAATGCTCCTGGTGTCAAGGGTGGTGAGACCAGCCCCTGGTGAAGGACATCATGCTCAGTCAAGTAGAAGAGTGGCGAAAAAGAGGGAGCCCCTACACAAGAAAGACTGACCCATTGGCGGCAACATGGGCTCACATGTGAGGAGAATTGTGAGAAAGGTGCAAAGCAGGGCAGTTCCCTTCTGCAGCACTGGGGTTGCACGAGGCAGAAAGGATGCTCGGCACCGAACATCGAGGACAGGCGCTGGAATGGACTCGCCAACAGTGGTTTGGCCTGGGTTTGGGTGAGTCATCCTGGTGCACTGTAAGACCCACTCGGGGCAATCCATGCTGAAAGGGTCTGTGTCTTCCTCTCTGGAGGTTCATTAGAAGTAGAGAATCCTAACCTGTGGAGGCCCCAGTCCTGGGGGACTCTAGACAGTGGATGGCTGGGTAGTCAGTCACTTTGTAAATAAGTAACTTCAGGCAGGTAGAGCCAGAAAGAGAGAAGACTTCACTTGGGTGGCTTGTGTCTGAGATGGAAAAGTGAGAACTTGGGAGTGTGAATGATCATCACCTTTCAGGGAAGGACTTAATATCAATTACTAATACAGGCTTAAGTCCTGGTGGTACATTGCTTAAGTGCTGGGCTGCTCTCCAAAAGGTGGCTGTTTCCAGCCTCCAGTGACACCATGGGAGCGAAGAGTTGATGGTTTGCTCCCAGCAAGAGTGCAGCCTAGTGATTGCAGCAGGGAGCCGGCGCCTAAAACCGAGAAGAAGGCAGCTCGGGTCACCGCAGAGAAAGATTACCTACGCTCGGGCAACGACTTCCACACCAACCAGCACATGTGCGAGGAGCTCACCATTATTCCCAGGAAGAACTTGTGCAACAAGATAGCAGACTTGGTCACACACTTGATGAAGCGGATCCAGGGAGGTCCTCTGAGGGGTATCTCTATCCAGCTTCAGGAAAATGAGAGAGAAATGAGAGTATCACGTTCCTAAGGTCTCAGCCTTGAATCAGCGGATCACCGGAGTGGATCCAGACACGAAGGGAATGTTGAAGCTTTTGGGCTTGGGCAGCCTGCCCAACCTGCAGGTCACTCAACCCACAGTTGGAATGAACTTAAGACACTACGTGGAGCCCTTTGAATCTTCTCCACAGTGCTATAATATTTTCAATAACCTGGGACACCCCCCCGCAAAAAAAAGTCTAGAAAACCCCATGGGACCGTTCTATGTGCTGCTGCTACAGGGTTTCGGAGTCTCAGTCCACTTGACAGCACAGAACTATCACATGTTATTTAGCTAAGCATCCAGAGCATGCCTCTGGGTCATCGCAGGGCGACAAAGACACTGAAATGGCTACCACGACAGATGACATGCAGGACTACTGACCCCTTTTAAAGGACAGGTCAGTTTCTTGCTTGTCAGGCCAGCGAAAACAATTCTCAACTCCTTGAGCTTTTAAAATTCTACAAACATTAATTAATGATAGACTTTAAATTCTTGTTAAACTGTAGAGTCACACCATTTCCCTTACGTTCCACGGACTGTATGCAATTAGCATCTATGGCTGGCTTCTAAAGAATCTGACTGTAGGCGGCTGCCTAACTAGCTGTTCACCCCTGTGATGGACGTTAGCGTTTACAGTCAACCCAGTTTCCCTTCAATCTAGTAGACTGGTTTGGCTACGTAAAGGCCCATTGACACTGAAGCCCTCCTGTTACTATATTTTAGAATCAAATGCATGCGATGTCTAGGGATTAAGGACAGAAGGAAACCATTGGCAAGCCGCCCTTTCGTTCCCATCATCACTACTTCAAAGAAAGAACGGCTTTCTTTGGATATAAGCAGCTATGGTGCAAATTTCCAAAGGACTTCAGTAACTCCTGGGAGAATTCATTCTGCAAAGACAATCACTGCAACTAATCAGAGGGAGGGCACTACCAAGTTAAAGTGTGAGAAACATTTTAAGTTCAGTATATTATGTATTCATTGCCACAATAATGCTGTAGAAACACAAACACAAAATGTCCATGGTATACAGCATGGCTTACATATCAGATATGTGGCCTTGCTGATTTGAAATGAGCTCCCTTTTATGTTTGGGAGTAGGCTTGGCTCTGCTCCACTTTTCTCCTGTCCTTGAGCAGGCTAGCCCTAGCATGTTCCCATGGAAATGACAGAGGTGTGAAGCAGCAAGTGGAAACATGCAAACACTCTTTGAAGTCTTTGCTTGCCCATGTCTGCTCATATCCTTTTGACCAAATCAAATTACATTATAAACACAGAGCCAAGGGGCAGGGCAGCTCACCCATATCCACGGGTGAGCACTTTAAAGTTATAAGCTAAGGATGTGAATATAGAGAATGTCAAAGATCCTTGAGGCCAAATGATACAATCAAGCATATAGATAATGAATTCCACTGAAACTAAGAGGCTTTTAAATTTATCAGTGGGGAAAAAATGTCCAGTTAAATGTTTGTTTAACATGTAAATTTTATATTTTACACTTATTGGAAAGCTTTCTTGGGACATGGGTTTTTGTTTCTTTGGTCCCTATGTGTGTAAGTAGGGGGAAATATCACAAAATAAACTATATAAGATAATTACAGAAAATTCTTCATATTCAGAATATGTCCCTTGTAAGTCATTTTCAAACTCCAAGAAGTGATGTCTGTATTTTATCAGAAAGCATTGTCCTCCGTGCTAATAGGGGAATTGGTGATGTATCATTTCTTCAAAGAATGTCCAACTCTCCCAAGCCACTGATGCCCATTCTCCCAGCACCTTTTTATTGAATCGATTGATTGGCATATATTTCTTAGATCATGCAATTTAGTAGCTCAATCATATCAAGAAGGGTTGTGCCATCAGCACCATAATCAATTTCAGAACGCTTCCTTCTTTCTTGCACTCATTCTTGTTAGCTCCCCATTCCCCCATCCTCCCCCGCCATGTTAATGTTAGGTGCTGTCGAGTCAGTTTGACTCAAAGTGAGCCCAAACGCAACAGAACGAAACACTGCCCAGTCCTGTGCCATCTAAAGGTTGAGCCCCTTGTTGCAGTCGTGTGCCATCTAATGTTTGAGCCACGTGTCAATCCTTCTAGCAGAGGGCCTTTCTCTTTTTTGCTGCCCATCCACTATCTCAGGCCTGATGTCCTTCTCCGGGGACTGCTCTCTGGAGAACATCTAAAGTGCATGAGATGAAATCTCACAATCCGTGCCTCTACAAAGCATCCCGGCTGTACTTCTTCCAAGACAGATCCCTGCCCTAATTATGAATTCAGTCACTGTATAGATTCGTCTCTCCTGGATTTCATAGACAGAAAATCAGAAAGACCGAAAACAAAGAAACAGACCAAAGACAAACAACAATGCCAAAACAAAACAAAAGACAACCTCACTAGAAAAGAAACAAAATGTGAAAACCTGAAACAACTTTAAAATTGGTTAAAAGGCGAGCTCACATGATAAGGTCACATTTTAACCTAACTGCAGCTGACTGGAGGCTATTCACATCCCTGGACTATGGCCAGAGGGGGTTCGTTTTGTGGCCATTTAAGAAGTGTGTCCACAACTAATTTGACAATCTTCCATTCAAGAGGTGGAGCCTGAAATGTCTTCTCTTGGGTGTGTACTGAATTTAGTGACTCACTTACAATAATTAATATGATCTAAATCAAAAGTAGATGAATAATGACCTTCATAAGAAACAGCACAAATCTGGTTCTGTGGTGAAAGCATGAAGCTATGGTGAGTGTTCAACTTTTCCAAACCACTGTCCCACCCCGTCATCCCTCACAGCCACGTCATCTCCTCCCTTCAGTTCTCTCTGCTCCCACCTTTGGGTTCAGCCATTCGCTGCAACACCTCACAGAACTCAAAACAGTATTGATGATAAAGCCAGCAGTTCAAAGGCACCAGCTGTTCTTCAGATTGTACTGACAGCTAACTGGTTTATAAGGGAAGTCGCAGAGGACAACACTGCTGTAGGGATCAGGCCCAACTCAAAAGGACACAGTTCCTCAATCAGGACAGATGCCTCTGGACCTCTGCCGCAGGGCCCTACTGAGACCATGTTGACAGCAGACCCTATTGTGCACTTCTTTTGGCCCTGTGGGGGGCCTTCTTACACAAGGATTATAATCCTCAGCTTCTGGATTAGCAAACCCCACTGTAACCATCTCTGACCAGTCTCCTGGTGCCTACCATCTCGCACTGTTCTTTCTCTTCCTAACAATGGGCTCTGTCTCTATCTTTTGTGTTACAGCTCTCTCTTTTTCTCTCTCTCATGCTCTCTTTCTCTCTGTTTCTCGAGTTGAGAAGGTTCTCACCATGGGGATCCTGAATCCAAAGTATGGTCCTGTGGCTTCTTCTTGCTGGTGCAAATCTTCCCTGGGCTCTGGGGGTAGCACTCTTTAAGCTTAGTAGGATGACAAAACTGACCAATCCCCTCATTTTGGTTCAGTACACATGAATTACAAATTCCCACTCAGTCATTGTGTGGGAGTCAGAATGACTCGTTAACGTGGAATGAGCCATACTTGGGCGGGCTCTTCGAATCACAGTCTTTGTAACATCCATCCAATGACTGGGTGGGAGCCTGCAAATAGGGGAACCCACAACTCTGATGTGGGGGAATCATCTCTTCTACCGTCCACAAGGTATGAACTAAGCCACCTTGAAACAAGAATTGAGAGTCCCACAACCATCGAGAAAGAAGAGCCGCGATGGAGCACTTCTGAGACCTCTGCGTGAAGAAGCTGCAGCAGCACAGAGACCACGAGACTCATGGGTAGGCCTCCTTGACTGAGGAAGAAATAAAACTGAGTGCCTTTGGACAGAAGGTAGACTTACAAAATGAGGTGCTCTCTTGGCATTTATCATACAAAAGGAGCTTTATATTTGTCAGCGTAGGGCAGAAGCCACAGCGCTGAATACCAGAGAAATGTGCATGCTAGATAGAAAAGTATCACTGATACATAGCATTGTCAAGGTTAAGAAGTGCTTCAGGCAAAAAGAACTTTCTTTTTTTCAAAAATCATTTTATTGAGGGCTCGTACAATTCTTATCACAATCCATACATACATCCATTGTGTCAAGCACA
>NW_022103909.1:13663091-13665723 GCF_000313985.2 Echinops telfairi | reverse complement strand
TAGAACCGCCTCTGGGGCTTTCCAAGACTGCAGTTTTTCGCAGGAGTAGACAGCCTCATCTTTGTACAGCAGAGCAGCTGGGTGTCTATCGAACTGCTGACTTTGTGGTAGCAACTCCATGCGTCGCCCACTACACCACGAGGGTTAGATGTTGTCATTGATGATAGGAGACATCTCATTTTCGACATCATCTTGAATTCTACGTACATGTGCATTCTTGAAATGATAAAATATTTAAGAAATGATAAAACATGGTTCTTAGCAGCTCTTATGGATGTGGGCAGTTTCTAAAACCAAATCTGAGACAAGATAGGTGAGAGTTATGTTTAAGTTAGGATGTAGAATTGCATTGTTTGGTTCACTGTAAACCATATTCTCACAATTTAGGCTTTGATACTATTCCCTCCTTTGACTTTGGATGATACGATTCCAATCCTTCAGTCACTGATGATGGTGTGGACTTCCATGTGGACTTATTTGACATCTCACTTAGATGGCTGTTTGTATGGAAACAAGCCTTTAAGACCCCAGATGCTATTTTAATTTGACAGCCAGGCACCACCTAATTTCTGTACCACACTTTGCTTTAGCACTCTTGTCTTCTGGGTTCCCTTCCTGAGGGAGAGGCTCTATCAGGGCAATGATATAAGAACCAATTGTTCTTAAATTGGAGCTAGGATTTAGTGTGAGCCCAAAACTCATTCTTGTCTCTATGTTTTAATATTTTTATCTGCCTTTGGATCCCTTTCATGATTTACACTTGGTGTTACTGTTAGTTGCCAACGCAGAGCTTCTGATTCACGGCAACCCCACGTGTCCAGAGAAACACTGCTCTACCGTATTGTCAAGGCTGTTGGCGTAGTGCACTAACCACAATGTCAGCAGTTCAAAACCACTTTCTCCTTCTGAGCGATTGCAAACCAACAGGGGCAGCTCTACCCTGTCCTCTGTGGTCACCTGAGTCAGAACCGACTCGGGGGCAGTACGTTTGTTGGGTGAGCTAGCCTGCCTTTCAAAGCAGTTTTCCAGGCCTTGACCTATCTTGTGGTGAGAGGCTTGCACTGCCAACATTTCCACTCAAATGCTGACCTCTTTGCCCCACACCGAGGTCATGTGGTAGTACAGAAATAATGAAATAATATCATTGTATATGGTTTTTCGTTTCATAACACACTTTGGTGCTATCCATATGGTAATCACTGGCTGGATTTGTTGAGAATAGATCTCCAGGTCCCGCTGCCCAGTATCTATTAGCCTGGAGGCTCCAGACTCCTGTGCACTATGGGTGTCTACCTGGTATTTCAAATACTGGTATTGTTGCTTCAAGCATCACAGAAAAATAGCAACGATTGTGAGTATGGTGCAGGACTGGGCAGAGCATTGAGTCAGGATTGATTTCATGGAACCCAACAACAACAAAGCCAACATATTTTGGTATATGAGGGGCACCCCACACCGCCCAAAATAGATTTTTTTCAGACCTATGTATTTAAATTTTCTTACAAAACAACCTTATCACCTTCAAAGTACTCTCCATTATACTTAATACATTTGTCGATCTATGATTCTGTTATTGGAAACATTTTTCAAACTCACCTGTTTGGATGGATGAAAGCACCTCCCTCGGGTTTTTTCTTCACCTCTTCTACGTTGTCAATTTGCTTTCTTTCATGTCCCGCTTTATTCGTGGAAGCAAAAAGAACTCACACGGAGTGAGGTCAGGTAAATCAGGTGCATGGGGCAAGAGAGGCATGCTCTTTTTGTTTTGCCAAAAACTGGTGTATTGAGATGGCTGCATGAGCAGGTGCATTGTCATGATGGCAAAACCAGTCCCCCATCTGCCACAAACCAGGCCTTTTATGCTATCTTTTCAGAACTTTTAGTTAGAAAGCTTGATTAGCAGTCTGACCTGGTGGAGTGCACTCCAACTGCACTAAAAGTTGACATTTTTGTCCTTTCACGAAATTGACAGAAATCCAGAACAAGGTTTTGTATCAATCGACATTTCACATTTTTAAAAATCATTTTATTGGGGGCTCATACAGCCCTTATCACAATACATCCATACATCCATTGTGTCAAGCACATTTGTACACTTGTTGCTATCATCATTTTCAAAATAATTTTCTACTTGAACACTGGGTATCAGCTCCTCATTTTTCCCCTCCTCCCCTGCCCCATCCTTCCTCACAAACCCTTGATAATTTATAAATTATTACTTTTCAAGTCTTACACTGACCAGCATCTCCCTTCACCCACTTTTCTGTTGTCCTTCGCTCAGGGAGGGGGTTATATGTAGATCATTGTGATTGGTTCCCCCTTTGTCTCCCATCTTCCCCTTACCCTCCTGGTATCTCTACTCTCATTATTGGTCCTGAGGGTTTATCTGTCCTGGATTGCCTGTGTTTCCAGCTCTTACCTGTACCCATGTACATGCTCTGGTCTAGCTGGATTTGTAAGGTAAGATTGGGATCATGATAGTCGGGTGGGGAGGAAGCATTAAAGAACTAGAGAAAAGTTATATGTTGGTTTTTTTTTTTTGAAAAGTTATATGTTTTATCGGTGCTATACTGCACCCTGCCTGGCTCATCTCTTCCTGTGACCCTTCTGTAAGGGCATGTCCAATTGTCTA
>NW_022103909.1:13661452-13662693 GCF_000313985.2 Echinops telfairi | reverse complement strand
ATACTTAACATATAAATATATGTACATATATCTATTTCCCTATCATTATATATAAACATATTTACATATGTACATGCCTGTGTTTAGACCTCTATGAATGCCCTTTGCCCCCTAGTTCTCTCCTCTATTTCCTTTTACTTTCCTCTTGTCCCACTTTCATGTTTGGCCTTCATTCGGTTTCAGTAATTCCTCTTGGTCACATTGATCAAGCCCTACCAGGCATCCTATGCCCTCCTCTCCATTGATTTTAGATCATTTGTTGTTCCCTTTTCCTTGAGTTTGATAACACCCACTTCCTTTCCCCTTTGTCCCCCTAGAACCATGGGCTCCATTGTTTTCTCCCCCAGATTATTTACCCTGCCTATCTTATATAGATAGACATGGAGAGACAATAATAAGCACAAAAACAACACAGAGTAAAAATGAGAAAACCACTCATACACTTGAGTTTTTCCCATAGCACTGTCCTTGTAAGCTGTGTTCAACATCACAACAGTTTCTGTGGCATTTTTCCAGAGCAGTAAACAAAATTTCAAAGTCACATGCTATTCTCTTAAATCAGCCATCACAGAAAACGGAGTTCGAACAAAACTGCTTTCACGGAAAACTTCACTGTGACCGGAGAGAATCTTCACAGGTGATGCCACTGGATGTGCTAACTCATAGTGAGTTGCTGGATGCTCACCTTGTGGGGAAAATGGGTACTACAAAAGTTCCACTCTGCCCAGTGCAATTCTGGTTTTGTGGGGGTACCCCCTAGTATATTTTCTTAGCTTTTAAAATCACCTTTCCTTCCCAGAACTAGCCATGTTTTTCAATATTGGCATAGTTTATTCCTCTGACTAGTATTATTACATCATACTTCCATCCTAGAGGATATTTTGTAACAAACGTTTGTTTCCTTGCCCCTTTAAGCATCTTTGTGATAATTTTCCTTATGTATATATTCATTGATGAAATAATATATTACACATATTAATCCATTCAAAAAGATACTCTCCCTGTTAGCTATAGCACTGAGGAAACAGTCTCACTATCCTGAAAAAGATAGTGTCAATTTTCTCTTCTACAAACATCTGAGCGTCTTCATTTTCCCATATGAACTTTGTTTTATAGAGATTGTAGTCTTAGCTAATCTGATTGTATGTGAACTGTTTTCACCCACATTTCTCCGATGCAACAATGCTGGAAACCATTTATAAGCTTATTAACTCTGTATATTTTTCCACTTCTGTTTATAT
>NW_022103909.1:13639146-13655342 GCF_000313985.2 Echinops telfairi | reverse complement strand
CATTTTCTCATATGTTTATTGGCCATAAGGGTCTCCTCACTAGTGAAGCTTCCTTTCAGTTCTTCTGCCCACTTCCTGAGAGGGTTAACTGTTTACCTCTTTTTGCAGGCCATGAGGGTGTTGCAGATTTTAGTAATAAGCCCTTTGTCTGTTGTATCATTGCTAAAAATCCTCTCCAAGTCTGTGGGTTGCCTTGTTACCCTCTTGGTGAAGTCTTTCAATGCACACAGGCGTTTTATCCTTAGTAGATCTCACTTGCCGATTTCAGGTTCACCTGTGAGTGTACCTTCGGTTAGCAGTCTCCCGCTTAGCCAAAAGTGCTACTGCGGCCCCTGGACATTCCATAGAGATGCTCAATAGACCAGATTAACCAAACTTATGAACTGACTACATCTGGTGGGTGGGAAGATAATGAAAACACACACACATAGAAAAAATGCCGAATATCATTTACTGGTTTCAGATGTGGCTGTTTTTCTTGGAAATTAACCAATGGTGGGAAGGACTTCAGAAATTATTTTGAATACTTTATTTATTTGCACTAACTCTTCAGAATTAAGCATTTATTTTGTGCTTATGCTTTAGACAATTAGTCTGTTAACGAAAAATTGGAAACATATTGAGACTAAGTGGGCTTGCTTAGACATCTATACATAAATACATTTGTTCAAAGATATAATTTTTTGTGTGGTTTATGAATATGGCCTAATATTGGGATTTCAGCTTCTTTTTCAGAACACAGTCAAAGACATATTCTCTGCTTCTCAATCTGCTGCTCTCAGGCACATTGATTGGCTTCTTACATATCTGTCCTTTCCAAACCCAAACATTGTGGAGACAATTGCTAGTATGTGCAATTTGAGAATTGCCAAAAGTGCCATCGGTATGATGGAGCATACATATTTGTGTTATTATCTGCTTTGGCTTTAAAAAGTGCCCTTTATAGTTAAAGAAAGAGCACAGCTGATACTAAACAAATAAGTCAATCAGAGGCTATTTGTTCTGTCTGGAATAATAATTATTAATATGTTACTTAAATATATATACATGTGGGGTAAAGTTTTTGACTTCACCAAAATTAATTTAGTCTTTGGCCTTGGTTTCTGGAAGACAAATTCTAAACCATTGTCATTTCCCCAGTGATTGATGTGTCTCTGATGAAGCCTAGAACTATACTGAGCACTTGTATTCCTTTATTATTATTATTATTGGGGGGTTTACAACTAATAACAATCCACACATCAATTGTATCAAGCATATTTGTACATATATTGCCATCATTATTTTATAAACATTTACTTCCTATTGAGCCCTTAGTATCAGCTCCTCTTTTTTCCTCCCATCCCACCCTCATGACCCCTTGATAAATTATAAATTATTGTTATTATTTTTCCATATTCTTTTACCGACCACTGTCTCCCTTCCCCCAGGGTTTCTGTTTTTCCTTCCCTTTGGCGGAGGGGCAGGGGTGCTTATGTGTCCATCATTGTGATCGGTGTTAATGAGGTGACGAAGGGTAGGGCTGATCAGACCGGAAAGACCACCACGTGGTCAGCGCAATCTCTGAAGAGGGGTGGCCGATCCAATGAATCACGATTAGGTGACGAGGCTCCAATAAATGCTCTGGGTGTGTAAGGTGCATGGGCTGCCAGGTTCGAGACAGGCATCGATAGACGGGGAGACAGAGTGACTTTTGGGGGGAAATAAAGGTTTCACTTGGGTAACTCTTCCAGACCGCACCCTATGCGTCTCTTCGCCTGTGTCCTTTTCACTCTGGAAAGACCATCGTAAACCAAGCACGCGCTGTCCATTCTTTTCCTTTGTTTGAACCAAGCTTGGATGTAAGTCCGTTTCAGTGTTCCTATTCCTCCTTTTATGACCACTCAGACCAGTGGTTATATCTGATGGGGAAGGAATCTGGAGCGTCTTTAAGGCCGCGACACGTTTCTCTTTGATTTTTTCCCTTTGTTTCTGGATTATAACGCATGCACAGAAAACATACTCGATGTAGCTGCACCGGGCATTGCACAAGAACCTCGACACGGTGCCAGTAAATGTGGTGATGTGTTCCTTATTTCTCCTGTCCCTTCACTTGTCCTCCCTCTGTCCCTGCCTGTCCTTCTCCCTCCCTCTCCCCTCCACGGTGGCCTCAGCATCGTCTTCAAAGTCTTTTCCTTTGATGTGCAAACTGTATTTTTCTTTATAAATGGAGTATAAAATATTTATCTTTATGAGATTGACTAACTTTACTCAACACAATGTACTCCAAATATGTTCATGTCATGAAGTATTTGACACTCATCCTTGTTTTTTAAGAATGTATACTATTCCATTATGTATGTACCAGATTTTACTTCCATTCCTCCTAGACAAAGTGTTTGAATGCTTCCATCTTTTTACTACAGTAGAAATTGCTGCGATAAATATGGGAGTTGATATATCTGCTTATGTTTTATACTTTATATCTTTAGAGTATATTCAAAGTAGAGAGATAGCCTGGGTCATACAAAAAAGTAATTGTAGTAGTGTTTGTTAAGGAAGCACCATACTGTTCCCTAGAGTATAATTCTGCAATCCCACAAACAATATGTGAGTGTTCCCTTGTCTCCACATCCTCTCGTGTTTAGTTTTATTTTATTTTGCTAAGAATGTCTATGGGAGGTGGTATCTCTGTGTTGTTTTAATCTGTATTTCTCTTATAATGAACACACATACGCATTTTTTCATGTGTTTGCTTGCTGCCTGAATGCGATCTGTAGTAAATTGTGGATGCTTGTCTTGTGCCCAGTTTTTATTGGGTCATTTGTGTTTTTCTTATTAAGGTGGTGTAGTTTTCTAAAGATTTTTTAAGTTAACACTTTCCCAATAATAATGTGTTAAATGATTACTTTAGAATACTGTCTGTTGTTGTTGTTGAATCTCTGTTTAAAGTTCTCCCTTTAGTAATTTTTGTAAGTCTGCTCTTGTTTTTACACATTCCTTTAGTTTTGCTTGTCTAAAAATTGTTATACTTCTCTCAGATGAGGGATAATTTTACTGGAAATGGGACTTGGTTGGTAGTTTTTAATGGAAAGATTTTGTATATATCATTCCATTACCGTCTTGCCTGTACTATCTCCATAGAATAATCTGAGCTTATTCCACTTGCTTCCCTTTGACAGGTGATTCTTCTTCTTGACTCGTGTCGCTGTCAAGAGTCTTTTCTTCTCTTTGATCCTAAGATGTTTGACTCTGATGTGTCCAAATGATTTTCTTTGTGATCAGTTCTGCTCGGGCTTCTGCTGGTGTGTTGGATCGTTATGTTCTGTGCTGTTAGCATGTTAGGAAGTTCTTTTAGTCATTCTTCGACTATTTTCTCTGTACATAGTTCTTCTTCTTTCTGCTCTGCCAAGCTTATCAAATATAAGTTGTTCTTTTTGATAGTTTCTCAAAGAATTATTTGAATTTTTTTCCAGCTTTCTGTCTTTTTTATAGCTTGATCGTCTTGTATTTGTTCTCAAGAAATTTACCTTTGAGACTATTGACTCGTGTTTTCGTTATCCAATTCTTCTGCTTTGTGCATTCAAAATGTTATCTATTTAAAAATATCTGTTTTCCTTTTGACTTCCCACTGGAAATTAGTGAATTATTTTGGGAAGGGGGTGGTTTAAATTTTATTTAGTCAAATTTCTCTTTCAGTGCTTTCCTGAGTTACATCTTCTCTGCTGTTTTGTTTTATTTTGTTTTTTTCTGTATTTCCGTCAAATTTTTCCTCCATCCATTTAAAGCTGCTGAAGATCATTCGCTTCAATTTCCTCCTCAGAAGAATGAAAGCTTCCTCCTCTTTCCAGGCCCCTCTGTGTCCAGGTCTGCATGTGCTCCACTCAGTCTAGCCGTGGTCTTGTTCTGGCGCATGCACAGGGTTTTGTTGGAGGCCCATTGTCCTCACGACATGCTGATATTTTTATATTCATCTTTGGCTGAACAGCACTAAGCACACATCTGTTGTAGAGCCTGGAGAGTGAAGGGCGGCTTGCTCGTTCCACACTCGCCTATTCCGAGAAGGGGCTGGTGGCAGGAAAGAAATACTGCCCTCGTGAAGATCCTGTTTTGAGGTAAGTTTCCAAGTTTTCAGGGAGTTCAGGCCAATGATGAATATAACTGACCAGAAGGGAGAGAGAAAAGAATATCCAAGACTCTGCCTCCTTACTGCCTGAACCGTATTCACCAACTTCTATATCAGAACAGGGCCAGAAACACGTTAGGCTAAGCCTTGTCTCCTTTTCTAGTTACTGGGATTTTATCTCTTTATTTCCGCATTCATCATTATGTGCCTCCCTAACACACTACTTACAAGGAAAATAGTGAACTCAACCCCTTCCAAGATCTCCAGGGGGAACAAACCTTAATTCCTTGGCGAAGTTATCATTATTCCTCCACTTCCTCTTCAGTTCCTTCTATCTAACCTAGAAGTCACTCACTGTTTACGTATTGATCTGATTATTTCCTACCTCCTTGAGCACATTTGTTTGTTTGTTTTTAAACAATTTTTGGTAAGAAATTATCTTAGAAGAATTAACACTAGACTCGTCCAAAGGAGTGAAAGAGTAAAGATGTAGCTAATGTCCAACTCTTCCAAGATGCTACTCTCCTCTGTTCCTCCTCCCGCCCCCCCATCCCCATTCTTTCCTTGAGTGTATTTCCTCGCATCCTGCAGAAACTCACAACTCTGAGAAACTATGCTGTGGGGTTGGGTTCAGTCCAAAATTCAGCTCTCAGGCGGAGGCAAGCCAAAGACACGGTCCCAAGCCAGGAGCCCAAGGGGCCCAAATCACAGCAGTTCTTCTGTACCTACCGAAGCTCAGCCAGGAAGTCGAGGTAGGACTTTCCAAGTGATGTGATGTATGTTAGCACTGTACAATGGTGCCACCACATATACCCCACCTAAGGAAAACAAAAGAGGTGTCTTCAGTCTCGCACTTGAATCTTAAAGATGCACCAAGCAAACAAAGGGCATGGCCTGGTTCACACCCTCTCCTAAGGGAGATTCCTTCGTTTGGGCTTTCAGTGTTAGAAGCTATCCCTAAGGTTTTCAGCGGCTTTTCCCTCTAAAATGGGGAGTCGAGTCCTTCGTTGTCTGTCCTCTGTCTGGAAGCTCCATTGAAATCTATTGACTTTAGGTGACTCTGCTGGCATTTGAAATACCAGTGACATAGCTTCCAGCATCACAGCAACACACAAGCCACCACAGTATGACAAACTGATAGACAAGTGGCTGGAAGATGTGCCCCTCAGATCCAAGGGTAATCAAATTGTAACTGAAGAGATGATTTTTTTGGAGGAGAGTCAGCCTTGGTGATGATTCCAGTCAAATCTAGGGGAGGGGAGCCTTTGGGACGTTCATTCGCTGATGAGCATAACTCAGAGTAAAGAGAAACAGCTGGAAAAATCTTCTAATGAGTGGAACTTGGTTTACTATGTTGGGAATAACACAATCAAGAGGAATGGCCTGGCATTCATTGTCCAAAAAGATCTTGCTAAAAATCCATCATGAAGGACAAAGCTATTTGCTTGAACTACATCTATCCTCCTTCAAGGAAATTCAATCAATACAGTTTTTATTCAAAGTTATCCTACAACCACAAGAGCTAGGGATGAAGAAATTGAAGAATTCTACCAATTTCAATCAGAAATTGATCAAACAGGCAATCAAGATGCATTCATAGTTATTGTTGATTGGAATACAGATGTTGGAAACAAAGAGAAAGAAACAGTAGTCAGAAATTATGGATGCGGTGATATAAATAAAGCTGGAGAGCAGATGGTAGAATTTTTCAAACTAAAAATTTTTTCATAGCAAATATCTTTTTTGACAACACAAAAGATGCCTGTACACATGGAATTTCCCAGATGGAGTACACAGAAATCAAATTGACTATATCTGTGGCAAGACCTGATGGAGAAGTTCAATGTCAGCAGCTAAAACCAGACCAGGAGACAACTGTGGAACAGACCCTTCACTGCTCACATGTCAGTTCAGGTTGAAGCTGAGGAAAAAGAAAACAAGTCCACAGGAACCCAAATACAATCCTGAGTCTATCTCACTTGAATGTTAAAAACATCTCATGAACAGATTTGATGCACTGAACACATCCAGAACATCATTAATGAAGAAAGCAAAGATCATTAAAAAAACAGGAAAGAAAGAAAAGATTGAAGTGGATGTCAAAAGAGACTCTAAAACTTGCTCTTAATTGTAGAGTAGCTAAAGTAAGTGGAAGAAAAAATGAAGTGAAGGAACTGAATAGAAAAATTCAAAGGGTTTGTTAGTCTGGATTGACAAGAGAAACAAATTCATAGACACTCATGTGTGTATAAAAAGAGCTTAACTAAAGAATAATTGTATGTTAAGAAAACATCCCAGATCTTGTCCATAAGTCCATTATTAGCCCATAAGTCCGATACCAGTCTGTAAATTCCTCTTCAGACTCACACAAAAGCATGGAATGATGCTGAATGCAGGAAGATCACAGGCCATTGGTTGGAAAGTCTTGTGGATTCAGTGGCAGTGGAAACATCTCAGCACTGGTGTGGGTCTCCACATGGCTCCTCCAGCACTAGGGCTCTAGTTGCATCAGTGTGTCTCCATGTGGCTTGTCAACAGTAATGTCAAGCAGAGAGTTTGTCCCACCTCCAGTGAGGAAGATAAGAGCTCCCAGAATCCTCAAGAGAAGGCCATGCCCACACAAAGGTCTCATTGGCTATGACCTGATTGACAGGCTAGATTTTACCCCTTCACTCAAGTTGACTGGAGACTATGCAACTGCCACAGGGTAGATAGAGAAGGCAAAGCCAAATATTGTAACAATATGTGCAAGGACCGAGAATTCGAAAAACAAAAAGGAAGAGTATGCTTAGCATGTCTGAAACCAGATGAACTAAAAAACAAATCAAGCCTCAAATTGCAATTCTGAAAGATTCTATAGGCAAAATATTAAATGATGCAGGGATTATCCAGAGAAGATGGGGAAAAAAAAACACAGTCACTGTACCAGAAAGAATTAGTTGACAGTCCACCATTTCAGGAGGTCGCATATGAACAAGAACTAATCATTTGAGAAAGAACTTCAAGCTGCACTGAAGGCATGAACCACATACAAGCCTCCAGGAATTGACAGAACACCCATTGAACTGTGTCACAAAGCACTGAACATACTCACTGGTCTCTGTCCAGCTATCCGGACAACTGACTGGAGGACATTCATATCTGCACCCATTCCAAAGAAGGGGGACCCACCAGAATCCTCAAACTACATCATGATATCATTGATATACACAAGTGAAATTTTACTGAAGATCCCCCAACACCAGTTACAGCGGCAGCACATTGACTGGGACCTGCCAGAGGTTCAGACGGGATTCAGAGGAGGACTTGGAACAAAGGATATCATTGCTGATGTCAGATGGATTCGTATCCCTGGTCTATGGTCTGAAGTGATTCACCACAGGCTTAATGTATATTTCTCCTTCGCTGTTTTTTTTTGTTTGTTTGTTTAACTGCAACAACTTTAAAAATGTTTTAAAAGGGAGATCAAATAAGATATTACATTTTAACTTAACAACACCTGCCAGGCTATAAATCTTTACAGGAGCAAAGAGATTAATTTTCCTCTCAACTACCAATCAAATGCTTACCCGACAGCTCTGCCAGGGCTCTAGTTTTTAAAAGACAATTGTTAATTTTCTCTCTGGCCTAGAAAGAGGACAGAACTTTTATATAAAATAGAGGGAGCTTTTATATAAAAATTCACAAGGACTCTGTGGTGGCAATTTTTGTTTTGCTATGCAATTTGCAAAGTAAGGCCACTAACCATTCAATCAAATGTTTTGTTTCTGACACACACACACACACACACACACACACACACACTGGTTTTAGTTTCATTTAAAAAATAGATTTGTTTAATCCATACATCAATATTAAAACAGACAAGAGAACTCTTAACTCCAGAAAAATAACTGAGGCCACATTTTCATTCATACAGCAAAAAATAAATTATAGTTCATGCTCCGTTCTCCATTCTTCATGATGGGGATCTGTTTGCAAACACATATTAAAATCCTCAGAAAAAAATTCTAACTCCAAGTACCTGCAATGATCCTAGAGAAAGGGAATTTTTTCTGAACCAAATGTGGAAAGCATAGCTGCTTGCAACAACAACCTCATCACAACGAAGTTCATGGAAAGTTCACTGAAAGCAAATCCAAGTTCACACGATGATTCAGTTTGTGTTGATGATTAAAATGTGTGTGGTACTGGAAACCACAAATACTATTATTTTTGAAAAACAATTACTATAAATAATAAGTATTAAGTGGGTGTCAACAGAGTTATACATTATTATAAGTGCTTTCCCCAGTTATAGAGAGAGGCTGAGGAGATTAAATTCAATAAACTCTAGTGTCTGGGGCCTTGCTATTTGGCTTAGTAAGCACGAGGTATTTTAGACTAATACAGAGCTTGGCTGGCTGGCTGCCATTAAGATTATTAGTTCAGATCCTGGAGTGCGAATGGGATAAGTTAGTCCTAAGAAAGTTACCCCCTATGGCACCAGAAAGTGGTTGATGCAGGTGCCATTTAAATTCCCAGAAATAGAAAAATTAAGCCAATACATCTGAGAATGAATAGCCAGTGTTAAATATTATTCTGAGCTTTGTAAAATGCCTTGTAAATAAATCCAAAGTAATGCAAATTTTTTTCTATTTAATCTGAATTTTAAACTGTGTGAGTCTTTATTGTTAGACTAATCCTATAAATAAACTCCATAATGGATGGTTATTTATTCAAGGACAGATTTGAAATTATTTCAGACACTTGTTCGCCTTGAGTCTGGAGCTTTGTTTACCATGACAACACCAGATGAGTCGACTTTCACTCCCACTCAGACAAAATTATTTTTTGTCATCCTCCTCACATTTTTTATTTAGTTGCGTATGTAGGCAAGTTGTAGATTCCACTGCTCTTTTTGAAACAGAAATTTCCAAAGGAAAACCTGGAGAACTGTGTTCAAAGAGAGAGCATGATTTTAGAGACGCATTGCAAAACGTTTTCCTCCTGGGACAGACCAGTTCTAGCCCAGCACCATCCAATAAAACCTTCTGTGATAAGAAGAAGAATGTACATTTGCACTGTTCAAACAGGCTAGCACCAGCCACTTGTGGTTAATGAGCACTGGATATGTGGTCAGTTAGGTCAAGTAAGGATTTCACTTTAAATCTTCCCATTAATTAATGCTCTTTTCCATGCTTGCTTGGATATTTTTAGTAACATAAAAGTCAGTATATTTAAGGGTAATAACAAAGTCTACCTTATAAAAGAGTGCATACATGTATTTTGGTTTTGCTTTTTATAAGGGAAAATATTGCAAAATAGTAGTAAGTGAATATTTGAGAGAATCTCCGGGAGGCTCACCCCCAAGCCAGACTCATAACTAGGCAAGTCTGTATTTACCATGTTGATGGAGAAAACCTTACAAATAACCACCACTATCTGAGATCATTGGTTTAGCTTTTCCTGATGAAGTAAAAAACGAATACAATTACTTTGCAGACCAATAATATATTACTTTAAATAATGAGAATGGGTTATTCATTTGTAGAATACTTGATCAAAAAAGGGGGGTGGTGGAGAAGTAAACGTAAAGGGATCAGCTGGTTTGCCCACTTTGGAAGAGCTTCATCCGGCATCTTTATTCATTTGGACATAAAGGTAGTGAGTTGTTCCCGTTCCACTCTTTCCCTTGTCATGAGCACATGATGAGAGATCTTTTGCTATTTGAGTAGGCAGTCCTCAGTGTGAGAGTTTTCCCATCCAACACAGTAGCAAGTATTCATATAGTACTTTCCCTTTCAAAACATTGTTGTATCCCCTTGGGATTCCCTCTGCTTAATAGAAAGATGAGGGAATAAACTTTCAAATACTTCTTCTTCTCTGCAGCACACAGCTCAATATTTATTTTGTTTGTTTTGAATTTTGTTCTGTTTTTAACGACACTGTGAAGATTTGAATCACTTACATTGCATGCTGTGACAATTTGGATCCCTCCTAGGCATCTCACACTTGCCAAGGCCTAAAACAAGATCTCCATTAACTCAAAATCTGCTCTCCCCACAGTCTTGCCCTTCGTGGATACTGGCATCTCCTAGTTGCTCATCCCATAAAACTTGCAATTGAGGTCTCTCTTCCTCACGTCCTCTAACCATTTCATCTACAACTACTGGCTCTCTCTTCTGAGCTCATCCATATCTTCTCGCCACTGTCACTACCACCTTCCTTGTGTAAGTCTTCCTCAATTTCATCCTGGTCAGAGCAACAGCCTCCTGACTGCCTCCTTGATCTGCCCTTACCCCCTCCAGTCACTTTTTAACACAGCAATCACAGGATTCTTTTATAGATGAAGTATGGCTTGGCCAACCTTTGAGCACATCCTCAGATTAACAAATTGTTCACAATGCCTTACAAGGTCCTTCACAATCTAGCCAATTACTTACTTTACCTCATCTCCTATGCATTCTCTCCATGTATTCTCTATCAATACCTTTGAGCCATTTACAACTCATAGGAATCCTATAGACCCAATTAGAAATGCTCTATCGGGTTTCCGAGCCGGTAAGTCTGGGAGTGGACAGATGCATCATTCTTCTACAGAAGGTTTGGACTGCTGACCTAGTGGTTAGCAGCCCAAAGCTTACACCACTATGTCAGTAGATTTCTTTCGATCCATACTAGCCTTCTCAAATATTCCAAATATCTTAGACTGGGTTTTATAGAGAGGAAAAATCACTGAAGTATAAATGAGGGTGAGTCAAAATGTACTGTACTAGGCCTAAAGCTCATACACTTACGGATTTATTCCAAACAAAACTTGCTTAAACATGTCTCTGAAATTGGTGGATAGCTGTAGACAAGTTTTTTTTTCCCTGTGATATATTTGTCTTATTAGGATTTCTTAAAAAACAATTCAATCAAACAATGGCTTCACAGATCTGTTGGACAAACTAAATTTAAGACAGAAGTCAGCTCAGAAGATTATTGGAACTTTTTGGGAAATTCCAAAGTGATAGTCCTGGTAACTTTTTCTTTCTTTTTTTGGTCCTGGTAACTTTTTCTGTAGGACACAGGTCAACCATGGGGGCTTATAAGAAAGAGTTTTAAGAAAAGGGAAACTTGCATTGGTGAGAAAAAGTCAAGAAGGCGGTGTCACAGGAATGTGTTTTTCCATTACTAAAGCAGTCCTCGTATTTCCCCCCCAGATTTCCTTTGGTTCCCAAACTCAAAAAGTCATAACAGAAGAGCGTGATTTGAATCCATTGAGGATGCCAAAACTGCTGTTTTGATGTGATATGAATCGAAGAGAATCGAATCGTTAAGGAAAATATTTTAGAAATGGAAATACTAATCTTAAGAAGTGTATAGACCTAAATAGTGGATATGTCAAGAATCAATAACTTCACATTTTGATATTTTTGTTCAATAAAAGTTTTTAAAACTTAAAAAAACATATTTTACATATATATATATATACTTAGAGAGAGATTTATTCAAGGCTAGGGCTCACATAGTTGTAGAGACTAGCGATTCTCAAGTGAGTACATCAGGCAGGAAGCTTCTTCAGATTCATATAGCTACAGGCATTAATGATCCCAATATAGGGGTCAGACAGCAGGCTGCTGGCTCATGGGCTAGGGAGACAGATGAAACCCAAAAACAGGAGGTCAGATGATGACCCGCTGAAAGCAGGTTCCAGAGAAAGTAAGCTACTGATTGGGTAATTGTATCAGATTGCATAACATAGTATTATGATACAATTATTGAAGTCTCAAGGTAAATCATTACGTAACTGGCAAATCATGAGAATCATGGCCTAGCCAAGTTGAAGCACAACCTTAACCATCATACCAGGAATGCTCCTGCCTCAGAGTTTCTCTAATTCCTTGCTCTATGACCATATTTGGGAGATGGTAGAGGGAATAAGATTAGGAAATATACTAAGCAAATCAGAGGAGAACATTGTTTTTCTTTCCTTTCTCCTTTTTTTTTTTAGCATATTGTATTAAATTGTACCTTTAATCTTTCCTTGTTTATTTTATGCTGGTGCCGTCCCCTCCCCACCTCCAGTCCTGGTAGGGTCTTTGTTTGTGCTTATGCTTTTTATTATATTTGTAACCATTGTTATTGTGTGGTATATAGAGGGGAAAAAATAACATTACAGATCAATCAATTAAGACAATGAGAATAACTTCCCCAAGAAATGTGATTTTTAAGTGACCGGAAATTACATCTTCTTCATTTTCATTGAAGGAGCCTTGGTGACGGTGGGTTAGGATTTGGACTGCTAACTGCAAAATTGGTGGTTCAAAACCACTGGCAGGAAAAACCACTCTGCAGGAAAGATTGACTTCCCTAAGGATTGACACTCTTCCTTTGGAGCAATTGCTCTCTGTCCTTCACGGTCACTAAAAGTCAGAATGGCAGTGAGTTTGGGGTTGGATTTATTTTATTATAACATTTATTCCAGCCAGTATCCTGATAGGTCACAATTGTTTGTTTTAGTATCCTTTTAACTTTTATGTTAATAAAATTATTTTATGTTAATAAAAGAATAGGATCTGTATAATTATTTGTTACTGTTTTCAGATAACATGACATTTGTGGGTGAAAGAGCAAAAATGATAGAGTCTGGTTAAACTTGAGAGCAAAGATCTTTTCATTAAGAGGCAGACCATTTTCACACTGGGAATTAGAAGTTCCCCAGGGTTCCTAACCAATTACTTCATAGAGGAAACTGCGAGGAGCCGCAACAACACGCCAGTGATTTGTTGACGTGTATGTAGCAGCTACAAAATGTGGGAGCTCTATCTTCTGATCGATCATGATATCCTCCTGGGTGACCACAGGAAACGAATGCATAATTCTAAGGTAAATCTTGAGTAAACACGCTTTCTGAGAATGATTTGGACTCAATGCCCTGAAGAGGATACATTTTTAAAGAGGCAAAAATCACATTTTTCTCTAAAGTTGTTTACCAAGTAATTTTCTCGGGCTACAATGATGGATTGCACAAATGGCATGCTAGATTCTTTATTCAGAAGTTACCTTGAATTCAAAATGGAATTTTATCCTCAGAATTTGTAGCATAGCCAGCTCCTGTCTGGAGACCTGAATGGATCTGGGTGCTCTTACTCAGGAAATTCATCCAAGTCATTGTATGTATCTCCAAACCATGCCAATTACATAGGTAAAGTTACTTCTTTTCCATTATCTTATAGTAGTCTATAGTATGAATATGAATACTTATATAGAGCTTAAATGCTAAACGCCTTGGTTTGTTAAAAGCTTCCGTTTACAATGGGAGCCCCAACTCTATTTTGAATGTTGAAATAACTTCAGACCCCAAGTTCTTTATTTCTTTCCCCAATGCTTTCTGATCATTAAACCAGCAATGTGCCTAAATGTAAACAAAATATAGACAGGTTAAGGATGAAGAATAATGCGATTCAAAGAATATTATGAGGTGTAGACCTAAGGAGCCCAGGGGGCATAGTGGTTACTGGGTGGGCTGCGATTTGGAAGGTTTACAGTTCCCAATCAACAGCAGCTCCACTGGAGAAAGACTGGGCTTTCTACTTCCATCAACAGTTACAGTCTCCAAAACCCACAGGGAGTCACTGTGTCAGTCTGGGTTGACTAGAGAAACAAATGCATAGACACTCATTTGTGTATAAGAAAGAGCTTTATATAAAGAGTAATTGCATATTAAGAAAACATCCCAGCCTAGTCCAGATCAAGTCCAGAAATCTGATATTAGCCCATATGTCCAATACCAGTCTATAAATTCCTCTTCAGACTCACGCAACACATGCAATGATGCTGAATTCAGGAAGATCACAGGTCAGTCGGTGGAAAGTCTTGTGGATCCAGTGGTGTTGTAAGCATCTGAGTGCTGGTGTGGGTCTCCTCATGGCTCCTCCAGATCCAGGGCTCTGGTTCCATCAGCTCAGCTCCATGTGTCTTGTCAACAGAAATGTCTTGCAAGGAGACAAGCAGAGAGAGAAAGTGTGTGCCCCACCTCCAGAGAGGAAGACAGGAGCTCCCAGAATCCTCAGGAGAAGGCCATGCCCACACCTGGCCTCATTGGCTGTGACTCGATTGACAAGCTAGACTCTCCCCCTTCACAAGTTGGCAGGAGATTATGTAACTGCCACAGTCACCATGAATCAGTATTGACTTGATGGCAGTGAGTTTGGAGTTTGGGGTTTGAGGCAAGACCTGCTGGCTTAGTGAGCTGCAAACCACCACCTGCTCTACTGGCAAAATATGGGGCTTTCAACTCAAATAAAGAGTTACTGGAAACCCACCGGGAAGTTCTACCCTGCGCAATAGGGTTGATAGCCACTCAATGAAAGTGAGACTCATAGATTTTTTTAATTTGAAGCAAGCCCTAGAAGAGACAGTTTTACCCTAAGGCTGACACATAGCCCTTGATGTACCAAAAAGAGCTACATGAGAATTTGGGGCCACAGAGTCATACCCTAACCTCCTCCAAGAAACCCACAAACCAATCTTTGCTCCTTGCAATTGTGTACCGATCCCCATGACAGTCCTTTCCTTGCTGCTGGGGGCACCTGCAATAGGAGTAGATTGACCTGCCACCAATCATGAGATTGTGGTGATCGTCTTTGTTTCCTGTCATATGTAATGAAGTGCATGGTCACAAGTCAGCAGGCTCCACTTGGCCTCTGTATTGTGTACCTGCTGATGAGATGGGTATGTTCAACTGAACAGACAATGACAAAATGTATTCCAGAATAGTGGCACAATTTACATGTCCGGCCCCCAGGTATGAGAGAGAATTATTATTGTTCTACGTACTTGTCGACATTTAACATTATCAGTCTTATTTGGGGCTGTCTGATGGGCAAGTTGGTATTTCCCTGAAGGACAGTGGAGTTGAGCACTAAATGATGTATTGTGAACTTGGCATACCTCCAGTCCACTTCAAGGTCTGCCCTGCAGACTGAAGAGAGCCCAGAGTTTGCATTTCTAAGAATCTCTTCTCTGTTTGACATTGAGAGGCAATTCACAGAAGACTAGAGAAGGTCCTAGTCTCCCGAGAGGGTTGCAGTCAAATTCCCAGGCAGACATGAGATTCTCAGCAGGCTCTTTGGCAGCTCTTGAGAACCACTCGCTTTATTGATACAGACGGAATGAGAAGGTGGGACCTTGTCTCAGGTTTATTCCTTAGCTCTATGAATATTTGTGTAAGCTTCTAATTCCCTATACTAAAGCCCCTCAGACATGAAATACACAAGTGACTTCTGTTTTTCTGACAAAAAAACTTGATAACATTCCTGCACGTATTTATTGGCCCTGTGATTCTTGTTTGAAGTGCTTGTTCAAGCCTCTTGCCTTTTATACATACAGGATTGCCTGTCTTTTTCTTGGTAGCAATAATTTGGTAGCAGTTCTTTTATATTACACATGGATTCAGTAATAGATGATACACATATTTCTCCCACTCTGTAGGATGTCCACCACCCTCCAAATGGTGTTCTTGGTAAAAGAATCTTAATTCTGAAATAATCCACTTTACCACATTTATGAATAATGCTTTTATAGGCTATTAAAAATAGGGTTTTTTTAACCAGTAGTCACAACTATGTATTCTTATTTTGGATAAGAATACATTTGGTCTTTCACATTTATTTTTTAAATACACCTGGAAATGATTTTATAAGTAAGTAATCTTTGTTTCCGACATGCTATACTGAATAGACCCTTCTTTCTTCCATTTCCCTAAAGTGACACCTTTAGCATAAATGCAGTGTCTATATGCATGTGTGCTCTGCCTGGGTTCTATAGTCTGATTCATTGATCTATCTATCTATTCTTACATCCACTGGACACTCTCTTAATATTTAGACATCTAATAATCTAGATATACAATTGAGAAATTCCCCACACCCAAATTCACTGCCATTGAGTTGATGCCAACTCATAACGACCCTATAAACAGGATAAGTGTGCTCCTGTGGGTTTCCAAGACAGTAACTCTTCATAAGAGTAGAAAGCCTTGTCTTTCTCCCATGGAGCAAGAGGTAGTTTTGAACTGTTAACCTTGAGGTTAGCAGTGCCATCCATAGCCACTCTGCCACCA
>NW_022103909.1:13636060-13638158 GCF_000313985.2 Echinops telfairi | reverse complement strand
AAACGTGAATTATTCTTCTTGATTTGTACTACCAGTTGCTTTTGTTTTGTTTTTCACTTTTTATGAGTTTCACACCCAACAGTTCATAACATTTTGTTTAAACTCATTCATTGCAACCCCCTCGCCGTACCATCTCTTATCCCTCCTCCTTGCTATGTTTCTGGTTTCCATTTCCTCTCTCCTTCTTTCCTAACCCTCTGTGCTTTAGCCTGGGTAAATGCTGCCATTGTTATGTTCAATGATGGATCAGTCTAGCATGGGACTGAGTTCAGGTGCAGACATAAAGAATGAGTACAGGCCATAGTCTTGGGGGTTCAACCTGTCTCTATCTGCTAAACAAGGTTTTGCCAATGGATGTAGCCTTAGGTAAGTGGAAGCTGGGGAGAGTGGGTGGGGTTTCAAAATGTTCCTAAGTGTTAGTTGATGCTTGAAACTTTAAATAAATTCATACGAGAGCAATGAGTTCATGTTAAATTGAACCAGCCTTCAGACGAAAAGAGAATGCCAGCTTTGTTTAAAAAGACACTGCTTGTGCCTACAGTCCAATAATCTAGACATTTAAAACCTTGTTAAGGGAAAAAACCAACATCGACATCGAAGCTGTTGGGCACCGGCTCTGACGGCAAAGGCAGAGGCAGGATGGTACCTGCCACTCCCACACATTATTTCAGAGCTTGCCAGGACTGCAAGGGAAGACAGGCCAGAAACTCGAATGCTCAAGTCTACTTGTACAAAAGGATCTTAACTGTGGTTCCCTCACAGGAAACTGGCCAGCATATCTTCTCTTTTCTTTTGAATGCCATACATTGCCTTTCGATTGTCTATTTTATTGGTTTCAACCACATCTGCATCTCCACTCTCCACCATTCTATCAGAGCACAGAGCACTATTTCCCCGTGTTCCTCCTGTTTAAAAAAAAAAACTCCATTTGTTTGTAGAAATAGATCACGGTGGCTGTCACACCTTTTCTCCCTTTGTCTTGAATAAACTTCTATTAATATTTGCATCGATAGCAGCTTCTCGCACGGTGCCGTACACAGAGGAATAAATGTTAATGGGACTGAATCTAAGTGACTCACCAGAGAAGCGTGCCTCCGCCGGTGATTCATGATAGAAAGGAACAGCTTAGAGCAGCGGGTCTCAACCTTCCTCAGGCCGCGACCCTTTAATACAGTGCTTCAGGTGGTGGGGACCCCCAACCATAACATTATCTTCATTGCTACTTCAAAACTGTAAATTTGCTACTGTTATGAATCATAATGGAAATAACTGATATGCCGGATGTATTTTAATTGTCACAAATTGAACATAATTAAAGCATAGCGATTAATCACAAAACAATCTGCAATTATATATTGTGAAATATTTATGTCCTTTTTGATGATCTTAGGCGACCCTTGTGAAAGGGTTGTTCGACCCCCAAAGGGGTCATGACCCACAGGCTGAGAACCACTCTCTCAGAGTAAGTGGAATGGTTCCATGGGATTTGCCCCAGCCAACAAGGATCATATATATATATCCCTTTGGGTCATTTATGTTCTATGAATGGAAACAGTAAGAAAAGGGTCCAATAATATTCTCTCTGTCCTTCCGTCTTTGTCTCTGTGTGTCTTTGTGACTCCTCGTCTCTAGCTCATGTTTGTTCATACACATATGCACACGTACACCGATATGTCATATCTGTTATAAACTGAAGCATGTTAGCTGATATAAACGGTATAAACCAAAACCATATATTCCAAACTCCACTACAATAAAATGATTGAAACAATCACTTGAACAAAACCTTGGGTAAATAAATGGCACGTTACTTTGTTTTCCCGTGTATCTATCTCTCCCCCAGTATTCGTTATTCCAAGGAGCTCACTGGAATTGTAGGGTAAGCATTAGACTGCTAACTTCAAGGCTGTCAGTTCAAACCTATCAGCTGCTCAGAGAGAGAAGGATAAGAGGCTATCTACTCCTATAAAGATTTTCAAAGCCTTGGAAATCCCATATAGGGTGGCTACCATGACAGTGGCTTGGGTTCATCTGTTATTCAAAGGCATTGCCAAGAAAATGTTCAAAGGGCATTTATAGAGGTCTAGATAAAGACATG
>NW_022103909.1:13630884-13634475 GCF_000313985.2 Echinops telfairi | reverse complement strand
GCCAAATTCAAGGCCCCTTTGAGAAAACATTCAGCTGTCTCTCTCTCTGAGCAGAGGGCCAAAGAGGAAATAGGGGATTTTTTCCCCCATCAACCTGCGTACATTGGGAAGTTGTAAAGTGCAAAGCTCAAAAATGCACTCTAGGAAAGACTGAGTAAAAGAATGGAGATTTACCCAACCTTTATTCCTAACTGATCGGTGGATAAGCTAGCATAGGAAAAGTTACCATCCTCCAACCACAATTCCCAGGAATCCTTTTATAATGGAACTGCATATATGTAGATTATTTGGGTTATTTATTTTAGACACTTTAGCGACCTGAACTACTAGAGATGGTATCTCTGGATGCATTTAGTCCTGCATAGTTCTATCACACCTCTAAACACTGGTCTATAGCTTGTCATATATATCCTGTATTCCAGGATGACCCATTTAGATTGAAATTGAGCACAAAGAAGTTTGCTTCTCCCATAAATCGCAGATGATTCACAATGCAACTTGACTGATCTGTCAAAGGGTGAGTTGATTTGGAAAGTGGTCCAGGGATTGGAAAATACAGTAAGTTTACAGACTTACTTACTTTCTCCCTTGACAGGAGCAGTGATACAGCCTATCAAACTATAATTATTGACAACATGTCAATAATTATAAGGAGCATCAGTGGAAGTAAGAACCCATTCTTTGAGTCTTATTTGTAGTCGTCCGCTACCACTGTAAAGAAAGGAGCACTACATTATGATGACAAATTGTTTCTTTTATAGTTACGTGGTAGGTTCTATTTTCTCTGAGAGGTAAGATATTTAAATGAACAACTGATCCACGGAGGCTGCTATAAAATCAGAAGTGCGCCTTTCTGAAATTGCCCATCTGTTTCAGTGTGAGCTATGTGGTATGTGCATGGTAAGCATTATTTATATTTAGTAATTAGGTTTTACAAGGAATGAAAGGAAGTCAGACCACACCTAGAAAGGGTGTGAACACAGAATGCAACACTCATGGTAAGGGCTGTGTCTTGACAATATTTTTTATCAAAACGTGTTTCCATAGTTACAACACTATTACCCTTACCATGCCTTGTATGATCAGTCACGGTATTTTTTAATGTTATTTGGTTACTGTAATATAAAGTTCTGGTAGCCAAATGATTATTTAAAATTTATATTGAACATATATATATATTTAGAAATAAGCCAATGATAGTTTGGTTTTCAATTATTGAAAAGAGCATGTTGCTTTAAAGTGTTGGATCACTTAGTCTTTTGAAAATAGATCTATATCGTTGTATCTGCTCTTAGAGGAATTATCCAGCACTGCCATTGAGGCGATTTCAACTCACAGCCATCGTGTAAGGCAGAGTCGAATTGCTCCCTAGGGTTTCCATGACCTTAGAGAGAGACAGCTCCATCTTCCTCCTGTTGAGCAGCAGGTAGATTTGAACTGCTGACACCTTGTGGTTAGTAGTCCATCACTTATTTCACCATACCTTTTGCCTTTTTAATGAGCTTGATCTGAGCTACTATACTTATTAATGAGCTTGATTTGCGGTACTACTATTCTACTAGTAAAATAGTAATTTTACTATTAACTTACAATACATAATAATGAGTTTTTAAAATGAATAATCCTCCAAATGTACAAGATGCTAGTTACTGACATAGTATTTGCCACCTTTATTCAAAATCCATGTAAGCTTTTTAAGTGGGACTTAAGCAGAATGTAAGCTTTTAAGTGGGGCTTTAAGGAGAAGATAGATGTAGCGCGGAGGTCTCATTCACTAATAGGAGTGGGGCTGTCACACTGTTCTGATAGTCTCCAGTTTTGCCGTTTCCATTTCATCTCGTTTGAAGACCATATTGTGGAGTCAGATGAAAGAGATTGATTATGCAACTGTAATATTGCAAGCCTTATGCCTTTAAACAGAGTGTCCTTTCTGAAAGCAAATAATCTGCAAGTGCTGCAGCTTGGGTTCGCAGGCACCAGATACAAAGGTTTGCAGAAGCAGGACGGAAAGTGGGTTGGGTGAGGTGAAAGGACAAGGCGGACGCGATGGGCCCAGGGTGCTGTCCTCCTGCAGCCCACCATTGCCTGGAAAGAAGCCCTACAGGGGAAGCAAAGGTTTGCTCAAATCTGAAATATATGGAAGAGAGCAGGACTAGGGTTTCCTCAATTATTTTCTCGTACAATAAACTATTACTTGCGAAACAAAAGCACATTTGTTTCCACCAAGTTCTAGTACTCCAACTTCCCAGCTTTGTAGCTACTGAGTCTCTACGACCTGTGATGGGCCAGATTATCAGTCAGTGGCTGTTAAATTAAAATAACCACAGGTGAGTAATCTACGCGAACACTGACTGGGTTTGATCCACTGGTGTATGCCAAGAAGTCCAAAGTAATTACTAGCTTACAATTCCTGCACCTGGGCTCTGTATTAAATTTCAGGTTGACTTTTATATAAATTTCACTTTAATTTAATAGCCAAACTGTGAAATATGAAGTCATCTCTAAGTGCCCTGTGTGGACATAAGTTAAGTTAGATTCTTTGATATGATCATATAATTATATATTATGAAAGGAGTTTAGAATTATTGCATTTCCATGTTTACTCTCTAGTTAGTCATATAAAATTTTAATGATCACATAAGTTTCCCAACGGATACTTCAATTTTCTCTGCATGTCATTATGGTAGGCATGGCTCTATTAAAAATAATAATAATAAAGGTAGTGTATCCATGAATTATGTATCTGGGTGAGCTGTATGACATACATGGCATTAATGAGCTGGATAAAATCCAGATGAAGTCAAATACGCATCTCTGTACAAAAGTTCTGAATCCTGACCTGTCAGAAGCACTGGTTTATTTGCACATTAGACCCTCTATGTTCTAAAATGCTAAAACGCCTGTCAGCGCTTTTCTGGGTGAAACCTTTGAAAGTCCTTGCTTACTTTCCCGCTCCATGCAGTCGCTCTCTGTGTCTCCTGCACAGCTGGCATAGCTTACCTTGGTTTCAGATGTATTCAGTTTTGAATTGGAATTTCTAAGGAATTGGGGTTTTTTTAATAATACTTTTTTAAAAATACCTTGGAATGAACACTCTATATTTCTTCTCATCACAATAAAAAAAAAAAGACAACCAAACAAAAACTTCAAACAAAGCCTGTTGGCAAGGAGTAGATTCTGACTCTGGAGCCCCCATGCATGCTAGTGTAGAGAGATGCCCCATGGGGCTTCCATAGCTGGGCGCTTTAACGAGCAAATCACCCTGCCTTTCATTTGAGGGACTCTGGGCTAGCAGATGCACACTTAGATGTTTGCACCACCTAGGACTAGTACCTGCCTTTAGCCAGGTCCCAGGTTTTTGTGCTTAATATTTCCTTTAACTCTAAATGTAAAATAAAGTGCAATTGATCCAGCCTCTCTTAAGATGTAGGTACTGTTTTAGGTACTTTTGGAAACTTACCTTTAACTGCACTAAAGGACTCACTTGTCATTTTATTCACGAATCTGTCAAACATCACCGTGTCAGAACGCTCTAAAATCCACCTATGTAAACCTTCCCCATCATTCTAGGCTCCATATGCAATGTTCTTT
>NW_022103909.1:13596804-13629984 GCF_000313985.2 Echinops telfairi | reverse complement strand
GAAAATCAAAGGAAATAGAAGAAAGAGCTAGGAGGCAAAGGACATTTATAGAGGTCTAAATACAGGCACCTCATATGCATGTGAACTTGGGCATTGAATAAGGAAGACGGATATCTTTGCATTATAGTGCTGGAAAGAATATTGAAAGTACAATGGACTGCCAAAACAACAAACAAATCTATCTTGGAGGAAGTAGAGCTAGAATATTTCTTAGAAGCAAGGATGATGAGACTTCATCTCATGAACTTTGGACACTGTGGTTGTTACATAATCTGGTGTCAATTTGAGACTTGAGAGGATTAAGAGTGAAGGAGTGAAGTCTGGTCTGTCAATCAGATCATAGTCAATGAGTCCTCTGTGTGGGCATGGCCTTCTCCCAAGAATTCTGGCAACTCCTGTATTTTCCTCCTCACTTCCTTGGAGACTCTCTACTGACAAGGTGGACTCCCTGAGAGATGCTCTACTGAGAAGACAACTGGCACCAAGCTGATAGACCCCGGGTCCTGGGAACTGGAGGAACCACTTGGAAACCCCTGCCAGTGCTGAGATGCTTACAGTGCCACTGGACCCACAACACTTCCCACCCACTGGCCTGTGATCTTCCTGCATTCAGCATCATTGCATGTGTTGTGTGTCTGAAGAGGATTTTATAGATTGGTATCGGACATATGGGCTAATATCAGACTATGGACTGATCTGGACTGGGCTTGAATGTTTTCTCAATATTCAACTGCTCTTGCATATAAAACTCCTTCTGATACACATATGAGTATCTATGAATTTTTCTCTAGTCTATTCAGACTAACATAGACATATGATCAGGACAAACCAGTCCCTGTAAAAGGGCATAATGCTTGGTAAAGTAAGGGGGCAGCAAAAAAGAAGAAGACCCTCAACAAGATACATTGAATTTTAATAATGGGCTCAAACATAATAACAATTGTAAGGCTGGCGTGGAACCGGGCACAGTGAACATAATTCACTGTGAGTCAGAACTGACTTGAGGGCTCCTAACAACATCTGGAGGTGACAATTTTGAATTATTTCAGTGAAGATAGTCTTATAAATATATCTAATTTCCAATTGACTATTTTGTTCATGGTATTAATTTTCTAGCAAACACATTTTTAAGAATGAGGCATTAAAGTTCACTAAAATGTAGTCCATCTACAATCATATGATGAATTATTACAAATTGTATAGAAGTTTTATTGGGCTTACAAAGCTGAGTTTTCACAACATAAAAGACACTGGTAATCAGCATTGATAGAAACCATTTTAATTTTATAAAGTAGAGATGAGGAAGGACAAATACAAAGAATGCCATGATATCCAGTCTGAAGTATTTAACTTTTCCTAAAAGTGCTTCATAGTCTAATAAGAGCACAATCTATCACACAGTACATATATTAGGCTTAGTAACTATTTTTTGTAGAGAAGGGGAGAAAGACAGTGTGGTAGTTACACAGTTTCATGTCAACTTGATAAAGGAATGGCGGAGTGGTGTCTAGCCTGTCAGTCAGGTCACAGCCTTGTGGGCGTATGTAGCCTGATCATGAGAATTCTGGGAACTCACTCTCTTCTTCCCTGGAGATGGGATACACACTCTCTGCTTCACTTTCATGTTGACAAGCCACATGCTGGTGCCAGCCAGAGCCCTGGAGATGAGTCTTCTGCCATCAGAGCGATAGGACTTTCCACCCACCGGTCTGTGATCTTCCTGCAGAATGCTGCATGAGTCTGAAGAGGAATTCATGGCCTAATATGAGACTTGAATGCTAATATTGGACTTGATCTGGACTGAGCAGGGATGTTTTATGGATGCATAATGACTTCTTGATATAAAGGTATCTCTTACACACACATATGAGTGTCTCTGGATTTGCTTCTACAGTCAGCCTGGTCTAACACAGACATGAATTCAGCACATTCATTGTTCTGTATACTTGTATTAGAAAGAATTAAATCAGCTTTGTGTGCACTTATGACTACAAAGCTGTTACCACTGTACAACCTCATAAAGATCATCTTTTGATTTTGATGAGAGCTCCTTTAATAGCTCTTTTCACAAAACCCATTCTATGCACTGCCTGGGTTTTCATCGGGTCTGCCCTGTGCTCTCTTCCACCCTGGGCGCTTGGTCGCCTGTCATAATAGCTGCTTTGCACAGAGTTGCCATATGGCCCCCTTTGTGAGAGTTCCCTCACCATGTCACTGCAGACTGTCTGATTTATCCCTTCATTCAGAGTTGCTAAATACCTACTATACCCTATTGGTCATTTTCTCAATAGGATGTATTGTTACAACGCAACTGTGTGTAATGCATGTTGCTTATGTACTGTATTTTTGCCACATTGTTAAGTGTCTTAGACACCTCTCCTTACCCTTATTGTGTGGAAGCTGAAACATGAGGCAAGTAAAATGATTTTTTCATGGTGAATGCCACAAGTGAGATTCAAAACTAGGTTGATGTTAAAGCTCATTACTTTACTTCTTAATACTATGTGGCCTCTTTGCCCTCAGCCTGCATCATCCTATTTGTTTTTTATCAACTTTTTATGAAGTCCCTAGAGTAAAGTGTTCTAATATGAAGATGCATAGAACCGAACACGTGACCTTTCCATGCAGTAGGAGAGAGAAAAGTAGATCAATAGGTAGACAGGGAGGCATACACAGGAAGATATTAATCATTACACAAGAGTGCAAGGAGAAATTATTTGCAGGGGCGGGGCAGCCTAAGGATAAACTTCTCAGGGAATGTTATATTAGAATTGATTTTTGAGGGTGCAAAAGTATTGGAATTTGTAATACCATTTTAGCTTTCAAAAATGTCAAAAGTGGAATACAGATGTGGCAAAGCTGGAGAGGATTAGATCCACACTTTATTTAGTATTCTAAAGAGAGTGAATTTTATGCTATGGCTCAATATTGGGTAAACATGGAAACATTTATAAAAGATTATTTTCATAAAGTTCAAGCTTTATAAAGTATGAGAGAATATTAAGCCCACTAGAAGATTGGTGGGATTCTGGATTCAATTTTGGCAATCCCCTATTCTTTTGTTTAGGAAATAGCAATTATTTTTTAATAAATTTAATTAAAAATACTTGTTGAATTTTCTTTTCAGTGTATTTTCTATTGTATAATTTTAATAAACTATTATCAATCTTTAATTACCATTTTATTGTAATTTCCACATATAGGGTTTTAAGACTAATAGATTTCTGTGCTTAGATAGTAATTTCCAGAACTTTCCATCTCCAAACTCTAGTTCAGTGTAAAACACAGTGTTCTATTCTTGAATTTCTGTTCCTAAACAATTCCTCTTTAATTATTTTAATTAATAATTATTAAGATATTTGAGAATATGGATCTGAAAGAATAAGGAAGGTGCAGTTGTCTTTAAGATAAATTTAAGTCTACATACAAAAATTGAATGAGTTTTAGTTGATTAACATGGCCCTTCTAGTGTGCTGTTTTAGAATTCTGAACTTTATGTCTGTGCTACAATTCCATTTTGGATAGAGTTTTCTGCTATACAAATGGACAGGATTAGGGTGGGATTAAATTCTGACCTTTGTTGAGGGTGTGATTTGGCTCACACCTTGGGGGTGTGGTTTTCTAAAAGATAAAAATCACACCTGCATCAAAATCCTTCCTCTGTGTACAAGAACCATCCCAAACCCAGAGAGAAAACCAAAGATCATCAGAAGAACATGTTCATGATCCCTGTCTGACGTGACAAAAGCCGAGACAAAAGGTACTAAAGACTGTAGCACAGATGATGGGACATTGCAAAGGAGCCAGGTCAAGACCAGAAGCCAAAGCAAGGAAACCATGAGACAGAAGAGGGGAGATGTGCAGAGACTATGGGACTCTGAGGCAGAGCAAAATGTGGGCTCCCTGACCCTTAGGGCAGAGGCCAAGGAATCAGGTAGCTAAGAGGTGAGGATTGGAGAGCGCCTTGGCTGCTAGGGGAGGAGGTGTTGCTGTGGGCCAAGTCCTTGTAGCTTTTCTGATTATGGATCCTAACTTGGGGAAACCAATGAACTTCTTAACCCCCATAAAGGTGAGTTTTGTCTATGAGTTTGGGGTAGCCCTTAATGGATTATTGAACCCAGCGTAGATGTATAGTGCCATGGAGGGAGTGATTGGACTCAAAAGAGGGTAAAGAAGGCTGGAGGGTGAAGGCATGCCTGACCCCTGCCTGTGGCAATAGGAAATTAGACATCTCCTCTCATGTCGATGATGCATCGCATTACACTTGTGTGGTATCCAGATATTTTCTAAGGAATTGAGTTTGTTTATCCTTCAAAATCTTAGAAATAAAAACCATGAGAAAGGTCAAAATCATGTAGAAATGAGACCCTGTAGGAAGTAGCCCTCAAACTTTGTATACCTTCACATTTCTGCAAAGTTTCCCAGGACAATGGACTTGATGGTGCCCCCTGCTCTGGTAAAGTTGAGGCAGGCCTGGGACTCGGTCTTTTTTTTTTTTTTTGCTTCATTTTTGGTGAAAATGTACATGTCAAAACATGTAAAACATATTCCCATTTAACAATTATTATGGACTGACCAATTTAATTAGCCCCTATCTATCCTATCTCCATTGATGTCTCCTCAAATAAAGCTCTAGCAATCTCTATTGTAATTTCTAAATATTCATAATAAGAGACAGTTTTTATAAACTAATGCTTGGTTGTGCCTGTGAAAACAGTGATTACCACAAGGCAGAGGTCGGCCATCTTTCTTTACCTAATCTGATGCCAACTGTTCCTCTCAGAGCATTCTACTTCTAGAATGGGCTCCATAATTCGATGCAAGGACCAAACAGAACTCACAGACAAAACTCACAATTAGGAGAGCTTATTGAGGAAGGTAATAGGATCTGTAACCAGCAAGGACATAGTCATTGGCCCACAGCAACACCTCTCCTCAGCCAGGACCAGGTAGGTCTCCTGGGTCCTCAGGCTCTCAGCCACATGGTCCCTTCAGCTTTCTTTACTACATTTGCTTATGCACCCATTTGTCTTCCGTGATCATAATGGGGAAGTGAGCACACAATGATATGATTTTTTTGTTCTTTGATTCCTGATATCAGACCCCTTCGGCACCTTGTAAAAGCCCACGTGGAAGAAGCACACCAGCCTGGGTCTTTCTTACATTGAATGGTCATCCACACGGAAGGATAGAATCCTTGATCTTCATCAGAAAGTGCTACAAGTCCTTCTCACTTTCAGCAAGCAAGATTGTTTCATTTGCGTATCAAAAGTTGATAACAAGCCTTCCTCTGCTGATAATGCTATGTCTTCTTCAAATAGCCCGGCTTCTCTGATGATTCGTTTGAAGAAGTATGGTGACAGGATACAACTTTAATGCACACTTCTTCTGATTTTAAATCATGCAACATTCCCTTGTTCTTTTTGCTTCTTGATCCATGTATGGGTTCCTCGGGAGCACAGTAAAGGGTTCTAGAATTCCCATTCTCCTCAGGATTATCCGGAGTTTCCACACAAGTCAAATGCCCTGGGATAGTCAATAGAACACACGTAAATTTCTTTCTGGTGTTCTCTGCTTCCAGCTAAGATCCATTTGATATCAGCCAGGATATCCCTGGTTCCACATCCTCTTCTGAATCCAGCCTGAATCCCTGGCAATTTCCTGCCAATGTACTGCTAAAGCAGCTATTAGATGTTCTTCAGGAAAATTTTACTGATGTGTGATCAAAGTGATATTGTTCTATAATTTGAACATTCTGTTGGGCCACCTTTCTTGGAATGGGCACAGATATGACTCTCTTCCAACCAGTTGGCTAAATAGCTATCATCTTATCAATGTTCCTGGCATAGATAAGGTAGTGCTCTTGATGTGCTGATAGAGGTGTGTTTGTTTGTTTGTTTGCTTTGGTTGTTTGTTTGTGTCTTTCAGCAGACCATGCCCCAAAGAACAACAGTTGGTGGCTTGGTTCAACCTCTATTTAATCCCACCTTAATCTGATTCATTAGCATAGCAGGGAACTTCCTACAAAATAAGATTGTAGCCACAGTCATAGAGGTCACAATTATAATCCATCATACCAAGGATTGTGACTTGAAGGGCCATATTAATTGACTATACCTCAGTGCCTAAAAGAGCAAACATAGAACGAATACTTTAGCCCATGTGCTATTTTGTGTCAATTTGGGTTTAAAAAGCCCTTTGTAGATCTGGTGTGCAGACTGACACTCTACATTTCTGGTGAGTGCTTTAGGAAAGCAAGTGGGCTGTAAACACTGTCTGGTTGGATGCTTGCTGTCTTCACTCCCTGCCGTATCCATAGATATTTCATACGAGTTCTGCAACATGCTTCAGTTGACAAGATAGGAATTGTCATGCTGACAGCTGAATTATAATCATTTAGAATTGAAAGTAAGCCCAGTTTCAGCATAAAATTAGGGAAAGGGGCTTTCTTTCATTTATACCATCATCAAAACTTGCAACAGGATTGAGCATGATATTTAAGAAACTTTTAGACATCTACAATGCAGAATTGATGAGGATTAAGCCACAAGTAGTCCAAATTACCAAGTACCTCTTTCAAAAGAACAAAAGATTATTCCAAGTCTGCTAGTCCTATTTAGAAGTGCATATATTTAAAATGCCCTCGATCAACTATGTATGTAAGGATGGTGACATTTTACCTTGGACTTCTTCCATTAATACAGCGTTTTCTGTTTTTATTGGTTTCTGCAATTTTCCAGTGGCACAGTTGGGAATACATTATGTGTTATGTGGGGAAGCCACAATATTATTGGTTATCCTGAAAAGTGGAGCTGAAAAGAAGAAAATACCCTACCAAAATAAAAACAAACTGCCCAGGAATCTCTTCCAATTCTGCAAGAAAGCCAAGAACAGAAGGGTAAAATCATTGTAGAAAATATTTGCTGATGGGTTAATAATGGCAGACGGAAACTTAAAAGTGTAACTAGTATATAAAATGAACTTTTCTGCATATTGGGTTATTTCAGTGGAAGCAAGTACATACATTTTTCTCAAGAGGCTAGAAGTGGCAGTATTGGTTTTCACTCACCAGAAGGCTGGTCAAGAGTGAATTCTCTGCAACCATTTGAAGTGTAATTCATTATTGTTGCCATTTTGGTTGCTCCATTTCCTAAGAATTGCTGATGGAACATCTGTGATCTTCGTCGATTTGTGGCTGATTTCGGTCGAGTCCGTTCTGACGCACAGGGGCCTCGTGCATGGAGAGTAGCACTGCTCTGTAGGGTTTTTGAGACGGTTTTTCTGAGCTACATAATCGAACCTTTCTGCTGAGGTACCTTGGGGTGGGTTTGACTTGCCAACGTTTTGGTTAGTAATTATTCCATAATTGTTTGCATCACCCAAGAAACGATATGTGCTACAATTTTACATTATATGTATGCCATGTTTTACTTATCAATTTGCATGTTCAGAGAAGCATTATACACATGCCCTTTAGAAAATAGTTTTTATACATTTTCTATGTGTCATGTGTGTTGTATGTGATGTGGGTGATAATATCGTACATAAAGGCCAATCACCATTGCTATATTAAACTGTAGTAGGAGTCTTACTCTGTGGGGATTTCTCTCCAAATTTGCATCTACACATACACCCCCCCCCCTCAAACAAGAGGTTTCTTTTTCAAGTAAGATAAGAGGAAACCTTCAATCTCCAGAGCTGGTTTAGATCTGTGTGACCAAAAAGAGTGGGTGGGTGGACATAACCGCAGAGGAGGTTAACTTGTCAAAAAATTCTTAATAAAATTTGCCAATAATTCGTAATAAAAATTGCCAATGATCTCAATGGCAAATTACCAGTGGAATCTCAATGTGGGCAGGGCTTGTCTGTCTTTTTACTACTTTATTTCAGCACTAGCGCAGTGCCTAATTCATAATATTTTTAAGTGCCATTGAGTCGGTTCTGATCAATAGCGACCCTACTCAGAACCGCACTTAACTCTGCCGAGGTCTGCACCATCCTCACAATTATCCCGGTGCTTCAACCCAGTGTTCGAGCCGTAGCATCAATGCAGCTCTTACAAGGCCTTCCTCTCTTTTGCTGCCCCTCTTCCTTACCAAGCATCACACCTTTCTCCAGGGACCGGGCTTTCCTGACAACAATTGTATGTATGATGACGACTTGCCATCCCTACTCTAAGGAGCACTCTGGCCATACTTCATCCAAAACAGATGTTTGTTCTTTTGCACTTTCACTTTCAATATTGTTCTCCAGCACCACAATTCAAATGCATTCATTCTTCTTTGGTCTTTCTTATTCAATCTTCAATTTTCACATACATACGAGACAATTGAAAATGTCATGACTTGGGTCAGACGGACCTTCCTCCTCAAAGTATCATCCTTGCTTTTCAACACTCTAAAGACGATGACTGCAGCATAGTGACTCAATGCAATGCATCCTTCGACCTCATGCCTGCTGTTTCCATGAACGTGCATTGTGGATTTGAGCAAAACAAGATCCTTGACCATTTCCACACTTCTCCATTTATCATGATTATAACTATTGGTCCACGAGTGAGGAGCCTGTCTTCTTAATGCTGTTTTAATCTGTACTGAAGGATGAAATCCTTGATCTTCATCAGCAAGTGCTTCAAGACTTCCTCACTTTTAGCAAGCAAGTTTGTGTCATCTGCTTACCACAGGTTACCTTCCTCCAATCATAATACACATCTGCCTTCATAGCATCTGGTTTCTTTGATGATTTACTAGGTGTTCCGATCGAATAAGTGTGGTGAGAGGACACAACCTGGATGCATATATGTTATGATTTTAAGCCATATACCCTTCTTCTGTTTGCATCACTGTCTCTTGACATATGTGCAAGTTCTGCATGAGCACAGTGAGACGTGCTGGACGTCTGTGCTAAATAAACAAGTAAACTAAATGTGCTCCAGCAGCTGCTTTACCCTTTAGCTCTGTCTCTATCTCCCACAGGAAAGCAAAGAAGAGAGTCTTTCTTGATATTCGACCACCAGACCCATTTTCTTTCCTTTCCCATCTGGTTCTGTGATCCTTTATCGATTGCATTGTTCTCAGGCGTCCAGTTGTGTCTAGCCAGTAAATACACCAACAGAAAGCCTGAAGTAGGAGAGGGATGCCACATAATTCCTTTCCTGCTTGGTCATGGTGTGTAGGGGCTCAATTTCCCCACAGAAATCATTCTCAGGTGTTGCAACTCTTCCTTCCTCTGCCCCTGGAAGCTTAGTAGTGATTACATTCTCCTCCGTTTCACAATCACTTGCCCAATGCCATGAACTCTTTTCACATTCTAAACAGTTGCTTCATTAAACTCTCTTCTGTCATCTCATTTGAGTCACCATTTGTGTCTTACCTGGGCCATGAATGAAGTAGGAATGTTTTTCATTTGAAATTTTACAATGCCATCCTGGCTGCCTTTATAAGTTATGCCAAGGGCATTTCTGAGCAAGCCCAGAAATGCCTAAGAAATATCTTTTCCACTCCCTACCTCTGCAATCACAGAAGAAGGAGGGTGTTTTGTAGCTACAGGTAAACATGTCAGTATCACTATGCCAGTGTCACTCATTCAATCAGAGCTCGCCAGTCATCTACTATGTGCCAGTAGATGCAAGGTGGTCAAGACTTAACGTCAAATGGGTCACATTTACTTCAATTAGAAAACAAAATGTTTTGGTTGGATTTTTTTTTAATGTATTTGAGGCTTGAGCCGTAGAACAAAATAATGACCAAGGGAAAAATGAAGTGTAACATTACAAAATGTGAAAACTCAATTATTATAACAATATAACAGTTTTTGAAAATACCCAGTTTCATATTTAGAAGAGATTTTGACAAAGGAGTAGTAACACTGCTAATTCATTTTGAAACATGCCCATGGCTGTTGTCTGATGAAGAATAAGAAAATAATCAGAAAGAATACAAGGGTAAGTCAAAAAGTATTGCCACTGGAGTTTGTGTATACCTGCATAGGGTTATTCCAAACAGAACTTGTATAAGCATGTCTCTGATCAGTCCACCACTTGTTGGTCTGTTTGTCATCATGTGGTGACTGGTGTGTTGATGGGAACTGTAGCACCAATATTTCAAATAGAGCAAAGCCACCCACTAGGAACTGGTTTCCGTGGAGTTTACAATTAAGAACAGATGCGGGAGGGGGAGAGGGGGACAGGCAGTGCATTAGGGGCTAGTCACGGAAAAGCTTACGAGCAGCAGCGGCATGTTGTCAAGGAGAGTGCCAGAAGATGAGCCCTTCAGATTGGAAGTCACTGAGGGGCGCTGCCTCCTCAAAACAAAGTCAATCGTATTAATGATCCGATCCGAGCAAAGCTGTGGGGACATTCATGTACTGATGGGAAGAGACGCAAAAAGGGAAGAAACTGCTGCAAACATTCATTAAAGTTCAAAACATAGAATTTCTGAAGTATGACTCTAGGAATATTAAAAGTCAAAAATATTAAAAGTCAAAAATGAAATGGAACACATAAAGATCAGTACCCGAGACATTGTGGGGCTGGAAATACCGAGGGTTTAGTGAAGATTTCCTCGGATTCCTGATTTCACAAGGGAACTTTTTTTTTTTTTCCGGTTGCCAGTTTGTTTGAACAAGTAGATTTAGTGTCCTTTAAGACATGTATGTTAAATGGTTTCTTCACACTATTTTTTTTTTGTAAGATAGATTGAAGAGATGAAGGGAAACCACTACTGATTCTATGGTACTTCTTCATCGATTTTAACATTTACATGAAAGAACTACATAGATAAAATGAAAGTATCCATATCATGAAAGTGCTATCCACATGATTAAAAGTAATGATTACTTATGATCACTAAAAAAAATTGTAAAAATCAAATTTATAATACAGTAATGTGGAATTTACGATATTTCTGTTGACTTCATAGCACCTCTTGTTCCCATAGAAATCAGGAGGAAAATTCATCAAAATAAATTTAAAAAGCTTAAAGTTGATGGTTTCTCTGAGTGGCTGTGTGGCAGTTACATAATCTCCTGTCAACTTGCGAAGGGGTGGAGTCTAACGTGCCAATCACGTCCCAGCCAATGAGACCTCTGTGTGGGCATGGCCTTTTCCTGAGGATTCTGGGAACTCCTGTCTTCCTCCTTGGAGGAGGAACATGCTTTTTCTGTGAGACATTCCTGTTGACAAGCCACGTGGAGCTCTTAAGATGGAGCCAGAGCCCTGGTGCTGGAGGAGCCGGGTGGAGCGCTAGAGCCCCATGCCAGGGTTGAGAATCCCAGGGAGAACTCAGGGTGAGGCCTAGAGGACAACAGTCCATTTGAAATTCTAGAAAAAGTGTTTTCTGTTAAAGGATTAACAGCAACCCCCTTCCCACCAACCCCACGCCCAACCCACCCCTCGCCAACAACAACAACAAAATCCAAACCTCGAACTAAATGAAAATGTAATGTGTTACCATATAGAATACAAAGTAGTGAGGGTCTTAGAGTTCAAGTGATGAGTTTGAAAAATTAGTCATAAAGGTACAGCAAACAAAGGCAATTATTAACTTCGGAAGAAACGAGCATAAAAGCTGACTAAAGAGACAGCGCTAGGAGTCAGCAGGACATTGGACTCCCCAACAACGTTGCAAGGTTGAAGGCCACACAGTAAGGCTTTCAAACTTCTAAGGGAAAATAGTGTCTCCATTAGAACCCTATACCCTGACATTATGCAGCAAATGAGGGTGAGATAAAGGCAATTTAGACGCACAATGATGTGTTGTCAACGGACTTGAGCTACATTAGGAAGCAATTCAAATGGCCGGAGGGGGGTGGGGTTGGGGGTGGAGGGTTGTTTGGGGGTAGCCATCAAGAAATACCTCTATTTCTCTTTAGGCTAAATAGTTCTGCATGCCAACAGGACCACGGACATCCATAGGCCTGGGAGCAGTGACGTGATATTTGCTCCATTTCTTACTTTACAACTTGTATACATGGGACTGCACAAATATTTTCCCAAGAGTGAGAAGAAGACAACAGTACTAACAGCAGCACTTCTGTTATCTAGAATTTCTGCTGAAGTGATAAATCGATCCATGGATACCTGTAGCGAAACAGCGATCCGTGTCTACTTTCCCCCCCTTTTTTTTTGTCAGGAACAGCTTGATTATTGGTTCTCAGAAGTACTTAAAGCCGGCAGAATTCGGAAGGAGCTTAAAATAAAACATTTATCTTCTATACGGCAGTATCTCTAAAGGGGGCAAACTGGTTACACTTTTATGTAATTCTTTTACAATGCATGAGGAGCCCTGGCTCCATAGTTGGCTACAGTTTGAACACCAGACGCTCTGCAGGAGGAAGACTGGCTTTCTATCAGGCAACGACATATTCTCAGAAACCCACAAGGGGCATTCCTAGCTTGTCCTGTAGGGTCACTTTGTTAGCATCAAACAATGGCAATCAGTTTGGCTTATTTGACTTTTTACACTTATGGGTTGTAAAATCACTCGATTAGGAAGGAGATGGCAGGTTCCCTGATTTAAAAGGATTTCTGTGGTATTAGTACCGATGTAATAGAGTACCAATGGTTATGAATTGATTTTCTTATTTAGTTAGAATCCCTAGTCTTTACTTTTCCATTACCTTTTGAGATTGTAATGCCACTCTTGGAGGCTGAACTAATCTTTTTAACAAGGCTCAGTCTCATCCAATCTTAAGAACTGCTGTGTGCATTTGTGGGGTTTTGTCATGAGAAATGGAGCCAAAGTAAAAATAAGAAAACTAGAAAACATAATTTAAATCAGAATACAGCTTTATTGAAAATCCCATAAGTAATGTTAATATTTAGTTTGTTAATGAAATAAGATAAATGCATTATATGAGTTATTTCATACATTTTATATTATATTGTATTATACTATACTATACTGTATTATATATTATATGATCCTATATTATTTGAGTATTTTTTAAATATAGTTTAATTGCTTGGGAATTTCTGATATAGGAGATGATTTCATTTGGATTAACCAACTAAAGGAGTTGAAAGAAATGTTTTAAAATAATTAAAATTGTTTAAAATATATCTAAGCACAATGTAGCCATTTGTTGTTTTCCTTAATACATTTAATCGTTAATGGAGAATTGTATGAAGTCATATTAAGGTCATCTGGTTGCGTTCTAGTCAACTCAATGTGGCTACTTAGCCTCACCAGGGTGCCCATTGGTCACCTCTCCCTTAGCCCATGGGCACTGTCACAAATTCTGAACAACCCTAACCCCCTTGGGCTAGATCATGAACTTCAGACCAGTCAACTCACTCTTGTCTTCTCTAGGCCCTGTAAACCAGGTCCACAAGTGTCAGTGGCCAGACTCAACCCATCTCTTTTTTGTTGCAGTTCTCCCACTTCCACTCAACAAGTGGATCCAGGTGGTCACCTAGCAGGCATTTCAGCTTGCCCACAGGATTCCTTTAACATTCAGTCCTAACGAAGAACTTTCTTCATGGTTCCAGATTTTTTGAAGTCTCAAGTGAAAAACCACTAGTTCAAAATTCAAAAATCCAAAGAGTTCCTTTTTTTTTCCAATCTGTCAACAGCCCCCCTAGGCAAATCTCTTGGAAAACAAATGTCCTGAGTACTCCAAAGGGCTGGGTGAGGCTTATCTTTTCAGACATGTCCTAACCCATTTAAAGATTCAAATTTTAATGGCTGAAGTCAAGGCTTACAAACTCTCTATTTTCATACTTCCCAATAATCATTTCTATCAATCATATAAAAACAATAGTAAGCAAAAGAAATCAGTATGAACAAAGTAGAATCAGATACTAATCTCAATTACTAAAGCAGTCAAGTTCAATCCTTATTTAATTTATCTTAATCCTTATCTAAACTATTCTATTGATACAAAATATGAGTTTAGGCCTCTGACATGCAGCCAGAGTCAGGTTTTCTGTTTAGCCCTTTTGACCTTCTGTCAGCCATTTTCCCTAAACAGCTCTGAGAAATTCAAGGGCAACTTTGTCCCCTGAGCTCAATATATAGACGAATCACATTCACTTTCAACATTTCACACAGGAATAACCAAAGACTACAACCAAACAAAATAATCAAAACTTTAACTTCCCATATTCTTTCCAGAAAGCAGCCCAGTCAACTGCATGGACATATCTGACCTCTGGCTAGAGAAAGAAGAAAAACTACCATGAGGCAGGGGTCAAACAAGCATCTGCTCTCCATCTCTATGATTTGTTTCTCTTAACACCCCACGCCCAAGGTACCATAATTTTTAAGTCTGGATTGACTAGAGAAAAAAATTCATAGACACTCATATGTGTATAAGAAAGAGCTTTATATACAAGAGCAATTCAATATTTAGAAAACATCCCAGCCCAGTCCAGTACAAGTCCATAAGTCCAATATTAGCCCATATATCTGATACCAATCTATAAAGTCCTCTTCAGACCCATGCAACACATGCAATGATGCTGAATGCAAGAAGATCACAGGCTAGTGGATAGAAAGTCTGTGAATCCAGTGGCATAGGAGGTCTCCTCAGGGCTCCTTCAGCTCCAGAGCTCTAGTGTAGCTCCTTGTGTCTTCTCAACAGGAATGTCTCACAGGGTGTATGTATGTGTCCCGCCTCCAGTGAGCTATGTATCTCCTTAGCTGCTCCAAATGAGGTCATCAAGCTGCACCTGATTGACAGGCTAAGCTCCACCCCTTCACTGTTAAGTCTCAAATTGACAACAGATTATGTAACTACCACATAAGAATAAAACCTGATCGAAGGGGGAAAAAAAGATGTTCAGAGGAAAAAATTCACTTTCTAAAATAATTACAAGACTTACTTGACAGTCTAAAAAATTACTGTTATTTTTCTTAACACTTTGCTTTTTAAACATAAGGACAAGTATTGACTTTTTCATCCGACTCATGCAGATTCTTGCCGAACTCCCTGAGGGCTTCATATATTTTCATTTTATATTATTAGCATGTGATATAGAATGTATGGGATACACTGTCCAGAGCCATTCTAGGTCAGCTTTGATAATGATTTTTATTTTTCTGCCAGGATTGTGGAAAAGACTTGGAGGGAAAGATATTTCTGATATTCACATTCAACATTTTCCTAATTTTTATCTTTATACCTGCTCATGGTGACCCTGTAGGACACAGCAGAACTGCTCCTGTGGGTTTCTAAGACTGTAACTCATTGTGAGAATAGAAAGCCTTACCTTTCTCTTGCAGAGTGGATGGTGGTTTCAAACGGTTGACCCTGTGGTTAGTAGTCCAACGCATGATCGCCTCTATGGCAGTGAATCAGATGCTTGTTCATATATTACCATTCCTCCTATCTACAATCCCTGAATCTTTCTAGGGTTCTGTGGTGTTAATAAATTGGATTTTCATTCGGATTTATACTCAATTTTCTCCTCTCTGGCAAAAACGACATCTCCTTTTAAATTTAAAATGTGTTCACATCCTTAGATCACTATCTCACCTCACTGATTTCTGTGCATTGATATGTACATACAGTCTTTATTACTTTTAACGTGGTGTAGTCCTTTTGGGGGGAAGGAAAGGGGCGAATACATATATGGGGTGCCTAACTATATGGTCAATATCTAAATATCTATCACTTATAAACATATACAAGCAGCAATATCTATATGGTCAATATCTAAATATCTATCACTTATAAACATATACAAGCAGCAAATCCTAGCACATAAGAAACCCTTTTGTAGGAATTATGCAGTTTGGTTGACATATCAGACCCTTCTCTTGGGTGTTTCTTGGAAAGTTCCTTCAAATTCTTATACCTTAATCTCATTAACAACTATTAAGTTCTATAGCATAAGGATGACATGAAAATAAATGGGATAATGAATATGATATGTTTAGCACTGTGACTAATATGGTAATAAGTACTTAATTTATGCAATGTGTTGCCAGTGGCTTTTTCACATCTTCATGCTTTATTGTATACTAGCTTAGTATATATTTGCTTTATGTCTTTTCAAGCACTCTCCATGGTTCAACTTAGGTAAAAGTTTATTCACTAAATTAATATAGTTCTTAGCTTAGAATACAACCTAACTTTGTGACCTAAGTCTCAAATGGTACATAGAACTAAATTTTTGTTAAACAAAGCACTCTACTCCCCTCACCCCTACCCAGACAACTATAACCTTGCAGGCCAAAGAGAGAAGAGTGGATAGAAAATATGAAAGTAATTAAAAGCAAAAGAGAATGAGCACAAGAGAAAAGTCCAAGGAGTGGTTCTCACATTTTAGCATGCGTCCAGTCAACATATAGTATTTTTTGTTTCTTTGTTTGTTTGAGATGAACTAGTTTGTCATGAAAGACTCCCAAATCCATTTCTTTTTTTAAAATCACTCAAACCAGTATTTGGATTTGAGGGGAGGGAATCTGGAAGGATCAAAAAAAAAATGTTTTTTTGGTTTTAAAAAAACATACGATATACATTACACAACGCATCTCGAGAAATGAAATCAACAACTTATGGACTTGACCTGGACTGGGCTGGGATGTTTTCTTAATGTACAATTGCTCTTTATATAAAGCTCTATCCTATATACACATGAGTGTCCATGAATTTGTTTTTCTAGTCTACCCAGATTAACACAGACATTTAGTTATGACATCCGACAATGGACTTATTACTAATATTTACAGAACCCTGAAACCTTACAGTAAGAATAAAATGAATAACCCACTGAGGAGGTGGGCAAAAGATTTGAACAGAAGATTCAAGGAGGAATTCCTTGAACAAAGGAGGACATCAAATGGTCAATAAACATGAGAAAATGTTCCTGATCATTAACCCTCCAGGAAATGTAAATAAAAACAACCATTAGTTATGAGATACCACCTAACACCAACAAAGATAGCCCAATTCTATAAAACAGAAAGCAACAAATGTTTGTTAGAGGATGCGTGGTGAGCTAGGAACTCTCATTCACTGATGGTGGTCTTGTAGATATGCACAGCCACTGTGGAAAGTCATTTGGCAATACTTAAAACAGATGGAAATCAAGTTACCTTATGACTCAGCAATTTCCTCGCATATACCCAGAAGAAATAAGAAACAGACCATGACCAGACATCTGCGCTCCAATGTTCATTGCGGTGCAGTTCACAATTGCCAAGAATTGGAAACAGCCTTCATTTCCATCAATAGATGAATGGATTATAAAGCTCTGGTATGTACACACAATGGAGCATTACGCATCCTTAAAAAACAGTGATGAAATGATGAAGCGTCTCATCTCCTGTAAAGAGTTGGAGGATATTGTGCGGAGGGATGCTAGAAAAGCACAAAAGGACAAGGACAGCAAGAGTCACTGAGGTAAATTCAAATAGCAGAACAGGCATAGGGGAAAATGCACATAATGCACAGTTTCCAGGCCAAGGACAAGATAATGTGGCATGAGTCAGACCAAACCCCAATGATGCATACGGCAACAAAAAATTAAATAAATAAAAGGAAGGAATAAAAAATATCCAGATGGCACCTGCTCTGAAAGACATCTCCCCACCACCCTCTCATATGCCATTAAGGGTCACACAGAGAGGAAGGGGGTGGGGATGGCAATGGGGGGCCAGGGCACTAATCCACCTTCGGGGAGAGTATTGTTTATGTCTCCACAGAAAAGGGAAAAAGAGAGTAGACCTCATTCCAGAGAGCCAATGTTGGAGGACGAGGTTCCTGCTCAGAGCAGCTGGTTAACAGATAGGACTGCAGAGCAGACCCCAGCTTGAGACCCCACATCCTTGCTCTCCCTTCCCTGCATAACAGTGCTACCAAGGACAGCACTAAAGACACTGATCAAGGAGAGTGGCCAGTCTGTCCCACCCGCATGGGAGCAATCTAAGAGGGGAATACAACAGACCAGCAATGGGATCTGTGTACATATTCTGGTCTAATCCGATTTGTAAAGTAGAATTGAGGTCATGATAGTAAGGGGAAGGAAGCATTAAAGAACTAGAGGAAAGTTGTGTGTTTCATCACTGCTATACGGCATCCTGACTGGCTCACCTCTTCCTTGTGACCCTTCTGTGAGGTGATGTCCAATTGTCGACAGATGGGCTTTGGGTCTCCATTCCACGCCCTGCCCCCATTCACATTGGGTATGATTTTGTTCTGGGTCTTAGATGCCTGATATATGATCCCATCAACACCTCATGATCACACAACTGGCGTGCTTCTTCCATGTGGGCTTTGTTGCTTTTCAGCTAAATGGCTGCTCGTTTATCTTTAGTCCTTTAAGACCCCAGACACTATATCTTTTGATAGCCAGGCACCATCAGATTTCTTCACTACTTTTGCTTATGCACTCATTTTGTCTTCAGCGATTGTGTAGGGAAGGTGAACATCACAGAATGCTGGATTATTAAAATTAAGTGTTTTTGTGTTGAGGGAGTACTTGAATTGAGGCCCAATGTCCATCTGCAACCTTAATTCTCAGCATATAGATAATGTGTATATAGTTCTAGTCCCCTCTCATTATGTATATATTTGCATACGTACATGCCTATATATAGACCTTGATAAATGTCCTTTGCCTTCTGATTCTTTCCTCTATTTCCTTTTACTTTCCTCTTGTCCCACCATCATTTGGCCTTCATTTGGGTTTAATAATTCCTCGCTGCTACATTGCTCTTGATTAAACCCCTCTAGGCATCTTACACCCTTATCTCCACTGATTTTAGTTCACTTGTTGTTCCCTTGTCCCTGGGTTGGTTCCCATCCTCCCCAAGCCCTTCCTTCCTCCTATCTCCACTTCTCCCATATCCCCCGAAACCATCTGTACCATTCTTTTCTGCTCTGAATTGTTTATTCCGCCTATCTTATCTAGATAGACATGCAGAGACGTTAATAAACACAAAACCAGGGAACGCATACAAAACAGCAAAGGAAATCAAAACCAACAAAACAATAACAACAAAAACAAAATAACAACAACAAAAAGAAAGCCGCTGACAAAAATAGAAAAGCCTATAAATAGTTCAAGGTCTGTTTGTTAGTCTTTACACATATTCTCCAGTTGAGTCTGATGGGGTGCCACACTCTATCTCCAAAGTCTATTTTTTGTATTCCCTGGGGATTGCATTACTTTGCTCCCCTTGCTGTTCTGTTGCATGCCTTTAGCGTTTTGCCCCAGTGTGATGGGGTCAGATTGGGCACAATTCCTGCACTGTTTCTCCAGTGTTGCTCCCCGTAGCTCTATGGTTCAGTGAGGGATGTTGTGTCTCATGGTGTGGCCGGCTCTATGGTCCTCTCTGTGTGTTGTCAAGCCCATGAGGCTTGGTGGGCCAGGATGTGTTCCCCTCACTCTCACCCCTCTTCGTTTCTCCTGTGTGCTTTAATCAGATGTGCCCCTCCCTCCAAGCTGTAGCTTCAGTGATGTCCTCTGAAGCACATTCTTCTGGAAGTGGGGATGGGGGTGTCCATGTGGTTGGGATTGGAGCCAGCCTTGAAGACCCCTCTATTGGTTACCTGGTACATGTCAATATGTTGTATTCACATCTTGGTGCATTGGGTTGAAGCCTGGTCTCGCTCTCCCTCTCCTGTGGAGATATAAACAATACCCTCCCCTTGGGTGGGTGAGTGCTCTGCTGCCTCCCACCCAAGTCTTTTTTCCCCTTCTTTCTTCCCCCCTCCTATTTAGTTGGCTGCCTTATATATCCCTGGATTATTTTAATAGGAGAAAACAATTCTTATTTTTAGAAAATGTTGTTCTTTTCTATGATAGAGCAACAACCACCCTGCTCCTGCAAATAACATATTTTCAGTTGTCATCTTTGTTTTAGGAAGAATAAAATTGCTATGTGTACTTATGGCGCACTCTGGATGATATGTTGTTGTTGTCAGGTGCTGTCTAGTTGGTTCCAGCCATTGCAACCCGACATATACAACAGAATGAAACACTGCCTGGTCCTGTGCCATGCTCCCAATTTGATATAGTCAGTAAAACAGCAGTAAACATCTTTCTGGTATACTCTGCTTTCAGTCAAGCTTCATGTGACATCAACACATGTATCCCTTGTTCCACATCCTCCTCTGAATCTGACCTGCAGATTGTACTACAGAAACAATTGTTGGATGCACTTTGGCAAAATACGACATGAGGGTTATCAATGATACTGTCCTATGCTATAGAGACGACATAGAAACTTATTTTTCTTTTCACCATTTGGCTTTTCCAAGATTGCTGCCAAGAAATCCATTCATTCTTATCGGTTTCCTTTTTTCAAATGGAACCAGCAAGTTTCTGTCTGCCAACAAAATATTTATTTCCCTTTCACTTAAGCTTCCTCCATGCCTAATAACTACTCTTGTTTTCTAAGATAAAGGTGTTTTTTTATATATATCTGCCAAAGTTTATCATTGTGTTTTATCAGTGACTCTAACAATGGTTCTTTGTTTCTTTCTCAATGTCCAATGGCTAGAGTGTGTGTATGGTGATCATTCAAATGAACATTTGAATATTGAACACTACAAAATGCACTATACTCTTACATTTCTTCTATAAAATTCTAAGGAAGAATTAGTTAAATGGAGAAAGCAAATTGAAATTCCAAGAGTCTGAGAGTCCAGCTTAGGCTATACACACAGAAATGATGCAGCTGCTTAAAAAAAAAAGAAAGACAGAAAATGATAGTCAAACAGTTATTTGTATGCTGCCAGACGGAAGACCTCCAACTTATAGACAACGTTCATCATTTAAATTTCAACTTCCTCCGAGAGTAACTTGAAAAACTAGAGCAAATAGTGATAGTCAGAATCACAGCATTGGTCTAAAGACATCAGAGAACTGCTGCAGTAGCCAGGACAAGAGGAGCTGAGATTCCGTTCAACGGCCAACTGAGTGTGATGAGCTGACATCGCAACCACTCTTAGAAACGTTTGCAGTGTGGAGCTCAGGGAAAGGCATTGTGAATCCAAGCTTTTCCTGGTAAAGGGCTATTGCTGGGGCATGGAGAAGCCAACAGTCCTTTTGGCAGTCTCAGGGCTTAAAAAGAAAACAAAACAGCATTTGAGAAGCCAAGATCCTACAGAGAAGAGAGGACCGAAAGGGGAAGCTTAACTCATAGTGGTTTTCCCTGCAAGACATTTACCAAAATCTAAACTGTTGAGGACAGGAATAGCCAAGAAGCCGGGTCAACAAGCCCCAGGAGAGCAGAGCAGCATCTTTAGCAGTCTTACCAGGATTAAAAAGGGTTAAAAATTCTAATTCAGGACCAGGGAGAGGGATCTCAAGTAACACCAACATTTTCCATGGAAATTTATGGAAGACAATGCCTCTTAGAGATGAGATGGAAGTGAATGATGTCAAACCCAAATCACAACTCAGCCTTATCTAATTCAGCCCTGAGTGGATTAAGGTGTTTTCTATATAGTTTATTACTATTTGAACTTTTAGATTCTAAATAGTTGCGGGGTATACAGCGCTCTTTTTGTTCGTGCTAAGTAGGCTATCACATGGCAACCTTATAGGACAGATAGACCAGCCCCTGTGCATTTCCGGGAGTGGAAAGCCCCGCCTTTCTCTTACAGAGTGGCCGGTGGTTTTGAACTGCTAACTTTACAGTTGGCAACCTAACTCATAACCACTACGCCACCAGGGCTCAAAATAGACCCAACAGCAGTGAGGTTATTTTTTTGGAGCGAGGTCAATTGTAAAACTGCTGAAATGTTTTCTATTCCTACATCCTCTTTTAGAAATTTACCCTTTATGCAGTGTTACTTTTTGAGTTAGTTAGTTTATTCTGCCACCTGGCTGATCAACACGTGGGGTTAATTGAAGGGTGGAGAGATAAATGGCTCAGTGAGCCTCGCCTTTCTAGTTCTCAGGGCTCTTGCTTTTTGATGGTCGGACCAGGGTGCAGCTGCCTTAGCCAGTTCTCTGCTTCAGCTTGCAAAGCTCACTTCCTACAAGACATCCCCAAGGAGAAGTGCATGGACCTACCCCGATGCAGCCCTGGGTGCCGGAGCAGCCATGTGGAGACTCCTGTCCATGCTGAGATGCTTACACGTTCACTGATTCAGCTTTCCTCCTGCAGTTGGTGTCATTGTGTGTGTTTTGTGAGATGGAGGAGGACTTTGTGGATTGGTGTTGGACATATGGGTTAATGGGTTAATGTTGAACTTGTGGGCTTGGGCAGCACTGGGTTGGGATGTTTTCTTGATGTGCACTTACCCTTTATATAAAGCTCTCTCTTATACATGAGTTTCTGAGGATTTGTTTCTCTAATGTACCCAGACTAACAAACTTTCTAACTAATCTAAGACATGTATTTTTCCTTATTCTCAGATACACTTAGAAGGGTTCATTTTTGGCCATTGGGCTTTTGATTTTTACTTTAAATCTTCTAGTTTTCTCTACCCAATCATAATGAAAATTCATGGGGAGCAGAGATTCTAACCTCTACCATTATGTCCCCTAGAAGACTCCTCACTGGGCACAAGGTAGGTACTCATTAAATACTCATTGAAATGTTTTTAATTAAATTGGTGGGATCTTCCCCCATACTTTGGATTCGACTCAAACATCATTGAATGCATATCCTTTTTTAGTAAAGAAAAATTACAAACTAAGACTTTTTAATCTGGTTACTGGCCTTTAATTATACTAACTGCCACTATTAAGTTGCATTGCTGATCCAAAGAAAACATTGCCTGTCGGCTATTTTCTGACTTGCGATCGATGCAATGGTCTTGAGTAACATTAGGTCATGTTCTTTGTCAGAATGTGACGTGGTCTTTGGCAGCTGCACCATCAATTAGCAATATTGCTGATAACCTCTATTTTCTATACTAAGTAATTTGTTTTTCCATACAAGCTCAGAGAAGGAAGAAGGAAATGAGAGTTACTCATTACCACAAGTCATCTGTAGTAATATCTATCTATACAAGTACATGTGTGTATATCTATATATTTCTTATTGTTTTATTTTTCCTCTCCTGAAATGTTTATATGGTTAAGTCTACTTGCATTCATGACACATTGGTAGGATTTCTGATTTACCACTAAAATCTCATTTCTTTTTATTTCCCATTTTAAATTAGCTATTTATTGCCCCCACTTTTCTCTTAAATTTTCAGATCAGAATCAAGAATGTATGTCATCATATTAAGGTTCTGTAGGCAATCACATTGCCAAACCCAAGAGCTGCTCATTTCAGTTATTTTTTTCCTTTTCTGAAATGTGAGCAAACTTAGTACCCAATGCTTCACTGCACATTCTAAATAAGAGAAAATGATTCTTATTTTATTTTTTAAGTAGGTCAAGCAATGTAGTGACCAGATCTTATAAATTTCTATAGGCCCAAGTAACTTAGACCATAATAAAACATAACTAGGTAAGTTCTAATTTATTTTGTAATTGTCAGTTATTTTCCATCCCAAGCCCAAGTCCCACTTATTCTTTACCACTAATACAGGTATTTTCATTTTCTTCCCTACATTTCTGGAATTACAATTGATATCAGCCCTCTAGCGCACTGCAGTACTGGTCCGGGGATGGTGTCAGACCTCCTCAGTCTGCACACTGGGTAAGGAGAATCAAACTTACATCAGCCCAAGGCAAATTTTTATGACTTGGAGTTCAGAAATATTTTTACACTCCTGCCTTTATTGCCAATTCTGACATCAACTGTTCCTCTCACAGCACTCTCGGCTTTTCTGCTGAGATGGATGATTCATTGCAACGGCCACAGAACTCACAGATAATATTCAAGATTGTGAGGTTTACTAGAAAAGTTAGCAGGTGAAAATTCAGGATCAGAAATGCTCAGTATATAGTTCTTCAGTCAGGAGTGCCTTTTCTCACTCATGCCCTCGGGTACATGTCTCTCTGGTCCCCAGCCTTTTACCCTTGTGACCCCTTTGCCTGTTCTGCTCAGTCAAGTATTATAAAGCGTCTTTAGCATTGTCGATAAGTGCCCAAGTGGCACTTTATACCACCACGAACTTCCTCCTGAAGGCACTTAATTCTGGCTCCATGGAGCAGCAAATCTAGCGCTGCAGATGAAATGCCTGCAACCCGCTCTGCTAGGGAGCCTCCAGCAGAAAGACACTCACTCACCTCTCTCAACCCCTGGTCCACGATGCCTGACGGCTCTTGGTTCTTCTGCCTCTGCTGCTACCACGGCTCCGCTGCATCTCTGATTCACAGCCCTCCGACGTCTGGGTCAAGGAGGTTCAGAGCAGAGAGAATTCTGGCTCTTCTTTCCTGATGATAGTGATATCCCCTACTCTAATTTCTGAGATGACTAACGTTAGACTCAACAGGATGGAAAAACTAACCAATGCTCATGTTAGAGTCTCATTACCCTATTTTTATGGTCCCACTAAATGGTTTGATGGGAGTTACCAAGACTACGGTTAGAAGAGATTTATCAAGTAATTCATGGCACCCTACGCACACAATAAATAATAAATTTTATATTGTGGAGTGAGCTGTCTCCAAAGAAGATTTGTTGAAGCCCTAATTTATATACCTATGAATATGACTTTGAGGTCTCTGGGACTGTAAGACAATACATTTCTGTTCTTTAAAACAATCCCTCTTGGTATTTTGAAATGTGGTCCCTAGGAAATGGTGTTTCATACCAGGAAGTAAATAACAAACATCTAAAATCATCTAAACATCTAAAACCAGTAAGTAACAAACATCTGAAAATGTGGAAATGCCTAACAAATATGATAACAGGTATAGCCTAAAAAAGATTTGAGATACTTGATATCGTAAAATTCATATGACATTGAAGCCATTCTGGGTAACATTAAGGACAATAGGAGAATTTTCATAAGGATTCAGAAAGAAAGGAGAACTGTAGAGGAAGCTTCAGTTATCATGAGCAGAATTTTGTTAGAAATAAGAAGAGCAAATGCTGAGGACGTAAAAATAAATCACCAACCTGTTACAGATCTAAAGTAGCAAGAAACTTGGATGAATTTTATTTAAATAGTTTGTGCAAAGAACAACTTGCATGTGTTTAACTTGGATACTTAGCTGTGGAGGCTTATAGTAAAATTTGGGAGGGAAGAGATAAATTAGGAATAAACTGAAAAGGAAACCAGAACATGAAATTTTGGGAAATTCTATTATAAAACTTTGAGAAAATATGCCCTGGAAGAAACAAGGGTGTAGTTAGCCATTTTCTATGGAGATTAGGTGTGTGACCAATGGATCCAGTCAATCATCTCAGCAGAAACAAGTCCGCTTACACTGAAAGGGTCAGTTGTTATTGTTAGATACCATGAAATCATTTCTGATTGATAGTGACCCTATGTACAATAGAATAAAACACTAAGCCTGTATGATCCTCAAGGAACCTGATGGTGCTGTCTGGTAAGCTTGGATGGATAACCTCAAGGTGGGTGTTCAAACCCACCAGCTGCTTTTCAGGAGAAAGATAAAGCTCTGTGCTCCTTTCCGAAAGGGCTTACAGCCTCAGAAGCCCTATATGTGGTCACTATGCTTTGCCATCCATTCAGTGGCTGGAGGCTTAGGTTTGAAGGCCATTCTCATTGGTTTCAGCCCATTGTTGTAGCCACTGTATCAGCCCATCTCGCTAGGGTTTTCTTCTATAAAGATAAAAGTAACAAGGAATTTTCTTTCTCCTAAAATTTGGCAGGCAGGACATGGAGCAAGGAGGCTGTGTGAGTAAGACTATGTATTGATTGTCCTTCAGGGAAAAGAAATGTGCTGAGACGAGTTCAGAGATCAGTAGGACCCTAACAGGATTAGTACAGGTGGAAACGACTTCCTCGGATCCAGAGAGGTAGGGGCAGTACTCCAGGGCACCAGGAGAACAGAGGCACCGCCCAAAACTGAGGAGAGTGGGGCAATTGATCCAGTGGGCTGGGAAAATGGAGATCAGAGACAAGAAACTGGGACCACCCATGGAGGGCAACTGACTTTCTGCAGTGGAAAATAGGGTCACTGCCTAAAGCTGAGGAGGTGGGCCCGGCATCTAGATGGCCAGTAAGATGAACTGATGACAAAGAGAAAGGGGTAAAACCAATGCCCAAGATGAAGGGACACTGACCAAAATCCAGGGGGATTCGGGCATATTAAAACATACCTTGTGTGTTTTGGAAGGAAAAACATGGAATAGTCCAAAAATTGTTGTAAGTTTTCCAGGGCCATTAGGCCAAAAGTAATTAATTAATCAATGGAATAGTCATTATGTGGGGTAGATCTATACAAGTATAGGATAATAAGAGGAAAGATACAACAATCCAGGTGAGAGGTAATAAAACTGAATTCAGGCTGACAACTGTGGCAATAAGCTGGCAGATGGTGGGGATGTTTGAAATTATACCCAGCAGGACTTCCAAAGGATTCAAAATGGAATCTAAAAGGATTCAAAGAGAGAGAACTGAGGGAGCATAAGATTTGTGCCTGAGGTTTGGAAGCTTGGAGTTGAACATTGGAGGTAGAGAAAATTTGAGGGAGAATATTGCATAATTTGTGATATGTTAAATTTGAAATATTCTTTAGACAACCGCATGGAGAAATTGGAGGTTGGAAGAGAAGCTTGGGTGAACATATAAATTTATTAATCTTAGGCATGCAAATGATATTTAGTGTTAGGCAATTGAGCCCTGGGCACTCTACCAATGAAATAAGGGATAAGAGAAAAAAAGTTGACACAGGAGATTGGGAAAAGGTGACCGAGGCAGTAGAAAGAAAGTCGAGGTAGTATGTGGTCCTGTGAGCCAAGAGGACAAGGAAGAGGGCGTACTGTCTCAAATGATAAGTAAGATGCTGATAAGTAAGAAAGAAAAAACAAGTGAGGCAACAGAATTAGTATTTACATTTACCAATACGGAGGTCTTTAATGACTTTAATCAAAGTAGTCCCTTTAAAAATTAATGAAGTCTGATTTATTTATCTTTTCAATATTTCACCTACGGTAGATTTGCATTGTTTTTCTAGAGTTTAATGAATTAAACCAGTTAACTGAGGATAAATAATATTCTAGTACAAAATTACTTGTAATGCTCGTTTATCCCTAATTTTTAAGTTCTTTTTATCTTTTTTTCTCAAAATTATTGTGCATCCCTTGTGTGAATTGCTTCTTTTTAAAGTACAATGTCAACAAATGAAGTACTTCTTCAGCCCTTAAAATTTTTCTAAGAGAACTAGATGTTTCACCATGGTGAGGTTATAAGGATGGCAGTTTAGTTCATATAATAACCTTTAAGGGTTCCTGCTGTATTGTCAATATATTAGTATAAAATACCATTAGTAAGTCTGATCGGGCTGTCAATCTCCTTATCTAGAGAAAGCAAGGAAAAACATAGCTATGGTAGTCGGAACAGGGTCAGCATCTGTGTTGCCGGGTTGACTAGAGAAACAAATCCAGTGACACTGCCATATGTGTAAGAAAGAGTTGATATCAAGAAGTAATTATATATTAAGAACATATTCAAGCCCAGTCCAATCCAAGTTCCTAAGTCTGAGAGTCCGTCAATCCCTCTTCAGACTCACAGCTCCACGTGTAGTGATGGAGATAGCAGGAAAATCACAGGCTGGTGCACGCAAAGTTGTGTGCCTCTGAGGTCGGTGCAAACACGGCAGGGCTCCAGATGCTCTGTGAGTGGCCAGCAAGCAGGAAGGTCAAGGAAAAGAGAGAGCGGAAGGTGCCCTGTGTCCTCCTTGTGAGAAGGCTGTGCCCACATGGAGGTACTGTCAGGCGGGGACCTCATTGACAGGTCCCTACACTTTTATATATCTTCAAGTTGACATGAAATTATGTCATTACCACAGCATCAAATAAAGAAGAAATATTAACATTCTAACTTTCCTAAAACCTTTCCCATCAGGAATAGCACTCCATTTCTAAACTAAAACAATAACCAAACTCAATTTAGAAATCACATTCAATTTTTCCTAAATTCACACTAGCATTTTGACAACCAAACTTTAAATAGATAAGCTCTTTTGAATCTCATTATTGTGGGCTGTGTTTTCTTTATTGACAATTTTTCTAATTGCCTCAATACAAACTAGCATTAAATCATGGATTTTACCTACGTCTTTGCCACTTATAGTACTTTGCTAGTTTAAATTTATTTGTATTTAATTGCACTTCTTCACTGTTTTAAATAGTAACTTAGTAAATATATACATATATATGACTAACTTTCTTATTCTATAATTTCTTTATTTAGACACAAATTATTCCTTTCAGTTTGCTTCATTCTGCAATTCTACATCTGGTAGGTATTTCAAATTCTATATGCTGCTTTACAAGAGGTCATTGATACTGGGTTGATTTGCTTTCTTTTTAAAGAACACTATGGCTCTGTCTTTAAAACATATATATATATATATATTTTTTTTTTACAGTTTTAAATGTGCACTATTTTTCTAGCTCCATGACAAATAAAAAGAGCGCAGTCAAATTTATTTGTAAAGCATTCCTAGGAGTATATACAGCTTTTTAGGTAAAAATAATTTTCTGCTAAGGATAATAACTGGAACCGTGTGGTACAGTGGTTGAAAAGCTAACTACTAACCTAAAAAGCCACACGTCAAACCTTCAGCCATGAGAGAAATGTGGCAATGGACTCTGTAAGCATTTACAGTCTTGAAACCCCTATTGGGCTGTTCTATCCTTTCCTACAGGATTAAGAAGCAGGATTGTCTCAACAGCAATGGGTTTGGTTTGGGATTTAAGGATGACAGGTATGTGGTAATCCTGATGTTATGTACTTAAAACTCTAGAGCAGAATCCATAGACATTTTTTGTAAAGGGTTTATCTATAAATGAATCCCAAACCCCACTGCCTTCAAGTCGATTCAGAGTAGAACTGCTTTAAGGTTTCCAAGGCTATAAATCTGTGATTTCTGGGTATTGCATCTGGAGAAGTCTGAATATACAGTTGCCTTTTGTGTGATCGAACAAAGACCTTGGCGATGAAGAAGTCATTGGTCTTGCAAAATTCTGCCCTCCGATCTCCAGCTTCCTTTCTATCACCAAGGCCACATTTTCCAATTACTATTCCTTCCTCTTTGTTTCCAACTTTTGCATTCCAATCTCCAATAACTATCAATGCATTTTGATTGCATGTTTGATTAATTTCAGACCGAAGACACTGGTAAAATTATTCAATTTCTCCATTGCTAGCTTTCATGGTTGGTGCAGACACTTGAAGAATAGTTGAACTGAATGGATGTCCTTGTACAGGATAGATATTATCCTATCACTGGCAGCTTTGTACTTCACGACAGACCTCAAAATGTCCTTTTTAACGATGACTGCAGTGCCCTTCCTCTTGATTGTGTCATTCCCAGCAGAGCAAACCATATGATTTTCTAATTCAAAATGTCCATTTCAGCTCCCTGACACCTAAGATACCCATCTTCAGACATTCCATTTCATTTTTGACAACTTCCAATTTTTTCCTTTAGCCTTTGTACATTCCAAGTTCCAATTATTAATAGATGGTTATAGTTGTCTTTCCTCACTTTGAATCATGCCCCATTAGCAAATAAAGGTCCTGTAGGCTTTCCTTCATCCACATCACTGTGTTTGACACTACTTTGAGAAGCGTCCTCACTCAGATCCTGAGTGCTTTGTGACCCGAGGGATTTGTTTTCTGACATGATCACCGACAATGTTGTGCTGCTGTTGATGTGCTTGTCAGTATGTAGTGATATTCCACTGTTATCCATAATGTTTTCAGTGGCTAACCCTTCTGAAGTGGACAGCCTAATCCTTCGCAGTCTGTTCTTAGTCTGGGAGCTCTGCTGGAACCTGTTCACTTGTGTGAACCTGCTGGTATTTGAAATACCAGTGATAAAAGATCTGACATCACAGCAACACACAAGTCACCATGATACGACAAACTAATAGACAAGCGGTAGAAGAATTTTGTAGACAGTATTATGTAAACCTTCACTAGGAACCAGAAAAATTTAGGTTTGCATCCTTAATGTTTATAGGCAGTGCCTGGGTCACAAAGCTTTAACTTCCTGATAATTTGTACTTGTCCTTTAATGTTATGTAAATTTGCCCTCGCATTGAAATCATTGAAGCAGCCCCTCAAACACTCTAAACTCACGGCCATTAAATCAATTTTGACTCATAGAGACCCTCTAGAGACCCTATACGATAGATTAAAAGTGGCCCTGTGAGTTTGCAAGACTGTATCTTTAGATGAGTAGAAAGCCTCATCTTTGTCTGCCAGAGCAACTGATATGTTCGAACTGCTAACCTAACAGTTAACTGCCCAATGTTTAAGCCACTATGACACCAGAAATTCTTGAACAACGCCCCCTACCTGCAACAAATTCTTCATGCTTACTTTCACTTTTTGCTTACGGAGCTTTTAATTTACAGAAAGGCTTCCAGGCTTTACTTAGACTAACTCATTGTCCTAGAGTTGATTCTGACTCTTTAGGCTAAATAAGAACTATCTACGTACCTACCTGAGCTAGTTAAGGTTTATTGTGCCAACCTGGCCGATAAACACATGTTGGATAAATTGAAGGGCAGAGAGAGAAATGGCTCCGTGAGCCTTGCCTTTCTAGTTCTCGGGTCTCTTTCTCTCTGTGCGTTGTACCAGGGTGTAGCTGCCTTAGCCAGTTCCCTACTTTAGCTGGCAAAGCTCACTTCCTGCAAGACATCCCTGAGGAGAAGCCACATGGACCTACCCTGATGCAGCTCTGGGTGCTGGAGCAGCCACATGGAGACCCCTGCCAGCTCTGAGCTGCTTACACTGCCCCTGGATTCAAAGACTTTCTACCAACTGGCCTGTGATCATCCTGCATTTGATGTCATTGTGTGTATTTTGAGAGTTTGAGGAGGACTTTGTAGATAGGTGTTGGACATATGGACTAAGTTGGATTTATGTCCTTGGACTGGACTGGTTTGGAATGCTTTCTGAATGTACACTTATCCTTTATATGAAATGCTGTCTTATACATATCTGAGTTTCTGTGGATTTGTTGCCCTAGTTTACCCAGACTAAAACACTACCGATTTGATTTAAAGACAGTCTTAGGAACGGATTTTGTTCATAATCCAGGGACATTCTTTAATAGTTTTTATTTTAAATATTAGCAGGAAATATGTTTCATTCCATTTAAGGAGTGTTTTGCGAGGGACGGTGACAAGTAGAACTTTGAAAGTGCTGAGATATGATTTATTTAGAGATGTTTGCGAGGTTGAGTTAAAAGTCAATTTTAAGATAGAATTTTAGATGTGAAGAATATTAATAACTGTTGCAACATAAATTGTTCTGATAAAACATAGGCTGTGATTACTCCTTTTAAGAAGTGAAAGTTGTGCAGAGGGGTTGATTCACTCTTTGTGGACAGTTGTTATTCTGGATGATGGAAAAGGTAACAGTAAATGAGGGTTAAGTGTCTACAGTGAACATGTACACAAGAGAAAAGGACTTTTTGGTAATTGCTATGGTAGTTATGCTTTTTCAACAACAGTAGCAACAATCAAATATATATGTGTATGTATGTAGGTATATATGAGGGGGCTTCAAAAAGCTTGTGGAAACTATATAAGCTGCTAAGTCAAAAAGAATTACTACAAAAGCTGAGAAACTTTAATAAAACAAAAAATATCAAAACATGAAACTATTGTTCCTCAACATACCCTCTATATAAGTCCATGCACTTCTGAAGGTGATGTTTCCCTCTCTCTAATCCCTCTTCAAAGAATTCTGCTCTCTTTGACTTGCACTGTGTAAAAATAGCAGGTTTGGGACATCCTCAGGCGAATCAAATTATGTTCTTTTACAAAGTTCTTTAGATTTTTGGGAACAAACAGAAGTTTGAAGGGGCAAGTACAAGATTTTATCATGGACTGGGGACAATTTTCCAAGGAACTTCTCAAAGGACAGCCCTTTGTACCCTTGAAGAATGAGCAGGTAGATGACCATAATGAGAAACAATTTCCTCTTCTATAACGTTCTTGGCCTTTTTCTCCCCAATACAATTGTCGGCTTTCTTAAAGCTCCTTATAATGAAAGTCCCTTCATTTACTTCTATCCTTTGGGAAAAATCTATCAAGAGTAACCCTTCGGAATAAAAAAAATAACAGTCACCACAAACCTTCTGAGAAAGCATCTCTGCTTTCAATGTAAGTGGTGCAACGTATTCCCTCGGAAGCCTCTGTTCTGGTGAAGTCTTTGTTTAAGAAACACTCTCCTGGGATTAAGACAAATACATCTCTGAATTTGCCTGAATTCGACCACAGATAGGATCCCTGGTTGCCTAGTGGTTATGCATTGGGTTGCTACTGCAAGGCCAGTAGTTCAAAACCACCAGCCACTCCACGGAAGAAAGACAAAACTTTCTACCTCAGAAAGAGTTACAGTTCCAAACCTGAGGGGAAGTCCTGCCATGTTCTGTAAGGTTGCAGTGAGTCAGCATCAACTTGAGAACAATGAACTTGGTTTGGGTATCCATCCACAGATAGAAGCCTTCGTGGCCTGGTGGATTACGAGTTGAGCTACTAACTGCAAGGTCAGCAGGTGAAAAGCACCAGTTGCTCCCCAGGAGAAAGAGGAGAGTTTCTACTCTCTTAAATCGTCTCAGAAACCCACATACAGCAGGTCTACTCTGTCTTCTAGCTTCATTACTAGTTGGAATCAACGTAACAGCAGTGAGTTTGTTTGTTTATTGTTGTTGTTGTTGCTGTTGTTAGAGGCCTTCTCAGCAGTTCTGACCCACTGCTATTCTGTGTCTAGTAGATTGAAATGCTGGCCAGTCCTTCACATTTCTCACACTTGTTCCTAAGCTCGAGCCCACTTTTGCAGCCACTGCATCCATTCATCTCATTGAGGCCTTCCTCTTTGCCTGCCCCACTACTTTCCCCAAAAGGGCTCTCTCCTGACAACTTGTCCAAAGCAGATCTGATCAAGTTGTATCATCCTTGCCTCCCAGCAGACCTCTGGCTGTACTTCTTCCGGCACAAATGTGTCTGTCCTTTGGCAGCGCATGGTTTTTTGGGCGTTCTTTGTCAGCACCATCATTCGAATGCAGAGATTCTTCCCAGCCTTCCTTATTTAATGTTCAACCTTCACATGGCTGTGGTCAGGCAAACCTTAGTCCTTGGGACAACAGCTTTACTTTTCAATATTCTTCTCCAACACCACAATACAAATACATCTATTCTTCTTCAGTCTTCGTTATTC